>NW_008344412.1:2314347-2363014 GCF_000622305.1 Nannospalax galili | reverse complement strand
TCACTCTCAGTTGTCGGTCTCCAGATTCCCAGGCTCCCAGTATCACTGTGGGTGAGGTTTTAATGTTTTCGTATCTGTGTATTTTTAATTTTAGGAAGACTGGTCTTCACTATGTTGCCCGAATTGGGCCTGAACTACTAGATTCAAGCAATCAGACTCATCTTACCAAGCCTGGCTTGATAAGGGATCTTCAGTATCATGTTTTTATTTCCTGGCAAGGAAAATTAAATTGAAGAGGAATAATTTTAAAATTTTATATCATTAAGATCAGTTTAAATAGAGAGGAAAAACTAACTTGGGCCTTTTCTGTACTAGGAAATGAGTATTTTTCTTGTAGCTTCCCCAGTGATGGAATGAAATATGTTCTCTCGTTATGCATAAGGCAGCTGTGAAGAAATCCTGAAGACCCAGGGGATATGTACAGATTTAATTTTATCAATGGCTCTCAAGCACTTGAAACAATTTATCCTGATAATGATCCTACTCAAGTACTTGTGAGTCATGCAAATTAATGTACTTTCTACTCAGGCTTTATGTTTTGAAAGCTTATAGAAAAACTGACAGTATTTTCTAAAGAACTGTTAAGCACTATTTGAAAGTTATTTATGTGATAACTGTTAGCATTCTCCCCAACCAATCTCATAGTTTCAAAATCATACCATGAATTTAGGCAGTGCTCAACTTTTGACTTTAACATGTACTGTTTTTTCAGGTCATCTTAATAATCTATCCGTTGCTGGTCGATAAAGCTACTACTTGTTATGAATATGACTGTAATGCAATCTTGGTTGGTCCTGAGGTCACGCTGCATAAATATAGGTTGAGTTTAGTAGTTAATCAATACATCTTCCAGTCCCCTCACAAGAGTCTTAAGAAGTCAGCTTCTTTTTCTATAAGTTATGTTTAAATGGCCACTCTCCAAAGTCGTATTTCAGCCTTTGATACTCTATTTAACATCAAGCAAATCTCTGTTTGCCCCAGTTGTCACCATAAACTGTTTTGGTAATTTCTATGAATACGCTCTGACCTGCTTTGTTTCTGTTTCCATCAGTGAAGTAGCCATTCTTTGAAAACTACAGCATGTTACTCTCTTTCTTCTGAAGGCTTCACCAACTTTATGCGTAGTCCTGCTTGTGACATATTTAACCCGTTGCACCACGAAGTATACCAAGACATGGATCAACCCCTCTGCAACTACTACATTGCGTCTTCTCACAACACATACCTGACTGGGGACCAGCTCCTTTCTCAGTCCAAAGTGGATATGTATGCACGGGTGCTACAAGAGGGCTGTCGCTGTGTGGAAGGTACGTGTAGTCTGCCTGAGCTCTGCTGTGATTGCTTAATAGGATCTTTAAGTAACAGAGGCTTAAAAATGTTCATGCATTAATTAAAGATGCTCATTGTACAGTCATTCTCTGTTTCTTAGTTTTCAATCAGGGGGACAGAGAGATATAGCTAGTAGTTGAAAAAAACACCTTGAATTACTGAAAAGTTGTTGAAAGTTATAATCTACCTGAAAATATTTTTTTAAATTAAAAAGTGGCAGAAGTAGTTCATGAGAAATATTTGCTTTGAAGATACTTCATGGTCTACTGTTAGTCAACATCTATCACATTTCTAGTGGGTTTCCATGGTAAGTACACAGATAATAAGTAAGACATGGTATCTGTCTTTGAAGAGCTTGCAGGTTATCAGGGAGCATGCACATACATACTTAGTATGTGTGAGAATGCCACTGGTTGAGTCATAGGCATGGTGGGTACCACAGAATGAGTACAATATGATTAAAAACCAGGCAGGCTGGGGTCAGGCATAAGAGTGTTGAGTTAACTTTTGGATTGGGTAATGAGGGGGCCTCCTTTGACATAGGATCAGTGAAGATAGGTTGTAGAACTGATTCAAGGCTTTGGATTTCTAGGCTGCATAAAAGGTTTTCAAGGAGTTGGTGAGGACTCTGAAAGTAACTGGCAGAGGACCATGGTCTAGGACAGGAAGTAAAGTGAGTAAGGGATGACAAAATAAGACCCAGAGACTGGAAGGGCAACAGAAATATGGAGAGAGTTGTCATTGCACATACCAAAAACAAGAACAGGCACTTGTCATGTGGACACATAGTTAGGGGTGTTGGCATTATTTAGAGTGTGGCATAGGTGAGCATGATCAAAATGGAGTGGGACCAGGGACTGCTGGCAGCAGAGTGGCCATGGCTAAGGGACAAAGAACAGATCCTTTCAGTCAGGCAGTCATGTACTCTAAAGAGCTCAGTTCACATTTGCAACTTGGGCGTGGAGACACCAAAGTTTATGTACATCAGTGGCAACTTTATTTACCTTGGGTTTGGATAAAGTTGGCTTCATTCTTAAAGAGCTGCAGCTAATGTTTAAAGAATCTGATTTGTAGAACGTTGCAGGACATAGATTGAAATGTTCACATTTTACAGACATTTTTCTTAAGCAGCCTTTTCAGGGATAATACTGAAAAGATGGAGAACAGTGATTGCAGACCATTTCTTCATGGTGTTGTGACCTGAAGGTCTCCCTTCTTTCTAGCTTCTATTTTGATAATGTGATTTTCTGTCTCCATTAGTTCTGCTACAATAATGTTGTCTACAGGGTTTCTATGGTGTCTTAGAGGGAGACTACCGAGTCACTGTGGTAATGGCAGCCTGTGGAAAATGAAATGGATAGCATTTTTATATGACTTTTCATTTGCTTGCCTTTTGGCCCAACTTGTTTAATAAGTTGCTTATGAAGTTGGTCCTGGAGATCTTTTGTTCTCATTGCAGAACTGACTGTGTTGTCATCATAATGGCTTATAACTTTCTCTGTTATGTCTGAAAACATTACCATGGTGTGTGTCTGTAGGTTCCATATGAGAAGCTTTGGACTAGCCATTTGGCTTTCTGAATGACTAGCTTTCTGTCAGAGTGTTTAGGGGGCCACTAGTGTGTGATCTGGTTGAAAAATGTTCTTTGTATTTCCTGGTTGTTTTGTTTCTTGGGGGGACTGAGTAGAGAATTCCTACTTTATCAATATTCCCAGCATAGCATTAGCCTTTATGGAAAGCTTCACTTGAGTCTGGTTGTGAAAAACCACAGTGCTATTTCGTCACAGAAAAGTGATGAATTTAGACATAAAATTATATAAGATGTTACCAATGTCAGCTGTGGATAGTGTGCCTGTGTTTTAAATATTAACAACGTGCACTGTCTTTCATGACTGATGTAGTTTAAATTAGCATTTTGATGTGGACCTGATGAACAAATCAGGTGTTGAATTGCTTTGTTTGCTTTGTATCGTTCCTTGAAAGATAGTATATTTATAAGGAACGCTGTTAGATTCTTTCTCCTTTAAGATGGGACTGTAAATCAGGGTAAAAGTTGAAATTACACATAGCTATGCACTGCTTAATGATGGGGATGCATTCTGGGAAATGTGCTATGAATCTTGCCAAACTCAGAGTTTACTTATACAAACCTAAGTGGTGTAGCTCAGTCATCCAATATGGCTTCTTAATGTGATTAAGAGACACAGTAAACTTGAGCTGTATGAAGCTGCTGTCTGTGCAAAATAGCATATTGTTTATAATAAACTCTATATAATGGAGAAGTATGCTCTCAAATAATGATAAATAATATGGCTCAATAATATGTAAACCGATAAGACAGTTGTTTATTAGCATTACTGACAATGGGCACTATACATAATTGCACATGTCATGATTTTCTTCAACTGAAAGTGAAGTTCATTTGCCTACACCAGCAGTATCATTAGTGTGTGGGTCATGTGTTCTGTGAAGACATTAGAACAGCTTCAGTGCTACAAGGTTTCAGAAATGTTTGGTTCAGAGCTTGCTGCTCTCATAGAGGAACAGAGTTTGGTTCCCAGCACTCATGTTGGATAGGTCATAACTGCCTGTAACTCCAGCTCCAGGGGATCTGACTCTCTCTCTTCTGGCCTCTGAGGGCACCTGCACCTGTGTGTGTACATACACATACACACAGACTCAACACAAATACATATAATTAAAAATAAAATAAAATTTAAAAGAAGAAATGGAAAGCTAGAGAGATGGCTCAGTGGTTAAGAGCACTGGCTGCTCTTGCAGAAGACCCACGTTTGAATCCCAGAACCCACATGCTGACTAATAACCGTCTATAACTCCAGTTCCAGGTAATCTGACTCCCTCTTCTGTTCTCCACAGGCAGTGCATGACATGGGTGCACTTACATACATGCAGGCAATATATTCATACACATAAAATAAAAAGAAGAAATGTATAGCCATTAATGGGACTCCTATAGATTACAATGCCACTATGTGGCACATGACTAGTTCTGGCACATGACTAGTACCTGTATCTTCTATTCATTCTTTCAGTACCTGAGATAAGAATCTCAGGAAAGGTGGGTCTCTTAGCAACATGATCTGTTCCAAAGGCCAAAAATGTCAAAAATATTTGGGAGCTCTTATCTAATCCCTAAAAGATTTTTGGGTTACCTCTTCAGAGTGGGGAATGTTAGAGTAGCAAAAAGCCCCCTGCCCCCCAAAAAAGAAAGAGTACACGAAGTTGTCAGAAAAAAGTGATGGGGCAGTATGGGAGGAGTTGGAGGGGAGGGAGTGGGTGTGGATTTGATCAAAACACATTATACGCATGTATGAAATTCTCAATTTTTTTTTTAAAGTTATAAAAAAGAATCTCAGGAAAGAGAAGTGAACCTTTTCTTCTATGATGTCTTCAATACATTTGACTTCATTTTCAGGCTGAATAGAAGAGTGACACCACAGAATTTTACAATCGTCTCCCAACAGCATCTCTGTTATTGTTTCTTGTATTTCGGTGGTATTTACTTTGAAAGTTCTTTCTTCTATTATAGTGTTCTAGTTTGGTTTACTATTGCTGTGATACTATACCCTGACCAAAAGCAACTTAGAAAAAAAGGGTTTACTTCATCTTATAGGTTACAGTCCATCATCTAGGGAAGCCAAGGCCAAAACTCAAAGAAGGCACTTTAAGCAGAAACCTTGGGGGAACACTCCTCATCGGCTTGTTCTCAGGCTCATGTTCAGTTGCCTTTCCTACATAGCCCAGGTCCACCTGCCCAGGGATGTTACCACCTACAGTGGGCTAGACCCTCTTACATCATTTAACAATAAAGAAAATGCCCCACAAACATGCCCATAGGTCAATCTGATAAAGAAAATTCCTCAGGTGAGGTTCCGTCACCCTAAGTGTATCAAGTTGACAACCAAGCTTAGCTACCACATAGACGTTTTTGACTGACCAGTGTTTAATGGATGGATAGAGATAACTGTATTAATTAAAGTTCTCCAGAAAAGGGACCAATAAGATAAAGAAAAATAAATTGGGATTGGGATTGTTTGGTTGAATTTAAGGAATGGGTTCATGTGATTGTGGTCACAGGCAATTCTGAAATCCGTAGATTGATCTTGATTAAAGGTGATATTTTAGTTGTGAGGTTAAAGCACACTCAAATAGAACTTGCATATTGCAGTACTGAAGAGGATTTCTGCTTCTTGGGAAGCATACATACCTGCTTTTAGTGTCCTCGACTGATTGGAAGAGGATCGTCCACACAATGGAGAATACTCTGCTTTCCTCAAAGTCTACTAATTTAAATGTTGATCACATTTATCGATACCATAGCAACATCTAGACTGGAGTTTGACTAAGTTGCTGAGCATCACAGCTAGCTTGACTGACACTTAAAATTAACCATCACTGTCATTTTATGACTATGGTGAATATTTTATGAGGAATGGAGATATTTCTTGGAGAAATATGCAAAGCCCACATACAGGGAAGTTTCTATAAAAATAGGGAACAGGCACAGCTTTAAACTGTGTGAATTTAATTAAGGCAGGGTTTTAATAAGTATTTAGGCAAATCCAGTATGGAGAATAGTGTTTAGCCCAAATTATCTCCCATTTCCCCATAGTTAGCTTAAGAATTCGTAAGTTACTTGCAAATGAATTCATTTCAGGTTAGAAGAAGCCTCAGGTAAATTTTTAAAAATATATTTCATTTATTTTTATTTTAAGTGTATTGCCTGCATTTGTGTAAGTGCACAGTGTTTTACAGTTCTAGCAGAAATCAGAAGAGGGCATTGGATACCCTGGAACTGGAATTACAGATAGTTGTTAGCCTCCATATGGGTGCTGGCAATCGAACCCAGGTCCTCTGCAAGAGCAGCCAGTGCTTTTAACTGCTGCACCATCTCTCCAACCCATGTCAGGTCAATTTTTATTGTTAAAATATATGTAGGCTTTTCTTTTTGAATGTCTTGCACATTTAATGAGTCAGTTGTACAAAGTCTTTTTTTAAATAAATAATTTATTGAGAATTTCATACATGCATATGAGGTGTTTTGATCAAATCCATGCCCACTCCCTCCCCTCCAACTCCTCCCATATCTCCCCATCATTTTTTTTTCTGATAACTTCACGTACTCTTTCTTCTTTGATTTATTTATTTTTATGGTTCCCATCCCCCCCCTCTGAAGAGATAACCCTAAAATCTTTCAAGGATTAGATAAAAGCTCCCAAATATTTTCAACATTTTTGGCCTTTGGAACGGAGTATGTTGCTAAAAGGCCCAAGGACATTTTGACTTTTACCCAAAAAACTGGCTACTTTTCTTTGGGGTCTTTTTACCCTAAACTGCCTAGTGAATTCATACCTCCTATTCTTATCACACCATCCTCTGAAGAGGTTACACAAATTGCCAATAGGGAATAGCGATGCAGACCATTCTGTCTTCTTCCATGCTGAACAGGGACACAGGGTGAGGCAATTAGAGTACCCCTTCATTGGTCTATATAAAAGATTCCCAAATTGCATAACTCTTATCTCTTAAGGGGAAAAGAAAGTCTTTGAAACATGACTACGAGATGTGAAGGAGAAGTAAAGGCAAGGATAGTTAGCATTACAAGTTCTAGCCAGAGAACTAGAAAAAAAGTCAGAGCAGGGCTGTTTTCAACTTTTGTCTTCCGAGGCTAAACTCAAGAGTGATGGATTCGGGATTTGCTTTCAGGCATTTTGATAGCTGTTGGAATGGTTAGAATCAGTGTTAGTTCCCTCTCAAAGGCTTCTAGATAGGAGGAGAAAATAAATTTCTCCATCATTTTAGAACAATAGCTGGTTGTCTCCCTTAGCTACGGGTGGGCACTACAGTATTGGAGACCAATATTTGAAGTCTTACATCTGAACAGCACTTTCTGATTAGGAACAAAATCATCAGTGAGAAATAATTGTCTAAATAACTTTTCATAGACTTAAGCCTAATGTCTGGGAAGTGTAATCCCTTGAACTCTTAAAGAAGTATACTGATGAGTTTATTCTTTGGGTGTTTCCTTTTGGGTGTTTTAATACCATACAGTTGGCCCAAATAATCCAATTTATTTTTATACTTAAGGTCATTTGAGGATCTTTTCCTCAGGGGTCATGTGGGCTTGGAAGGAGCTCCTGGCTCCTTTCTTTTACCAGTCCATGTATGTGATGAGAAGTCAAAGGTCCTGTTCGACCATGTCTGGCTTCACTTGGAAGCATGAATGAGGTGCTTCCTCTGAGTTGACCCTCCTCTTTGTAGACTGGACACTGGTTCAAGTCTATCTCGTGGGATCTCCATGTCCTCCCTGAACAAGAGGACAGGTGGCTCGCCATAGTTTCAGGACATTTTGAGAGATGTTCCTTAGTACCCTGGAACTTAGTCAACCTTGGAGGGAAAGGAGCAAAAACTGTCTTTTAAGTCCCTCTGACCACATTAGTAAGGGCCTCAAACTATGACTGTTAAACATCCAAGAAGGTTGGTTCCACCAGTCTGGTACTTTTAATTATCATGTGCTATATAGATAAGGGTTGGGTAAAAAACCAGATACTCTCAGATAAACCTTGACTAGATATATATTTTGTTCCTTATACTAGTTGACTAAACTATGACCATAGAAAATTTAAGATTATGTGTATATTATTTTTGTCTTATCCTTTATATATTGCAAACCTAAATAGACCTTCATCAGTTGCTTAGGCTTTTTCATTTTTTCTATTTTGGAAAATATCTCTATTCCCATATCTTTTTAACATCTTTTACATTCTCATTTTCTTTTTTTAAAAATACTTATGATACATAATAGCATTAATAAATAAAATTTCCATCGGTGGTGAGACTTCTTTTCCTGGGTGCCCTGGCCAGCAGGGCGGGAGATGGAGACTCGAACTCCCAGGGACCTGGAATGATGGGACAAGAGACACGAAGAATGACAGCAAGACAAAGAACTCTGATCAAGCTGCCAAAGTTTATTTTTCCACGGGGATTCTTATACCGGCTGAAGCGGAAAGTTAGCTGGGGAAGAGGGAGGGAAGGTGTTGTCTCAATGGGTTAATGAATGTCCCTAGGATGAGGGGACCTGGCGCCATGGTCTGGTTGCAGGCTAAGAAAATTGGTGGTTGTTCAAACTTATCTTAACTCATCGGAAGGGTTTACGTTCTCATTTTCTTTTTTTTAAAAGAATAATTATGAGACATAATAGCATTAACAAATAAATTTTCCATCTGAGACTTCTTTTCCTGGGGATGCTAAGCAATTCTTATGCTCCTTTAAGGTTCTAGTGTCAAGTCAATGTTTCATTAAAGTTTTACTGGGGAACCAATGAATTTATTGAACTTACTTACTGAGATAACTGAGGGGTTGCTGAGGCAACAGTGATTCCTTTAAACTTCAAAGTCTTTAAATATTGGCAAATAATCCACTTTTGAAATGGAAGTTTACAATTTGTTTATGTGAAGTCTACAATAGGTGTGAATTTTCCAACCAATGATTCAGGAATCCAGCTTTCTAACCCTGGCCTATGCCACATCTTTGGTACGTAACTTGTAAAGTCATAGCAGAAGAGGAAAGGGCTAGATGCAGATGGAAGGCAAGCTTCCATTGGCCAGACAGGAAGTGGTACATATCATTAAAATTTTTTAAAAATTTATTTTTGTATTATATGTAGGAGTGTTTTATGTGAATGTACTTAAGTGCACCATGTGCAATGCCCATAGAGGCAGAGGGCATCAAATCCTCTGGAACTTGAGTTATAAATGGTTGCTAGCTGTCTTGTGAGTGCTGGAGACCTAACCCAGATCCTCTGCAAGAGCAACCTGCGCCTTTAACCATCTGAGAGATGGTTGAGCCATCTCTCCAGCCCCGCATATCATTTTTGCTTGTGGTTCAGTGGCCATACCCTCAAGAGAATGTTGGGAAATGTAGTCCAGTTCTATAACTGGGAGGCTTAGTGTATGCCTCCCAAGTCACTAGCACTAGAAATGGGAATCTAGGGTTAATCATATAGGAGCTGCTGTAAGTTATTTATTAATAAATTTACCACATATGTAGAAACCATATAGTAGGATGCTGAGTAAGTGCCTAGGAGAGCTTCGAGCAAAGAAGTGACCTGGTGTAATCAGTGTTTTAAGATGAATCTACCAGAAGAATATAAAAGAAGTAAAAGCCAACTTTCATGTAAGGAGGGTGGTAGGGAAATCTTGTCTATCTTGCTGGGAACCAATGAGATTGTCTTTGTTCATAATACAGTATCAATAACAGAAACTGTTACTATGTGTTATGTAGTGTCGTAAGCAACTTTATGGACACTTAATCATCACTCAATCACTATACTTTTAAGCACAGCTATTATTTCTATTTTATAGATGGCAAAAGAAAGCTTCAAACGGCTGAATCATTTGCTCATAGTCACATAAATTATGCTACGACTGAGGATTTGAACTTAGGAAGTTAATATTATTTTATAATGCCATACAATTAGCAAAATGGAAGTAAATCAAATGGAAACATGATAGATTTAAAGGAACAATTATGAAAAGCCCTGTCAGTGATTTGAGAGGGATACTGTAGTGTTCTAAAAGATGACAGCAACTCCAAGAAACATGAACGTAGTTTAAAGCCTCCAAGGATATTCATATGATGAAAATAAATCTTCACAGACATCAGAGAGTTGTGAAAACTCTCCAAAAGCTTGTGCATGTATTTCAAATATGCATTTATTAATATTTTAGCCAGAGGCTTTTAAATTGAAGAATGCTGAACTCAAGATTACTATGTAAGAAGAAAATCAAAGTTTCTTGCTCATAATCTGTAACTTAACTCGGGAGTTGATAGTGGGTTTTAAATACTTTGTTTAGACTATGCAGGGTTATAATAAAGAAAAATTATTTTTGATGTATTTTTAAAAATGAGATATCACATATTTGGGTATGTTTGGTTTGTTTTAGATGATTTCCAACACAACCTTCAGTAAATGCTAGGCGACTTAGAAGTATGACAACTTTGTAAGTTATAAGCTCTCAAAAAAGCAAATCACTTACACCTTTAATTCTTTATTCTGAAGGGTATGTCAGAATGTGCATGCCTTTATCTCCATGCCTTTGTCATGATTGTAGTATATATAATTTTCCAATAATAATCATGAATGTGTCTGGTAGTTTTGCAAGTATTAAGAAGCTCCAGAGACTTCAGGTTGTTGATGTGAAGTTCTGTGTCTGGCAGTTGACTGCTGGGATGGTCCAGATGGAGAGCCAGTGGTGCACCATGGTTATACTCTCACTTCAAAAATCCTCTTCAGAGATGTTGTGGAGACCATCAATAGGCATGCCTTTGTGAAGAATGAGTAAGTACTCCTGGGAGCTCAGCTCCATGCCTCACTCAGGAGCCTGGCCTGAATGAACACAGTTATAACCACACACTCTTGACTCCTCACCTCTGTTTCTATGGCCTTGGTTCCCTCTTTCCTTCCCAGCAAAGATGGGGAACAGATACTATGGCCTTCCAGTTTGTGCATCCTTGTGCCCCACTTTCTCCTTAATGCCGTTCTCTCTCATCCTGTCTCCTTGAAAACATCCCTGCAAAGAATAGTTTCTAAAATTCTAAACTTGTAAAGCTTGGAAACAAGTTATTATACAAAATAGTTTTGTGACATTACATTATATATAATAAAATGCTGGATGTCAGACACTTTGAGATACATAGGACATCCAACAGAGGGGGCTAGAGAGATGGCTCGGTGGTTAAGAACACTGGCTGCTCTGACTCACTCTTCTGACCTCCACGGGCATTGCATAACATGGGTGCACTTACATACATGTAGGCCATGCAGTCATACACATAAAATAAAAAATGATAAGTAAAATATTAAAAAGGACATCCAGCAGAGGAAATGTAACTGTTCTTTGATGTCATTGCTTCCGTTTATTCTCGTTTCCCTTGGGCTCATCCTCCACGCTGATGCCATTCTTTCTTTCTGAAACCTGCATGAGGCTTTAATTCTTGTCCTGGAGTCCTTTCTAAATCCTCTACAGCGCCCAGGATATCTTCATGTGCTTTAAGGCGGAACTATTTCCTTCTCTTCCAGATCTCCTTCCACCTTTGCTCCATAGGGACCTAGCATTTGCTCCTAATAACTGCCTCTCACCTTCCCAGAAAGCCTTCAACTTTTACAGCTCCCACCCTAGGATATGCTGCCCTTTGCCAGGAGCACCCTTCCTAATGTGCCACCTACCTGGTTCTTTTTTATCCAACCAGATTATTTAAGCACTGTCACACTGGGAAGCATATTGCCCCCCCCCCCCAGCTCACTTATATTCCCTTTCTCCATATTTATCTGCCTGAAAATATATGTCAGAGCATATAGTACCCTGCTAAAACTTGCTATATGTGTGAGGTGGTGAACTCATTGAAAAAAGAGGCTATATCCTAGTCACTTCTTATTCATTCCTTGCTATTTAGCATGTACCCTGAGTATACCAAGCATACAGGAAAATATTTTTTAATTAAAGAAGCAAATTAAAATTATAATTCCATAAAATTAATTTTTCAATAGTAGCTTTTAAATGTCTAATATTTGGTCTAATTATAAACATGAGGTTAAAATGATATTCTAACAAGAGATTCTTGCTGCATAGTTAAATTTAGTTTGGGGCATATTTGATCTGGAGGAATATTGAGCACTAAGTTCTCATCAGCTTTTCAACCCTGATTTCTGTTGTCTTATATGTCTGTATTACCCAGTATATGAAACAGCATTAAGAAAGATTGGCACCTGCATTCCTCACAGGGCCTGGTGTCCAGACCCTTCACTTCAAACTTAAGAATGCTTAGAAGAAATGTACTTTAAATGAAAGCATGTTATATACTTATTTAGGAAATTTAAAAGTTTGAGCCTTTTTCAAATTATTTCTTTTTACCATGTTTTTTTTAAAAAAAGTATTTTATTTTTATTTTATGTCTATGAGTGTTTTGCATGCATGTATATAAGTGCACCGTGTGCATGTGATGACAGCAGAGGCCAGAAGAGAGTGTGGATCCCCTGGAACTGGAGTACTGGATGGTTGTTAGCTGCCATGTGGATGCTGGGAATTGAACCCAGATCCTCTGGAAGAACAGCAAGTATTAACCCCTGAGCCATCTCTCCAGCCCCTTACCATGGTTTCTTAACTTCGGCACTATGGACATTTGTGGCAAGATAATTTGTTGTTGGGGGCTATCTTGGCATTATAGGGTGTTTAGCAGCATCTTTGACTTCCATTTTCTTTTAAAAACACATTCCATACTTTTTGCGTGATGCCAAGTATTAAAGTCATCCTGAAAGAATTAATATTTGTTCAGTCATTATCCCTGGCAAAATACATTTGCTCAGAGGAATTTTCATTACAGCACCTGTAATCTTTCTTATTTTAGCAGCATTTTAAATCATTATTAATATTGCAAATATAGTCAGTGGGATTGTAAGACTGCAGTGAATACAGATTATTTCTCTGGCTCCTTATGGATCGCCCATATTGAATGCCCTTGGAATTGTTGTTGTTTTCTCAGATTTCCAGTTATACTGTCTATTGAGAATCACTGCAGTATCCAGCAGCAAAGGAAGATTGCTCAGTACCTGAAAGGAATATTCAAAGATAAACTGGACCTCTCCTCTGTCGACACAGGAGAGTGCAGGCAGCTCCCAAGTCCTCAGAGTCTGAAAGGCAAAATCCTGGTGAAGGTAATTAAGGGCATAATCAAAGCATTGAAAGCATTAGTGATCAACCTCATCTTCCCTCCCTTCTGACTAAAGCATACTAGTTTAAAAAGAAAATAATAATTAGAATCAATACATGTTAACGATTGTCTAGATCTATATATGCACCTTATTTCAATCTATAGTCACGCCTTCAGAGGAAAATTATGGTTGAATGATTGGATGCTTTGGGATTTGTTTTTATGACTATCAATGCTGTGCAAGCTGTTTTAGACTGGAAGAGTTCACACAGAAATGTGCGTATGGGAATGTGAGATGCAAGAGAGACGAAAAGTCTCCGACTCTGTATCTTGAAGGCACTTCGTTCAGATTCTTTTCTCCCATTTCAAGCTCCAATAACTGTCTGTCAAAAGAAAAAAATCTTCATGGTTGATTGGTCTTGGTTACATAAGTAAGAAACGCTCACGTCAAACAGGATCATGAGCACAGACATAACTCCCCACAGGACTCATGGCTACAAGAGGAGATGGGGTAGGCAGAATGACATTTCATCAATAGATTTTCCTCAGAGGAAACTTACCACAATGAATATTATTAATACACAGAACAGTCAGCAAGACAGTTCCTTGAGCTTTTAGATCGCTGACTTTGTGATTTCACTTAATTCCAGGGCCTTTTTTTTTTTTTTTTAACTAAGACCTTGGAAGGTTGCATTGTTTTGAGACTGAAAACTTAAAGAACAGAGCAGCAGGCTACTTTAAAAAGGCTGTGTACCACATTGGTGATGTAAGAGCGCCAAGGGAACAACACATTTCATGGCAGAACTTTAGAGCCTGAAGGAAGGGGATAGCGCACAGAGAAGAGAAAATGAACTCATCTTCAGAATTGGTCAAAACCTGCTTTTCTAGCAATTAAATGACAATTAAAGATTCAGAACCCATCAAAGAGGTCTTGTCAGGCACTTGTATGTATAAGTTCATTTTGAATAAAAGCTTCAGATAATGTGACAGGTCAACTTTCACAAGTCTGGCTAAAGATAACCACTGTTGTTAAAAATTGGTTTTTGGGGCTGGAGAGATGGCTCAGTGGTTAAGAACACTGATTGTTCTTGCAGAAGACCTGGGTTCGAATCCCAGCACCCACATGGCAGCTAACAACTGTCTGTAACTCCAGTCCCAGGGGCACTTATCTACATGCAGGCAATACACGCATACACATAAAATAAAACAAATAAAATTAAAAAAAATGTTTTCTGGATTAGAAAATGAAATGTTACCTTTGTAACATTTGTAATATTGTAATGTTACCTTTGTTACCTTTGTAATATTGTAAATACTTCCACATTTCTTAAATATTCCTTGCCCAACAGGCAGGAAATTAAATGTAGATGGAGACCATTTTTTCAAAATCTTTAATTTTAAACAGTGGAATTTAAGGTAGATGTGAACCAGTTGAGCCCCTTCTTATGGCGAGACTTTGGTTCATTTAGCACAGAATGTCTGAGGGCTTATGGGCACCAGAATAAATGAGACAGAAGGTCTGAGGCAGTCATCGGAAGTGGTGGCAGCAGTCAGGGCTGCAGACATTTCAGCTACATCTGAGACCTGTTTGCTGTTGGGGAGGTTCTTTAGAAGTTGAGGAGAAAGCTGGGTGTGGTGGCACAGGACTATAATCTCACACTGAGGCAGGAAGACAGTGAGTTCAAGGGCAGCCTGGGCTACATACAGAGATCCTGTCTCAATAAGCCACATGAATAAATAAATAAATAAAGGAATACAATTTTGAAAAATAAGATGGCCTGATCTGTGCTCCAGCATGTTCCTATTTAAAGCAAAAGCAGATGTTCTGGTTAACAGTCTCTGATCCTAAAGGCAATGTAATCCTAGTAATTTATGAAGTGGAGGCAGGAGTATCAGAAATTCAAGGTCATCCTTAGCTACACAGTGAGTTCAAGGCCATCCTGCGATACACAAGACGCTGTTTAAAAACAAAACAATGACAATGCACAAATTAGATTCTACCACTTTAATTTTGTAAATGCCATTTTGTAGGTTATTTAAGTCTCCAGATCCTACTAGTTTTGGTTCTGAATATATTCATTTTTATTACCTACATTATCTAATCCTCTTTGAAATTATCCTTGTGCTAAAGCCCCAGGGTCTGAGCTTTGGGTATCTAGCAACGTGCAGGACAAGAGATAGAGACTCCTCTTACAGCCCAAGTTGATCTCCTGTGAGGGAAGAATTAGCTTGGCCGCCAAGCATGTTAAGTCTTCCATGTTTAGAGAATTTCCATCTCTGTTTTGAGTAATCCCTTGTAGGAGGTGAAAATATGAGATACTTGCTTTTGTAGCCTTTCTTGAAGTAGGGGGAAACTGCCAATCAGGTGATCTGCCCCTGGCATCAAAGCAGAAACACTAGGAGGTCGAAACTGAGCCCAACCTGCTGAGAGGGTGGTGAAGGAAGTTAGAAATATCAAGGGCCAGATGGCAGCCTTTCTGGGAACAGTTCCTGAAGTCTATTGTGTGGATGATGACGTTGCAAGTGATAAGCTCTGTGCCTCATTATTTTGCACAAGGTGTTTTCACTGGATTAGTTCTGCCCCATGATTCTATTTGGTGATTATATTAAGTATCTATGGCTGCACAGCGAATTGACCCAAAATTTAGCAACGTAGAAAGCAAATATTTATTATCCCATAGCTCCTATAGGTCATGTACCTGGGTATGGTTTAGCTGATTCTCGGCTCAAAGCCTCTTACAAGTGAAGACGTCAGGTAAGGCCACAGTTACCTCAAGATGGGGAAAAGAAATTGTTCTGTCCACTGAACAATTTACAGAGAGAGAGAAAGAGAGAGAGAGAGAGAGAGAGAGAGAGAGAGAGAGAGAGACAGAAAGACACAGAGAGACACAGAGAGAGACAGAGAGACACAGAGAGAGACAGAGAGAGAGACACAGAGAGACAGAGAGACAGAGAAAGAGAGAAATTGAGATCTGAGGAGAGTAGTATGGAAGCTAAAAAGAAGTAAGGGACAGGGATACTATCCCATCCTGGGTCAGTGTGCACCTCATCTTGGCAGAATTAATGCATCTCTCAACTCTTGCCAGAGAAGTTTCCTTATGCAATAGATTGTGATTAACTCAGAAACCTACAACTGATGTGCAGAGAACAAGAGGCTGCAGGGTGCTTATCCCCGAATAGGATGCCTAGATCAAGTTTCTGCCTCCCAGGCCTCAGGGACCATTGCAGAAGAGGGGCAGAAAGATTTTAAGAGCCAGAGGTGGTAGATGACCATAAGGAGATAGTTTTCCAGACAGCTTGTCAGTTACTCATATGATCTCACATAAATAGTGACAGCATGCACAAATCCCATGCAAGCTCGAATCACACAAAATCTCAGCATAGATATGAGGAAGAGGGTAAGAAACTCCAACCCCAACCTACGGAAACTGTGGCAACAGGTGGCTGCTGGGAGGGGCAGAGACAGTGTTTTTTAAGCTTGGGACTCTTGGTAGTTTAGCCAGGCTCCAGTGGATGGATCCACACTGGAGGACATTTGGAGACACAAATGCATTTTATATATAATGGAGTACATTCAGTTGGGCAGTGGGCAGTAAGGGGAGGTGTGGATAGGATAAGTACCATGAAATTATATTGTATGAAAATTGTAAAAATTCAATTAAAAATTCAGTACAAAAGAAGGAAGTCTCCTCAGGAAGGGCACCTATCACCTTTGCTGTGTTCTGTGTTAGAAGTGGTCACTAGGTCTGGCCCACACTCAAGAAGAAGGTCTTTCAGTATGGCAAGGGGACAGGAGGCAGAAGACATTGGATGATACATACTTTGGAGGCTTCCTACCATAATGGCTCAGTCACTTAGAGTCAGAGCCTGGTTCTGCCCACCCCACTCTCCAGGAGCTTCTGAGAACAATTCAGTGCCCTATTCCTATTCCTTTCTGCTCACAAATAAGACTATTGATGTAGACAGTTACCTTTGAGCCCTTATCAGGCTCCTGGGTCTTGCCATCTCTTGGCCTTTTTTATTTGCTTTTACTTTTTCTGAATGTAAATTGGGAAATGCAGAAAAGAAAAAATATCACTCATAGTACTCCTACCTAAAGATAGTCTTTTTTATCTTTGTGTATGTGAGCATGCACCCGTGTGTATGTTCATGGGGGGGGGCATGTGTATGGAGGTCAGAGAACAATGTGTGTAGGTACTCACATTCCATCTTGTTTGAGGCAGCCAATAAACTTCCAGTTCTGTGTCAACTCCCTGCTCACCATAGGAGCACTGAGATTACAGGTCCTCACCACACACATCCCTCTTTATGTGGCTTCTGGAGATGGGAACTCCGGGCCTCATGCTCACACAGCAGGTACAAAGAAGCACCAGTGTGCCAGTGCTCGAGGCAGCTTGAACTTCTCAGGAGAGCAGCCTGCTCTTAGACACCATAGTCCCTTTGGGGTTGTGATAACAAAATGTCCTAGACTGGGTAGTTTACAAACCACAGAAATTTGTTATTCACAGTTCCAGAGGCTGAAAAGTTCAACCTGTAGGTACTGGCATATTTTCAAGTTTTTTTTCTGTCTCAGTCTCTCTTTTTCTCTCTTCTTTCCAGGGTTTTACTCTGTAGCCAAGGCTAGCCTGAAACTAACTCACTGTGTAGCCCAGGCTAATCTTAAATTCACCATAATCTTCCCGTGTCAGCTTCTCAAGTACTGGGTTACAGCCGTGAGCTGCTGTGCCAGGCTTGGCATATTTGGTATCTAGTGAGGGCCTATTCATAGGTACCTTCCCATGATGGGAGAGGCAAGGGAGTCCAGGGGAACTCTAATCACTTAATCACTTCCCAGAGGTCCTGTTTCTTAATGCTATCACTGATAATTCCCGTAGTATTGGATTCTAGCTTTTGAGTTTCAGGGGGGAACCTGCAATCAGATTCTAAAAGTTTTACAGTCAGACAGGGTAATGCTTATTAGCAAGAGTCACACATTTTTGAAAAGGAGATGGTCTGATTCTCTAAAACATGGCATGACTAATTAATTCAATTTAATTGAAAGTACTATGACTACCTTTGGAATGAAAGTCCGTTTTGCTTGCATTTTGGCCTTCCTTTAGACTGCCCGCTTTCCAGTCAGTCTGAAGTAATGATGGACCATGAGATACATAGCTCCTTTTATTTTCCTTTTTCACCTTCTAAAATTATTAGCAAAGTACAGAGACCACAAAACCTACTCATTCCCTTAACTTTTAAATGTGTGAATCCAATAATATTAAAACGATTAGACATATTGTTGTATAATCAGAACATTTTTCAGCTTGAAAAGCCAAAGTTCTATATCCATTCAACAACTATTCCTGCCTCCTGCCAGCCCCTTCCTATCACTGATCTGTTTTCTGATTTGATGACTTTGCAGCTCTATGTACTTTATTATAAGTGGAATCATGTAAGATTTGCCTTTTGTTTATGGCTCATGAATAATGCCTTCAAGGTTCCATGGTGTAAGATGTATCAGAATTAAATTATTTTAAAAGGCCGAGTAATAGCTCATTGTGTGTGAAGAGCACAGATTGTTAATCCATTCATCTGTCAATGGACATTTGGGTTGCCTTTACCTTTGGGCTGCTGTACATTTATTTTCATTGTTAAATGGGATGTTTTGATCCATTTCAGGGTAAAAAATTGCCTTATCACCTTGGAGATGACGCAGAGGAAGGGGAAGTCTCCGATGAGGACAGTGCAGATGAGATTGAAGATGAGTGCAAATTCAAGCTGCATTACGTAAGTTGCAGGTGTGGTCACAGTTTTTACCCATGATGCACTGAAGGAAGAATGAGGTTCCACCTTGGTGCTCTGTTGGAGTCATCAACAAATATGATGACTGTAGTTTGAAAGGATATTCTTTTAAAATTACTTTGTGTGCTTGCACATAGCCAGTTACTTTGTTGAGTGAATGAGTCAAGAGTCTCTGCCTCAGAACTGGGAGAGTGTTAGAGACAAACCCACCTGAACCCTTTCCAGAGACTAATTCCATTTTATTGTAATGGAACTAGCAATCAGACTGTGGTTGAAACATTAGTGTTTTGGGTGGAATCTCCAAGGTTTGGCTTTGCCTCCCCTCCTGCATGCTGCCTGCTCATCATGGTACCTAAGGGTGGCCCCAAACCCCAGCTGCATGAGAGTCTGCACTCTAAGGATGCCAAGCCCCTCTCTAAGGAGATATGTATATATCTACCTTGGTCCAGATGATTTCCAAGCCCTTCCAAGTTCAATTGAACATTTAGCTGGACTGAATGTGGGACTTTTGACTGGGATCACATCCTAACTTAGTTCCATGGAGGCCATTTGCCTGCTTGGAGCTTTAGATCTTTTTCTATGTGAAAGAGCTGCTGTGCAGAAATGCACCATTTCACCATGTGGTTTGGGAGAGTTTCAATTTGAACCTAGAGAATTATAAGGCTTGAAGAGATGTGCTCTCCCTCTTACCATCAACAGTCACATGATTTCTGTGGCCTTGGGACAAGCCGGAAGGAGTGTAGGCTTTGGGATAGTTTCATTTCTACAGAAAGTGGTAATTATGTTGGCATCAGAGCCATTTTCTGTCCCCAAATACATTTTGTATAATTTCTTCTAATATACACCATCACCTTGGACTCAACGATTATATTGTTAACAGCAAGGCACTCTCTTCCAAATTACAGTAATCCTGATGCCTTATCTCTAAGGTGTTAAAGGGAGCTGACATTATTTGCAGAGGGGACAAGATCTTAATGACAACTGAAGCCTCAGTAGACCTTTCTGGTTTTAAAGCACTTTGAAGGGGTGAAATGGATGACTCAGCTTAAAGCAAAAGCAAAAATTTCAGAGTTCCTCTCTTCCTTCTCAGTAGTTTCTGTTAACTCAGTTAAATACCCCTAACTAAAAGGATCACCAGAAAGCCTAGCCTAGCTACAGTTTTAAATATTTTAAAATACGCTTTTCTAGATATTTGCTATCATTACAATTGATAGCTTTTGATTATGGATAATTTAACCTTTCAGAGTCTTAGTTTACAAAGCAGGGTTTTTCTGATTCTTGTCCTTTTGCATCTAATTTCTCAGCTCTTTCAGTTGCTAACCACAGAGTGATTTACCATCTGCCGGCAGGAAGCAGAGGCCCTGGGTTTCCTGTTCAGGGAATGCTGTTTAGTGATGATGGGAAAATATCACAGTCGTTCCTCCCTCTGAGCACAAACGGAATTGATATGAATCTTAAATCCATTCAGGCTTTCTTCAAATGTGAAGTTTCCCCTTTTTTGCAGTTCTAGGGATTAAACCCAGGTTCTCATACATGCTAGTCAAGTGCTTTACCACTGAGCTATTTCCCCTCTCTTTACCTTTTGTTTCGAGACCCAGCCTAAGTTGCCCAGGATGACCTTGAGCTGGCTGGTCCTCCTGCCTCAGCTTGGCAAAACTTCTGGTTTTCTATGGTAAATATCTGTGGCTAAAAAAGTCCATTGAATATAATTTTATGGGAACAGATAAGTAATGCCACCTAACATAACCAGTGGTTTCCCTCTCATGTCCAAAGTCTACTAGCTGATTTCTAGGCTCCGATACAAGCGGATACTTTAGAATCTGATTCCACAAAGATAGACATGGCTGTCCACTTGAATTCTTTCACTTGGAGTGGAGAGCACCTTATGTATAAAGCTTCACAAATGCAGCTTTGATGTATATCGAGGAAGAAATGTGTTGGGTTTTTAAAAACCCAACATTTTAGTAAATGTATACAAATTTCTCATACTACATTTGCTTCTCTGTTTTTGAGCTCTTATCATAAACCGTGTTTGCAGTACCAAAGCAGTCTCTTGCGATCAGTCTACTTATAGCCTATGGTTAGTAGGGAGATCAATTGTCTTCTCTGGGTGGTAAATTTAAATACCCATAATCGTATTTCTGCAAAACAAGGCAGAATGCAGGTTGTTTATGTGAACATGCCTTTACCTTATGTGAACATGCCTTTACCTTATAGGAAACTCTTAACTTCAGCTATAAGTTGAAAGTATGTGGTTAGGTTTATAAGTTATATCTGAATTATTGTAATAAGATTTTAACTCAACATTCATGGACACCAGAACACTAGCGTTCATGAGGTTATGAAAGATTCTTTGTGTGTGCCACCATTTTTACTGAGCATTTCCTGTTGAAGATGAACCATCACCTTTGTAGGCATTAGATGTTACTGGAGTAAATTAAATAGACAGAAGTCCTGGTCTTCCTGGGGTTCACTCATTGAGAGGGAGGGTAGACAAAAACCATAGCAAATGAGTGGCATATATAGTACTCTGGACAGTCCTAAGTGCTGAAGGAAAAAGGTGCGTGCATGTGTGCATGTATGTGGTGTGTGTGTGCACGCAGTATGTGTATATGTGGTGTATGTAGTGTGTGTGTGGTGTGTATATGTGATGTGTATATATATGTGGTGTATGTGGTGCTTGTGTATGTACATGGTGTGTGTATGTGTGTGTATTACGTGGTGTGAGTGTATATATATTTGGGGGTGAGTGTGAATTTTTAGAGGGACTGTCCATATGGGCCTCCCTTAGAAGATGTATTCAACCATAAATCTAAAGAAAAAGAATTAGCGCAGTTAGTATCTGGAGAAGAATATTCCAGGCAGAGCGAACCCCGGGGTGAAGACCAGGAGGGAGTTTTGTGGCTCACCAGCATCCCACTTAGACTAGCATTAGAAGCCGAGCAGGAGGGCAGGGCTCCTCCTGATCCGCTATTCAAGCCACGCTATGGTTTTGCTTTGTAGGGAATGTTTTCTGCTGTGCTTTGACTCCTCTAAGATTCTGCTGTATATTATTACTTTATAGCTTCAGCAATACAGAGAATCTGGATCATGATATGTAAGTCACAGGATAAAGCCAATGTGTTCAGTGACCCAAGAACCACACAGCTCAAAGACTCAGGGGATGGTCTCCTCTCAGCCACAGTGCAGTAATCTAACAGACTTGATTCAGGGCAGGCAGCCAGCTCAGCATTGCTCTCCTTCATGAGACCCTCTGCGTCAGTGTGCTGCACAGACTTCCCATTCCTGTATTTCAACTTCACTGATTTTTTTTCTTCTGTTGAGTGTTTTAGTATCATTTTTCTTATATTTTCCAAATCAAATCTGTGTTTTGTCAGCCTGTTGGGCACAAACATTAGCTGTCTCTTACATGAAGCTCATCCCACAAACGCCAAGCCTTCCGACACATTCTAACTGATGTGTACATGTCTCCCACGTCGCACCTTTAGTAATCCTTTAATACTCTAACATTCACACTGGTCTCAGTCTCTCTCTCTCTCTCTCTCTCTCTCTCTCTCTCAACAATTTTTATCATTTTCCCTTCCCACTACCACAGGTACAAGTTCATCTTCTTTCCTGCCTAATTCATTTTAATGCTTTGAGATATTTAAAAAATTATGAACTTTATTCTTCTCAAACTGACCAGCATTCATAGAAGGGCTGAGCTACCTCTTGAGGCTGAGATATCTTATGACTCCTGTGTTCTTTCTGAGATGAGACACCACTTGATGAGCATCGGGTCCTATCCTGGAAACACAGAGTGAAGAGCGGAGGTGTCTTGGAAGATTCCAGTTCTTTGAGGCACATGATAAGACTGACCTGATCCTTGAACATGATTTAAGGGAGGCAAAGGAGCAGACAGGTCAGGAACAAATGCAGACTCAAGTGGTTGAAGAGTAACTGCTCTCTGACCATGCCTTGAGGAAGCAGGCTTGAAGCTTTGTAAGGCAATTCAAGGTGCAGCAAATATATTATTCTTCATGTTGCCAGACTCCAGTCCAAAGACATTTGGGGGTGTTGAGATATTCTAGTTTCTTATTTTCTTGTTTTGGTTTTTAAAGCAAAGGTCTTCAACTTTAGCTGCATGTAGGTATGGCAAGGGAGCTTTTGGAAATCCTAGTGCTGGTGTCTCAGACCAGAGAGTCTGGTATAATTGGTCTGGGTGTCCCCTGGGAATTTTGTACACTTCCCCAGTAACTCCAGTGAAACATCAGCGCTGTCTGACTCAGTCTCCCTCCTTTCCTGTTCCTTCCTAGTCTAGACTGGGGCCTCCTTTAGCCTTGCAAACGAGGCTTTAGTTCGTGCTGGGGAGGAAATGAGAATGTGTTTGATCGACTGCTTAATTAATTGATTGATTGGTGACAAAGATTCCTAGATCAGATTTAATCTCTCAGAAAAGGAATTAGAAACCCTAACTACTTCTCTGGTAGAAACTGCTCCTGGCCATAAATGGCTGTTCTCCCCCTTCTCCCTGTAGCAGCATCCTTTGTCTCCCCCTGACTCTAGGAACAAAAGAATGAGATTCCTGGGGCTCTCAGCTGTGGTCCCTGCCACAGCTGTGTGGAGGCTGATAGGTCAGGAGTCTGTCTAGCTTTCTTTCAGCAGTGCTATTGGATTCCAGGACTGAATGACAATATAGTAATGAAACCCCAGCCACACATTTATTTGTTCTCTGTGGCTGCAAATTTTCTTGTGATGAAAATCACAGAGAAGAATAGAAAGATCAATAGGCAGGGATATCATTCCCTTGGCAAACCCCAGTGTTTAGAGGACGCGAAGTGAAGAATTTCAGCCCCTGTGTAGCACTTCTCAGCCCACCTGAACTAGTTGGCTCTGGCTTTGGAGCGTTAGCTCTGCTTTGCTGGCATGCCCACAGCGCATCTTGTCATTGTCTCCAACTTTTGTGGGGCCCCAAGTGAGGAAAGGAAACGGAAGGTATTTGGAGCACTCTGTGATCGATGCAAGGCATGCCCAGTGCTTCTACAAGCTTTCTCAGTCTCCACAAGCTCTCCCCACCAGGCTCAGGGGTACTTGATCAAATGCACTGGGAATTAAGAGAACCAGAGCTCTTTTCTGGGCCCACTGTGGCCTTAAGTGAAGCCTACTTACTGTTTTCCACAGAGGGATTCAGAACAATGATGAATGGTGGTTGTTTAAATACAAACCCACTCAGCATCTTTTCGACTCAAGAATTAATCTCTTTTTGCAGCAATGTGAAAGGAATGGCTGCGGCATCGTATGGGTGAAGTAGATGAGATTTTGAATGGGAAGTGTTAGGTCTTGCCTCAGTGTTACCATTCTTAGGCTGGTGAGCTGCTGAATTTCTGTGTCTATGACATAGTGAGTTGGACTTGGCTGTGCCTTAGAGGGTGTTGCGTGGTTTGAATAGTGTTGTTATAGGGCAGTGCATTGCAAGGTACCGTAGGACAGAGTCTTCCTTGCTGTTTCCAAATAGGCATATCATATTGTTTTGAACTTTGATTTTTACCTTTCACAAATACTGCTCTTTTTTTTAGAAAAAAACAAGTGGTAGATTTGCTGCAACTCTGTACTGAACAAGTCTGTCAGCCTGGTTTTTCCTATAAAATGTGTCCCTTTGTTGCTCTAGGGCATGTTTTGATAATTTTCACAGTGATCAAACTTTCTTCTTCTTATGCCTGGTGATTTGCAATCTTAAATTTTTTTTTTTTGATTTATTTTATTTTACGTGTGAGTGTTTTGCCTGTATGTATGTAAGTGCTCCCTATGTGTAATGCCTGTGGAGGTCAGAAGAGGGTGTCAGAGTCTCTGGAACTGGAGTGACAGACGGTTGTTAGCTGCCATGTGGGTGCTCGGAAACAAACCCTGGTCCTCAGGAAGAGCAGTCAGTGCACTTACCTGCTGAGTTGTCTGTCCAGCTCAGTTTGTAGCCTTTGATGTTACTATTGTCATTATTTTGGGATACCAAGAACTATGCCCCAAAGAGTGGACTTAATCTGAAAATATGTGCATTCTGAGCACCCCACCAACCTGTCATTCCCCAGCTCTGTCCTCCTTAGGCTTTGCTATTCTCTGATACACAACAATATTGAAATTAGATTAGTGACTCTACAGAAGCCCCCAAGTGCTCAGGTGAAAGGAAGAATTGCATGCCTCTCTCTTCCAATCAAAAGCTGGAACTGATGGAGCTCAGGAAGAAGGCATGGGGAAGCAGAAGCCGCTGGCTGAAGGCAAGGCCTCTCCTGCCAAACAACTGGCCACTGTTGAATGTACAAGGGACCGTTGTTGAAGGAAATGGAGGGTTCTAGTCCAGCGAATATGTGAATGGGAAGAAAGTAAAGACAACCTTACAGCAGATACTATTGATAGCGGTAGTGGTCTGGATAAAAGGTCTGACAAGCCACAACGTTCCTGTAAGCCAAAGCCCAATCCAGAGCAAAACCCTAGCTCTCCTCAGTTAAGGATTTAAGATGAGATTATCCTGGCTTAACCTGGCTCAAATCTAGTGCGAGCGTTCTGAGAAGAGAAGGCAGAGAGGATGGGTCACACCGGAGACCCAGTGAAGACCCAGGTAGAGATCTTCTGCTGCCACAAGTCAAGGAATGCATGCAGCTACCATAGGTGGGAAGAGGCAAGGACATATCCTCCCGAGGGCTTCAGAGGGACTGTGGCCCACCACCACCTTGGCCCAGACTTTCACCATCTAGACTAGTGAAAAAATAAATTTCTGTTGTTTGAAGCTGCAAGGTTTGAGTAATTTGTTATAGTAATCACAGGCAATCAGTACTCCCATCTTTTAGGACATCTTGGCCCATGTGTCTTCCACTCCAAGAAGCAGAATTCCCAAGGCAAATGAGGAGCCCCTCCCCTGTGCTCCCATGGTACCCCACATGCCTGTGACTCATGCTGATTTGTGTGGATGATTCTCCATGACACTGAGGGCTCTGTGCCCCTATTAGTGCTTCTCTCCTGGCATATAGCAGAAATTCAGTACAAGTTTGTTTTAGGCAAAATGAGTTTCCCCCTAAACTCACTCTCATCTTTATTAAATCCCCAGCACCCTAGCTTGGGTGCTTAGTGCTTGCCATGGAGACTGGTGTACCTGGATTTTCATCTGCGGACTCCTGTCCTCTTTCAGTCTATGCTGCCAGGCTGCTGTTATTTCTAAAGTACCTCTTGACACTTGGCTATGCAGAACTCTCAGCTGTTCCGTCTTTTGGCTTTCAAGTCTCTCCAGCCCCCACAATACTTCACTCTGCAATGAATTTCTGCTTAGGAAACCTCAAGCGCTCCTTGTGTTTCTAGGACATGATTGGCATGCCTTTGTTGGAACTGTGCCTTGTAGGGAATCCCTTCTCTTCCTCACCATTGAAATCTCAGCTGTCTAGTCAGTTCTCACCTTTCTTTGAGGCCTTCTCAGCCTCTCCTGTAGGAATGGCATGTTCTTCCCCAGAATCCCTGTGACTTCACCAGTCATAGCTGCTTTTGAAGGCAGCTGTGCAGAACACAATGGGCATTTGGAATTATGTCTTTGCTGGCATAATGGATTGTCAACTTCTGAGGTCAAGTGCTAGTTCTTTTTCATCTTTGTGTCTCCTTCAGAGCCTGGGAGTCTCCAGTGGGTGGAGTGCCTTGTTAATTGGATATGTTAGGGATATTAATGTATGTGATATTAGTTCAGGGAAATGTAGTAATCCATCCTGATGTAGGTGTTATTTTTTAATTTCCCTATGGCATTTATATTGCCTTGCTCTTACAGGAGTCTGTGAAATGAATGTAATATTAGAGAGTTATCCATTCTGCAGGGTTCAAGTATAATAACCTCCTAGTAATATATTTTCAGATGGAAAAGAAGCAGCCTTAAACCTTTAGTGATGAATATAGGAATTGTTCTAGGGTAGGTTGGTCATCAGCGGGTGATTGGAGAATCTGTGAGCAAGGCTGGATAAAGGACAGGTAAACAACAGTTGAACAACAGAGGTGTAATGAGCACAGCCTAGGCCCACTGGTTTGTGGCAGGGAGAGGTGGCCCGGCTCTGTGCTGTGTGAGATTTCCAGGACATGTTGTGCCTTGAGCACCTAAAACTTACATGAAACTGGGGGATAGCTTTGTTATCCAAACCCCTTGAAATTCTGTTTTTTAAATTTTTAAAAAAATCACTTATTTTTTTTTTATGTGCATGAGTGTGTTGCCTGCATGTGTATAAGTGTACCTTTGTTGTGCAAAGCCCATGGAGGCCAGAAGAGGGAGTTGGTCCCCTGGAACTGAGTTATGGATGGTTGTTGGCTACCATGTGAGTGCTAGAAATTGAACCTGGGTCCTTTGCAAGGACAGGCAGTGTTCTTAACCACTGAGCCATCTCTGTAGCCCCCAAACCCCTGAAATTCTGTGATCTTAAAAATAATCATAGTGACACGTCATAGCACAAGTCAACATTCTGTTCCCTCTGATGATACCGTGGGGTTGGAGACAGGAAAGAAATTTTGTCTCAGCAGAGTCTGCCACGCTGGAAACTTCCATAGCATTCTTTGCCCCCTAGTGAAGGAAGCAATTTTAAAAATAGTGATTTTACTCTATAAATGTGTGGGTATAGAAAACTTAGTCTCCAGAAGTTTTCCCTGGCTTGTCCTCTATTGAAGGCATGAAATATCAGAGACAGAAAGGTTTACAGTCTTACCTCAGTTACTAGCTAGCTTTGTAAACCATGGCAGATCTTTGTGAGTTCAAGGCCAGCCTGGTCTACATAGTGAGTTCCAGGACAGCTGGGGTTACAGGGAGACCCTGTCTCAAAAAGACCAAAAAAAAAAAAAACCCCAAAACAAAAAAACTTAGTTAATTTCTCAAGGCATCTGATTCTGCATTGCTGAAATGAAAAGAGAATAAGCGGTTATAAGGTTGAACAGGGTAGCATGCAGGCTTGAGGATTCAACACAGTACTACGAAGAGCATCTGGCAGAGAATCGTTATTTTGTAGGACTTCTTAGTTGGTAGGACAATTTCGAGATAATGACATGATGAAACCAACGCTGTCTTGCACAGAAGGCATGTTCTACTTGATTCTGTTTCTCAAGGAATCGTTTGTGTTACTTCGTTCTCTGCAGAACAACGGGACCACTGAGCACCAGGTAGAATCTTTCATAAGGAAAAAACTGGAGTCACTGTTAAAAGAGTCTCAAATTCGAGACAAAGAAGACCCTGACAGTTTCACAGTGAGGGCCCTGCTGAAGGCCACTCATGAAGGCTTAAATGCTCACCTGAAGCAGGTAAGCCATTTCCTATCGTGCTTGGCCTACAAGAAAAAAATACGAAACATCTCCTACTTGGTTTCTAAGCATTTGATGTTTGTGATGCTTCTCCAACTTCTCTATCCTCGTATCACTTGAAAAATAAAAACCTACTACAGATTTATGTGGAAAGAGTTTAAAGTGGATAGATTGGGGTGAAATGACTCAAATACTACTTCACTGGGACCTTCAGGATCAAGCCCAGCATCCCTGGGTTCCAATGAAGAGAGTCCAGAAAGCACCGGCCTCCCCTGCCTTCTCCTCCAACCCCCTCCCCTGCGCTCACTTCCCCTGCCCTCCTTTCCACATTCAGCCAGCCTCGCATCTTGTTGATGCCACCTTTTGAATGTGTCTCCTTTCTGTCAATGCCTCCTTTCCGTATTTGTGTCCTCATCTAGACAAATCTCAACTCTCACCCAGACTTGCCTTGTTCCGTCAGTCTAATCTCCATTCAGAAATCAGCGCAATATTTAAGAATGCAAATCTGAGGGGGACTCTCCACCGTGTTAAATTCTTCAGTGGCTTCCAACTATGCTTGGAGATAATTTACAAACACTTTAGGCTTTTCAGGACCTGCACAATGGTATCTTTGCCTGTCTCAGATCTCCCCAGTGTCCCTGGTCCACTACCTCCCACACTGCCACTCAGCCACAGTTGTCTTTCCGTGCCACACTCTTCCCTGTCTTCCATTGCCTCTGTGTAGACCCCTCCATTCCTCCATCTTCTCTACTCCCACCTAGTCTTTTACAGCCCAGCTTTAGTAGGTCCTACTTGACCTCTGGATTTGGTTCACTACATCTTTATAGTGTCCATTGTTGTAGTTTGCCTTTTGTTGCTGTGATAAAACACTGACCAAAACAACTTGGTGAACAGTTTATTTCACTTTATAAATAACAGTTTATCATTGAGGGACGTCATGGGAAGAACCTAAGACAGGAACCTGGAGGCAAGAGCTGAAGCAGAGACCAGAGAGAAACAGAGGAATGCTGCTCACTGGCTTGCTTCCTCCAGGCTTGCTTAGCTATTTTTCTTATATAGCCCAGGCCCACCTGTCCAGGGATAGCCCTACCCCCAGTGGGCTGGGCCCTCCTATTTCAGCCAGAAACCAAGAAAATGCCCCACAGATATGCCCACAGGCCAGTCTGATGGAGGAAATTCCTCAATGAGGTTCCTTCTTCCCAGGTGTCTCTAGTTTGTGTCAAGTTGACAAAAACTCACTACCGCTGATACAGCTTCTATTTTAAAAATAGTTTATATATTTGCAAATGTTTATTCAGCATCTGTCTCCTCCTCTAGTCTCTAAATTCCATGAAATAGGAAGCATACTATTTTCCTTGTATAGTATCTGAGACGAGAAAAACATTCATAGTTGTTCAGTAGGTAAATTGTTTTGGTTCTAGAGGAAATTTAAGCTGTGCTGCCTAATGAAAATATCTTCCATGGCCAGGAAGAGGGAGAGTGGGTTTCTGATGTCTTTATCCTAGGATGTTGAAGGTATTCATTCTGGTCTGGGGAAGACCCACGTGGTTACAGGTTGTACTAACTGCGGTCTTCTTGCTTTCACTCCCTGTCTTCCATGATCAGCTCCCTGCTGGGCAGAACGCATATCATATGGTCTCTTAGACCTAAGGGATAGTTTGCATTGGTAGTTGCCCCCTAGACCTTACAAATTCCAGCTATTCAACTTCTAGGCTATTTTGGGGACTGATTCAGTTTCTAAAGATAGAAGCCTAATTCGCCAAGTCTTGAAAAATGAAGAAAGATGCTGAGTTAGGTATCTGATGAGTTTATCAGCGGAGTTGGGTTCCAAGTCAGCTTGATCTAGAGGCTCGCAGTGTCATATCTTGTTGTTGTTTTGTTTTCTGATTTATTTTATTTTATTTTACTTTATTTTATTTTATTTTATTTTTGAGACAGGGCTTCCTTCATTTCCTGGTGGGTGCCATGCTCCTACTTGAAGGCTCTTTTAATATGTGGTTTCCATGGCCAAAATCTCTTTCTCTTTCTCATTTCATGTAGTTAATGTCCAGTCACCTGCAGTCTTCAGCTTTCAAATCCTAACCCCCTTAACCCTCTAGTTCAGCTAACCCTCTAGTTCTTCCTACGTGGAAGGAAGTAGTTCATCCCTCATGCCCCGAACGTTTCCCGTTATTGTCTTTTACTGCAGTGTCTTCCAGTTGCTGCTTCCATATCGGCTTGTCGGCCCAGAAAGGACAGTCTGCTCTGTTCTCACCGATGTGCCTTTGTATACATGAGACTTCCTAGAACCATATCTAACCCCTGAAGTCAGTGGAAGATGAGGTGCCGCTTGCTACTCAGAGAGAGATCAGAATTGCAGAGAGCTATTAATAGATATCTAGTTCCTGCATAAAGAAGGGCTATGGGAGAAATTAGGAAGAGGAAACCAGAGAGGAGACTTAGGGATAAGACAGAATCTGTGCTCTTACCACTGATTAGCTTTTAGATGTTACTATATTTGTTATTTTCTGAAAAAAATGAGATTTTAATCACATTATCTCTGGAGATGATTGCATAAATTAAAAGAGAATATATCTAATATCCTCATGTTTGTCCTGGAGTGTAGTAGGTGCCAACTAAATTCAAAGTGAATTTGCCTGGGACATCTCTACTACATACCGGTTGTCCTGTTGTCTCATTAAAAGTGCCCAATTTCACTCTTAAAAGAGTTCTGTTTGGGACAATAAAATAACATAGTCTTCCTACCAACAGATGGGCTCTTAGAAGTAGGAAGGAACTCACAGGTTAATTGGCTAATTTATCCCCCCCACCCCCATTTCACAGATGAAAGAGTTGAAGCCAAGAGAAGAATTGTAGCTTTGGTGGCAGCACTATGTCCCCTAACTTGGAGAGAGTGCCATCTGTTCTACAACCAATGACCAGTGTAGTGACCTTCTTAATCTCACAGGTTTTGAACAGTTAGTGATCAGCATTAATAGGTTTTCAAAGGCAATGGATGCATGCAAAGCAGTGATTAAGCAGCAGCATCATGTAAACCCCTCGTTCCTACCAGCTCCATTTCCCCCCTCGCTCCTAACGGCTCCATTTTCTACATGGCTGTTTCCTCAGCCAATTCTTGGCTACCTTACCCTCTCCCCCATGAATCTCATCCCCATGATCTCTGTCTGTGGTCAGAGAAGGGCCTCTTGTAGCTTCTTTATTTATTTTAAGTGGCTTTGCTCATACATCTTTATTCTATTCATGTGTTTATCTCTATTTCTTCCCTTTAACTGGAGTCCTGGATGGGCGCCACCTGTAGGTCTCTCTATACAGTGAGTCAGATAGTGCATTCTTAAGGGGCAACTGCAGAAGAGTCTAAATCCTTTCAACAGGGTAGCATTTCCTTCAGTCACCTAAGGAGATGTAGGCTGGAGTAACAGTATTGCTCACCATCTCTGCCTAGAAAATTCACCCATGCAAGAACTCATCAGAGGTTAAAGTGTCTTTCTCCAGTGCCACAATTCACCAGTGGAATTGTGTCAAGTCTTCCCAGTGGTTTACTTAAACAAAGGGGATCTTGTTACCTTATAGATATGCTTGACTTTTGTTTATTTTTAATACTTTAAATTCACCAACATCATTGTTCACTGTAGTGCTTTCCACATTCAGCAGATTTCACTCTTAACTAATTCTGGCTATTTTCCAAAATTAAATCTCTTAACTGAAAATGAGTTATCCCCACTAGAACATTCAAAACATCACTTTCTGCTTTTAGACGGCCTGGTGAATAGGAACCGTGAGGTCTGGCACAGCTGGGCATTGCTGAGAACCCTTGACTCCAGCTTTGGGAAGCTATGGGCAGTTGCTGTGTCCTGGCTGGTGTCCAGGCAGCCATGGCAGTGCCCCTCTTGCAGCAGCCACAACCGAATTTTGGGCAGTGGCGATGTGGGGCAGGAGGAAAGGGGAAGAGGGGCCCCTGCCATTCTGCCAGAGCCAAAAGCAAAGCAAAAAAATCATTGTATTATGCTTTTATTCATAAGAATCCAGATGTGAAGGAAAGTGGAAAGAAGTCCCACGGAAGATCCCTGATGACCAACTTTGGAAAACACAAGGTATGAATTAAGAGTGGTAAATATGCATAATTTAATTAACTTACAGATTCTGAGATTCTATAGGGTGACATTGTGCAATCTTAGAATGGCTGAAGTTTTGAAGTTTTGTTTTTGTTCTTTTTTTTTTCTTTTTGACAGGCTCTCACTTTGTAGCCTGGCTGGCCTGGAACTTGTAGACCATGTTGGCCTCCAATTCCCAGAGCTCTACCTGCCTCTGGCTCCAAAGTGCTGGCATCTAAGGCGTGAGCCACCATACCTGGTACTCAAGATTTCTTAAGCAGAGTTCAGAAGATGAAAAAATTGACACAAGCTGCCTTAAAAGAAAGAATATTTTAAATACCTAGCCAACAGAGGATTCATAGCCTGAACATTTAAATAATTTTTACAAATCAATAAGAAGACAGGTAATATACATTTCAAAAAGAGCAAAAGGCTTAAATCCAAAAGAAGATAGCCAAATGGCTAGGAAAAGAGGTTCACCCTCCTTAGGCATCTGGGAAATGCTAATTAAAGTTATGATAGGATTCCATACATACCGCAAGAAGTAGCATAAAAGGACTACAGACATCAAATGTTTGTCAGGATGTAGAGGAATTTGAGTCTCACTTGCTGAGGTACAGAAACGACTTTGGCACAGTTTGGCAGTCTTGGCAAAAGCCAGTCATTCAACTTCGCAGTTCCATTGTTAGGTCTCTAACAAAAGCCAGACACGTGTTTAAAGTGGTGTTATTTGTAATGGTACAAGCAGAAAACAGTTCAAATTTCCATTAACTATAGAATCAATTAAAAATGTGGAATATTCATATAAGGGACTATTTAACAGCACAAAAAGGAAAAAATTACATCTATATACAACAATATGATAATCTTTCAAATATGATGTTGAGCTAAAGAAATAAAACTCAAGAAAGTATGTAAGTGCAATTCTATTTGTATGAAATTCAAAGCCATGTAAAAAACCCTATGGTAGAAGCTAGGATGGTTATCTTTGGGGCAAAAGTAAAAGTCATCAATCTATATACTTATAACTGTATTTTTGCAAATATTTATTTCAATAAAGAGGTGACAATGTCATAAAAGAAATCAATTATTAGGCTGGTGAGATGGCTCAATGGCAAATTCTTGCTAGCAAGCCTGGTGACTTGAGTTTGATCCCAGGAGAGAACCAACTCTATCAACCTAATTGTCCTCTGACCTTTACATGTTCATTATGGCATGCATGCATGCATCTGCATGAACATACACAAACATGCTCACACACACACACACAATAAATGCAATAATTAAAAAACTTAATAGGAAAAAGAAGTCAGTTAGTAGATGGTGAACTTAATATTACTTGAGGGCTCTTGTGAGACCATTTCTACTATTATAAAGAATGATCTGTCTGGAATTTCCTGCCTGTAAATAAGATAATTTAGGGAAATTAGTTAAGGCAAGAAAAAAAAAAACAACAACAAAAAACCCTTCACTCATAAAAAGTGCTTAAGTGGGTCATGACTCACTTGCATAATGGGCATTTAAGAAGCCTTGAAAGATGATCTCGCTGAAGACCTTAACACGCAAAACATTAAATGAAAAAGTAAGATGAAAATGGATTTCATGGTTTGATAGCCACGATCTGATGTATATCAAAACTGTGTGTACAGAAAATGTATATCGTTAATTATTAATCTTTTTGTTTTTGAGATAGCATCTTGCAGTGTAGCCCAAGCTAGCCTGGTCCTTACCATGTAGACCAGTTGGCTTGGCACTCCCAGTGAACCTCTTGCCTCTGCTCCCTAAGTTCTGGGGTTAAAGGTGTCTATCACCTCACTGGTTTTAGTGATTCATTTCTTATTTCGTTTTATGTCTTGTAATAAAAATGAATCTTCTGAGGAATGTATTTCAGAAACCCTTCAGCTACTATAGAATGAAAGTTTATCATGTATTCAGTAATAAGAATAATTAGTGGTCCACGGGACTGTATAGATTATATTAGTAAGTGTAGTACTATTTTACATTGAAAGTTAATGTCTTGTAGTTTACAAAATGGCTTTATATGTCATCTCATTTCATCATTACAATAGTAATATTTTAAAATTTTGTTTATTATTTTTATTTTGTGTATGAGTATACTCCTGCATGTGTGTAAGTGCACCAATGTCGTGTAGTGCCATGGATGTCAGAAGAGGGCATTGGATCCCCTAGAGCTGGAGTTAGAGATGGTTGTCAGCTGCCATGTGGGTGCTGGGAATCAAACACTGCAAGAATAGCCAGTGCTCTTTACTGCTGAGCCATCTCTCCAGTCCTACAATAATACTCTTTTGGAATGGATATTATTACCACACTTTTAAAAACATAGTAAGAAACTTAATGAGTTTAGCTATTTTACCATCTTGGTGAAAGTCTGAGCTGGGGTATAAATTTGGAGATTAGGGACCATGCCATGTATCCTGACATTCTCAGGACAAAAATAATCCTGAGAAGGTTTCAAATGAAACTGGTAACTCCTGTCAGTGCAGTAAACATTTTTCTAAGATGTCAGCTTTATATGACTTATAAACTGGCTTTGGAGTAGAAAGCCCTAAATGTTGCGTTGATAGTAAAAGTCAGGGGTGACCATAAACATGGTTTTTTTTTTTTTTATTTAATGGTAAAGCAAGTAACTGTATCTGATCATTTTTTCCCTCTAAGTCTGTGTGTGTTTTGAAATCCAGTCCATTTTTTATGTTGTGAATATACCTAATGTCACCACTACTATGATTTTTCCTCAGAAAACCACAAAGTCACGTTCTAAATCCTACAGTACTGATGATGAGGAGGACACACTGCAGAATCCTGGCAAGGAGGGAGGCCAGCTGCACAGGTAAGTAAGCATGTTCATGTTGCCTGCTCAGGCCCCCAGGGCCTCTTTGTTCATATAATATTAGTTTTAGTTGTGTGCATCTAAAGAATGGGATCTCAGGTAAAGTGTTCAAGTGAAATGTGAAGATCAGCTGGACAGAGTTAGTGTATGTAGGGACCTTGGCTTCAGTGAGGCACATAATTAATGCTGGCTGTAGCAATTGTCAGGTGAAAGGTATCTTTGGAGAAGAGGTGGGCCATACAGATGTGCATAGGATGGTCAGAGGGTCAAAGGTAAAGATGATAAGTGTTTGCCAGACTTCGGATGTTTGTTCCTCCACTAACCACTAACTTGAATATGGGGCAATATAAGTTCCCCATTTGTATCCCTGTCCATCTCTTAGAATCATCAAAAGGATTAAAAGAATTAAATTCGTTAGCATGGTAGGCTCAACCCAATTAAATAAATGCTCAAAAATATTAGTGACTTTTTAAAGTATTTTACAATTTTATATTAATATATTAATGTCATAATGGTCATATTCACTGCCTGTTACCTATCTTATGCCCGTCCCACTCCCACTCACACCATCTTCCTGACATGTCCTCCTTCTCTCTTACGCACCCCCCACTCCCCACCCCACTGAGTTTAATTGGTTGTTTGTATGAGCATGGGTAGAGGATTGTTTACTGGAGCATGGGAAACTTATTAATGGTGAGACTGCAGAAGAAAGTGATACCCTTTCCCTCCCAGAAACCATTAACCGCTAATAGCTCCTCACTGAGGGGTAGGGCCAGGAATACTAGGTATAGAAATGTTTTTTTCCCTTTGTTTTAAAAACTGTTGCCAGTAGTGCTTGTGATAAGTAAAATGGCCATATTTTCAAAATGTGATCTGATACAGGATATTCTGTCAGTTTATTTATACTGTTCATAAAGGAACCTGGATTGCATTGCTAATAGGCAGGTAGATATGGACACACTCGCATCATTGGTCCTTTATTAAAAGGTGAGGTTTAAAGCATAGAGGTCTTACAGGAATTAGACTTTGTGCTCAGGTGGACTTTGTTATTTGAGCTTCAATGGATATATATACAGAAAACACTCATTAGTAGGGGCAGAGGAGACATGTGTGGTCCTACATTTATAGAACATAAAAATTGAAACTTACAATAAAGGATGCAGGAGAAACAGCATCTCTCGGAAGACCTCTACTCTTTTTAAATGAGAGTGTGAAGCACATAGCTAGAGAAGGGACATTGTTTGAAGAAAGCTGCACTAGACTTCTTGCATCCAAATGTGATGTCGCTACAGGTATTACATGAAATCAGGTTACATGCTGCTCTTGAGTCAATTAGAGATTTGCCTATAATACCTGTCAGAGCCTGAGCATCTCAGACAGTGCTGCTTTGGGACTTTGTTAACCTAATTCACTCTCAGGATGAAGATTACAGAGACTGTCTCCATACCATTGAATGTCTTGGGAGTTTTGCTTGGGATTTTAAGCAGGACTTAACATTGATTTATAGTCATCAGCCTTTCAGATGTTCACTAATAACTATGGCGTTTCCTAACTCTATGGTAAAGGATGAACAGGTACTCTTCCCACTGAGTTTTATGCGTGCCTACTGTATTCATGCCTACTGTATTCATGCCTCTTTGGCAAAATGAAAGCTGTAATAAATGCTCTGTTTTGTTCTTAGCAATTTTATTGGATGTCTGCAGTCACCATTAAGGTGGGGATGTTTGTCTGCTTTGTTCTCGGTTTTTATCACCAATATCTAACTCTAGAACATTTTCATTATCCCAAGAAAAACGTCTCTACCCAGTGGCAATTATTCTGTCTCTTTCTCCCTAGTCTCTGCTAACCACTAATGTACTTGCCAGTATTTGGGCTTTTCATTTAGCTTCTTTTATTTAGTTTGTGTTTTCAAGATTCATCCATGTTATAGCATATATCTGTGCTTTGTTTGTTTTTATTGCTGAACTACACTCCATATGGATATACTGCATTTTATATATTCATTCAGCAGTTGGAGAACATTGCGGTGGCTTTCACTTTGTTGGTTATTATAAAAATATCGCTATGCATATTCGCTTATAGAGTTATATGTGGGTGTATATTTTTATTTCACTCCGATATATACTTAGAAGTAGAATTGCTGGGTAACAAGGTAACTCTTTCACCAGAGTGACTGCCAAACCGTTTTCCGAAGGAACTGTACCATTTATATTTCCCAGTTCTGTGTGAGGCTTTCAGCTTTTCCTCGCCCTTACCATCACTTACTTGCCTACCTTTTTAGTTATAGCTATCTTTTTAAAATTTATTATTTTTATTTTATGTGTATGAGTGTAACACCTGCATGTATGTGAGTGCCCCCATGTCGTGCAACGCCGCGGAGGTCAGAAGAGGCCTTCGGATTCCTCTGGAACTGGAGTTAAGGATGGTTCGTAGCTGCCATGTGGGTGCTGGGAATCGAACCTGGGTCCTCTGTAAGAGCAGTCAGTGCTCTTGATTGCTGAGCCATCTCTTCAGCCCAGTTATAGCTATCTTAATAGGGGTAACATGGTACTTTCTTGCAGTTTTTGCATTTTACTGTTGACTAATGATGCTGGTCATCTTTTCATGTGCTCATTGGCTATTTGAATGGCATAATGGTGAACAATGGAGTGTTTGATAGTCAAATGTTCCTCTAGAGGAGAAATGTGTGTCTGTGTATCATAGGAACATGAGAGCCCATGAAGAGTTTACTGTGGTAAAGAGAAGTGGTTGAATTTTTTACAAAATATTTTATTTATTATTTTTATTTTATGTGTATGAGTGTATTGCCTGCATGTATGTGAGTGCACCCTTGTCGTGCAATGCCCGCAGAGGTCAGAAGAAGGTGTCAGATTCCCTTGGAACTAGAGTTATGGATGGTTGTTAGCCACCATGTGGGTGCTGGGAATTGAACCCATGTCCTCTGCAAGAGCAGTCAGTGCTCTTAACCACTGAGCCATCTCTCCAGCCCCAAAGAAGTGGTTGAATTTTTAAAAATATTATTTTTATTTTATATGTATATTTTGCCTGTAAGTATGTAAGTGCACCTGTGTTATACAGTGCCCAAGGAGGTCAGAAGAGAGCATTGGATCTCCTGGAACTGGAGTTATGGATGGTTGTTAGCTGTCATGTGGGTGCTGGGAATCAAACCCAGGTCCTCTGGAAGAATAGCAAGTGTTCTTAATCACTGAGCTATCTCTCCAGCCCCAAGTGTTTGCATTTTTAAGGATGTAGTAGAGATTCTAGGAGTGTTTTATAGGAAGAGAACTTAGAAAGTACCTAGGAAAAAGAAATATTATCTAATGTAATGCGTGTTTGTTTTAAGAAAGTTAAAGGATATAGAAAAATAGAAAGAAAAATGCTTGTAATTACATCTCTAAAAGATTCACCATGGAAATTTTGGTACCTTTCCTTTATTTTTATTTTATTTTATTTTTATTTAGGTATCTTATTTTTGTGGCCCACATTGAGATGTTTCTGCACCTTTTTAGTCTAGTTCTCTTTCCTGGTGTTATTCCTAGCTGGGTTGCAGTGGAATCAAGCCTTTCACAACAGAAATAGCAGACACTAGAAGAGGCTGATTCCCAGCAGGACATTGAATAAAACTAGATTAGGAAGTAATGTAGACTTAGAGGAGGAAGAGTTTAACTAGGAGTCATTCCTGGGTTCTAATCCTGACTCCATTAAGCCCTAGAGCCAGTCAATTACTCATTCTCTTAAATAGGGAAAGTGGAATAGCCAGAGACTTGCACCTTTGCCCATTCTACACCATCTCTAATCTTGAGTGTGTGCTCTGCAGGCTGGGCCGGCGGCGGAAAACCATGAAACTCTGCAGAGAGCTCTCTGACCTGGTGGTGTACACAAACTCTGTGGCAGCCCAGGATATTGTGGATGATGGTAAGACCTGAGAATCCCCAACTTCGGTAAACACTTTTGACCTTTCTTTGTCATTGTTAATTTTTTTTTTTGGTCAATCAGATCATTCCCACACATTTCTGGGACTGTGCAGCATCTTACCTGAGTGCTAGGAAGATGATAACAGACATGCATCTGAACTCACATACATGGCTGTGTTGGTTATGGTGGCTGCTTAAAAGCCTGGCGATCAGAGGAATTTCCTACAGGGACAAGAAGGGATTATTGTGAGAACATAGAGGCTTTAGGGGCTGGAGAGATGGTCCAATGGTTAAGAGAGCTTGCTGGTCATTTACAGGTCCTAGGTCATGAGCACCTGTGACTCCAGCTCCATGGGATTCAGTGCCCTCTTCTGGCTTTTATGGGTACCTGCACTCCTGTGCACAAACCTGTACACAGACATACACATATACACATAATTAAAATTACATCTTAATACAAGATAAAGGCATCCAAGCAAAGTCTTATTCAGCACTCGAATTGCAGAGACCTGACCTCCCTTCATGACCAGGTCACAGATGGCCATTCCAAGTGTGAATGATCAGAAGAAAGAATGAATTGACTGGCTGTAACAATGCCTTGGAAAGACCATATTTTATCATTAACAGTTGACCTTGTTTAAAGTGGTTTTACTCCCCTGACTGACATTTTAATGAAAAGAGTGACATCTAAGTGTCACTGGCTCTTGCTGGTTTTCAGCCTTCCATAGCTGTCTGTGTTAAGCTGAGGTAGCCAGTCACAACTCCACTCACCTTTGATTTTTCTGGTAGTTGCTTTCCCTCTTGTCTTCTATCTCTTTTAGTTACCGAATGTTATTGAAATATACACTCATGTGGTACTTCAATCTAATTTTAATTTTAGTTCAAGTGAAATGCAAATCAGAACATCCGCTTTTCGTAGCAGTCTTGGTACAGAGACAGCAGCCCTGGGTGAGACTCGTCCTCACAAACCTCCAGGACGCTTCACCCAGATCATCTTCCTTGGCAGTATTACACAAGTCCATCTTTTTCTAGTTATAGAAAGATGCCTTTTCCTTAGTTTTGAGTCCTTCTTCAAATAATGACAATTATATAAAAAATTAAATTGACACCACCTGTGAGAATAGGAGAACCCTTACGAGTCTCAACTTGTAGGCAATGCCTTCTTCTTTAAAAAAAATAATTTATTGAGAATTTCATATAAGGTGAAAGGCATTGCCTATAAGGCATATAAGGTGTTTTGATCAAATCCATGCCCACTCCCTCCCCTCCGACACCTCCCATATCTCCCCATCACTTTTTTTTTTGATAACTTCATGTACTCTTTCTTCTTTTTTTTTCAAATGGGTCTTTTTGCTACTCTAACGTTCTCCCCTCTGAAGAGATAACCCCAAAATCTTTTAAGGATTAGATAAGAACTCCCAAATACTTTTGACATTTTTGGCCTTTGGAACAGAGTATGTTGCTAATAGGCCCAAGGACATTTTGACTTTTAGCCAAGAAGCTGGCTATGTTCCTTTGGGGTCTTTTTACACTAACTACCTAGCCAATTCCTACCTCCTATTCTTATCACACCATCCTCTGAAGAGGTTACCCAACTTACCTAGGGAATTCAGGACGCTGACCGCTCTGGCTTCTTCCATGCTGAACGCACGGTGAGGAAACTGGAATACCCCTTCAGTGGGCCTATCTAAAAGACTCCCAAATTGTATAACTCTTATCTTTAGGGGGAAAAGAAAGCCCTTGAATTGTGAATAGGAGATGTGAAGGAGAAGTAAAGGCAAGAGTACTTAGTATTACAAGTTCCAGACAGGGAACTAGAAAAAAGAACAGGGCAAATTTCAAATGTTCATATGAGATTCCATTGGAATTTCTTGACAAGGGCTTCCAAAAGCATCCCTCTATTGGGTTCGTTCCTCCTCATTTTTCTTTTGTCTTCCAAGGCTGGACTCTAGAGTGATGGATTCAGCATTTGCTTTCAGGTATTTTGATAGCTCTTGGAGTGGTTAGAATCAGTTCTCTCTCGAAGGCTTCTAGGTAGGGGGACAAAACAAATTTATCCATCATTTTAGGACAATAGCTGGTTGTCTCTCTTAGCTACAGCTGGGCACTACAGTATTGGAGACCAAGATTTGAAGCCTTACATCTGAGTAGCACTTTTTGATTCAGAACAAAATCTTCAATGAGAGATAATTGTCTAAATAATTTTTTATATGGACTTAAGTCTAATGTCTAAGAAGTGTAATCCCTTGGACTCTTAAAAGAAATATATATATGACTTTACTCTTTCGTTATCCTTTCCTTTTGGGTGTTTAAGACCATAGAGTTGGCCCAAATAAATCAATTTATATTTATACTTAAGGTTGTTTGAGGATCTGTTCCTCAGGGGTCACATAGGCTTGGGAGGAGCAAGCAATGCCTTCTTACAGCAGCACATAACTCACAAGTGCACTCTGACTGGTTGAGTGAAGTTAATGATATATTTGGTTTGCAGAATGAAAACGTTGACAAGTGCCTTTAGATATCATAGACATAGTAACTTGGTGGAAAATCTCGAGTATCATTTAGCTTTAGCTTTTAAATTTCAGGTTTTTTTTTTTTTTTCTTTTGGTCTTTTTCGAAACAGGGTCTCCCTGTAGCCCCAGCTGTCCTGGAACTCACTATGTAGACCAGGCTAGCCTTGAACTCACAGAGATCCGCCTACCTTGCCTCCCAAGTGCTGGGACTACAGGCGTGCGCCACTACACCCGGCGATTTTTTTTTTTTAAGACACAAATGAACAATAAATAATGAGCACATTGCTTGTCCTTATGCAAAACAGCTCATCTCTATTACACTACTAATTGATATGTGCCTGATAAACAAGGTCGTCTTATTGATAGTGTGCTATGCATATTTATGTGGGGAGTTGGAAAAAACAGCTCAATGATATGATCACAGGGATAATCCATCTGACCGGGTGTGTCAAAGGCTAAATTTCCTCCTACATAGTCAAAGCATTCTCCATCAGAATCTGTATGTTCAATTTTAGTTTTACTTTTAGAAAATATTTTATTTATTATTTTTATTTTATATGTATGAGTGTATTGCCTGCATGTATGCAAGTGCACTCATGTTGTGTAAATCCCTCAGAGGTCAGAAGAGGCATTGAATCTCTGGGAACTGTGAGTTACAGACCATTATTAGCCCCCAGGTGGGTGTTGCCTAGGATAGCCTTGAACTCACTTGCTAGCCCAGGCAGACCTTGACTCTGCAGTCCATCTACCTCAGCTTCACAAAGTGCTGGGATTATAGGCCTGCACCACCAAGGTTGGCTCTATTATATCTCTTTTCCAAACAGGATTTGATTAGTTCCATGAGTCTCTTCAAATTACCTTCAAAACTCAATTTTTCTTTTTTCTAAATGACATATTCTGCTTTTTGGACCCTGGATATTATCAATTAGTACATGTGTCTCACATATGCCTTTTATTTTCTTTTTCCATTTTTGTGTGTACATGCGTGTATGGATGCTTCGTGTAGGTACAGATGCGTGGAGATTTATGTTACGTGGGTGATCTGGGGTGTGGAAGCCTGAGGTTGATAACAGAGCTCTCCTCCACTGATGTTCCACCTTATTCAGTGAGTCAGGGTCTCTCACTCAAATCCAGAGAATGAGAATATGGGCGGTCTTGCTAGCCAGCTTGCTCCGGAGATCCACTGTCTTTGCTTTCCAAAGCTGGAATGACAGGTAGACTGCCATGCCCACCCAACCTTTACAAGCGTTCTGGGGATCTGAACTGCTGGCCTCACACTTGCATGGTGGGTGCTTAACCACGAGTCATCTCCCCATCCCCACTTGTACCTTTTAAGTGAGTATCTTCAATGAATGTCTTCCTGTTATCAGGAATATATTATATACATAGTTTTATTTATCCATTGTCTATATTTTTGGCAAAGATACTCTGTTTGGGTCATGCAACTAGAAAATTATTTTTCTCTCTGCCTCTTCAGGCAAAACACACATGAATTAATCAAATGATTTAAATCTAGGACAATATGGGATTCCAAAATGGGACACCTTAGCAAATGCAGGTCTCGAATTGGCAGCAGAGCTCTAAGAATGGAATCTTAGGGCTTTTTTCTGGTTCTAAATATAATCCACCATGTAATGGGGCAAGTCACTCTGAACCTGGTCTGATCCTGGGGTGACTTAATTTGTGAATGGGTTCTTGTTCAATTAAACTCTGCTGAATTTAATATGTCTAAAGTCTTTCACTTAACATGAATACCCTTCTGTTTTCTGCTGAGGGTCGCTTGTGGCATACCTTTTGTGAGGGGTGTCATTCTCATTTTCTTTTTCTCTTTATTAATGCCTGCTAGGAACCACAGGGAATGTGTTGTCCTTCAGTGAAACAAGAGCACATCAGGTGGTTCAACAGAAGTCAGAGCAATTCATGATTTATAACCAAAAACAGCTCACGAGGATTTACCCCTCTGCCTACCGCATTGACTCCAGTAACTTCAACCCTCTGCCCTATTGGAACGCAGGTTGCCAGCTAGGTGTGTATGGTCTGAGAGGAGCGGTCCTCTGTGTTCTGACCCTACTTTGCCGTCTTGCCTAATCTTCTCAAACTTTCAATTTGCACAGTGGCACTGAACTACCAGTCTGAAGGGCGGATGATGCAGTTAAATCGAGCAAAATTCAAGACAAATGGTAACTGTGGCTATGTTCTCAAGCCCCAGCAAATGTGCAAAGGTAAGTGTTAATCTCAGCTGTGTTTCCGAAAACAGGTGATTACCTACCATTTTAAAGTTATTTATTCTTTGTGTGTGTGTGTGTGTGTGTGTGTGTGTGTGCCCACATGTAGAGGTCAGAGGACACTTTCTGGAATGATTCTCTCCTAGAGATTGGACTTGGGTTGTCAGGTTTGCATAGGCAGTACTGTACCCACTGTGCCATCTTTCCTGTCCCCCTTATTTAAAATATTTTGATACCCCAATATTTTGCAACATTAAAAGTTTATGTTTAATTGACACAGTAATTGCACATGTTTATGGAGTATAATATACGGCCGTGTACATAATGTGTACCAGAGTAACTGGCACATCCATCACCCCAGGCTTGTTTCTTTGTGTTGGGAATATTCCAAATGCTCTGTATTAACTACTTTGAAAATTTTAATGAACTATTATCAATCACAGTTATTATCCTGCGCTCTAGAATGTTAGGGGTTTGTACAGTTATACTCTTACTCCATTAACTTATACCATTAACTCTCCTGCCTCTTTATCTTTCTCTCCCCAAATTCTGATGACAACTGTTCCATTCTCTGCTTCTTGAGATTGGTATTTTAGCTTCCGTGTGAGCCTGACTTGTTTCACTTAACGTAGTGTTTTCCTTTTCCATCTACATTGGTGCAAATAAGAGAATTTAATGCTTTTTAGTGACTGACTAATATTCCAGCATGTGTTTACACCACATGTCCTTTATCCATTTGCCTATTAGTAGACACCTAAGATGATTCCCTATCTTGCCCTTTGTGAACAGTGCTGAGTTAAATGTGAGTGCAGGTGTCTCTTTGACATACTTATTTCAGTTCCTTTGTGTATACATGCAGTACTGGGATTTCTAGATCATATCATAGTGCTAGTTCAAGTTTTTTGAGGGATTTCTACACTATTTTTGATGTGGCAGATAATGTTTTTCAAAAAGACAGGGCATGGGATAGTGGTGTAGCTCAGTGGTAAGACCACTTGCTTAACATATTTAATGCCTTGGGTTCAACTCCAAGAACGCCCCCAAAATACTAATGAATTTGAATGTGACAATGTTTAACATTTGGGCAGCACGATGTTCAAAACATTATCTCTTGTGGTTGTGCATGTCAAGAGAGACGTGGATAGCAGCCGGTTGTTGGCTGAAATCCAGGGTCCCAGCGGAAAACCATTGGCCATTATTTGTCGCTTTCATTGCTTTCTAAGGCTAAACCTTATCTTTCCCAAATGATCTCAGGAAGTATGAGCTTAAAACCATCTTCTATAATTAAGTCTCCTAAAGCCATTTTATCAAGCCTCTTTCATGAATATAGTCCAATTATAAAACAGGGTTAACAAAAAAGAAAAGGTTGTGTGCTGTTAGATCAAAAACACTTTGTTTCCATTCTTCCCATTAAAAGTTTTTCAAAACTTTCCAACTTAGATTTGCAGCACGGACAGACGTGACCTTGGGGTTTTATGCTCATTGTGACCTTGGGTTTTAGGCACATTTTCTTGCTCTGCTCTTAATCTCCGGTCTTCTTTCTGTTTCATTAGACCTCAGATGGCTTAGAAAATTATTGGACACTGACATAACTGCCCCTCTTATACTATTGGCATTCAAATAAAATGTTCTTCATCTGTGAGTCATTGCATACAAACATTTGCTTCAAAGTGGCCCATCTCCTGGCCTTTGGGAGCTCAGATTCTAATGAAAAACACAGTTCTGGAACCGCCAGTCATTGCTGCTCCTGCCAGAGTGATAATGATAACGATGTGATAACTCCTTCATTTTAGGAAGAACCGCAGTAATCTACACTTGTTGTTTCTTTGTTTTAATATCTTTTTTTAAAAAATTTATTTGTTTTTATTTTATGTGTATGCATGTATTATGTGCATGTAGGTAAGTGCACCCATGTTGTGCAATGCCCGTGGAGGTCAGAAGAGGCTGTCAGATCCCCTGGGACTGGAGTTACAGGCAGTTTTTAGCTGCCATGTGGGTGCTGGGATTCAAACCTGGGTCTTCTGCAAGAACAACCAGTGTTCTTAACCACTGAGCCATCTCTCCAGCCCGTTTTAATATATTAAACTCTCTCTCTGTCTTTCTCTCTCTCTCCCCCCTCTCTGCCTCTCTCTCTGTCTCTCTCGGTGTGTTTTCCCACCTTACAAACCTCTGCTTTGCTTGATTTAGGTACTTTCAACCCTTTCTCTGGTGACCCACTTCCTGCCAACCCCAAAAAGCAGCTCATACTGAAGGTGATCAGCGGACAGCAGCTTCCTAAACCTCCCGACTCTATGTTTGGAGACCGAGGCGAGGTAAGCCCCAGCTGGCAGGCTAAGTAGTTAAGAGGGTGATTATTGTTGTGTGTTTAAGTAATCATCTGAATATCTTTAGGTGTGTGTGTGTGTGTGTGTGTGTGTAGAAGTGAACACTGCCCTCTCCTCATCAGACATAAGTAGATTTTCTGTCAAATCACAAAGAGCTCCTGCTGGGCTGTGTGCGTTGCCTGTTTTGAAGGCTTGAGTGCATATTAGTTTACAGTGCAAGACGGGTGACGGTAGTGCCCAAGTTGGAATGCAGAGAATAAAGAGGAGGTTCATTATTGACAGAAACGTTGTCTAAGAGCATGTCTTCTGCTTCTGCCCACATCCCCCATCTCCGGCAACCCTCCTCACTGCAGCTGCTTTTGGCCTCAAGCCCCATAACCACAGGCAGCCCTCTGTCTCTGGCTACTGTATGACCCATGCCGGCTGCTGTACCCTTTTGCTTTCTCCCCCTCTGCCAGCCTGTCTTGTATTCATGTTTGCTTCCCAAGATCTGGCCTATCACCCCAGGCTCACTGCACTCCCTGTCTCTAAGCTCTTATTTCTGGATCTTGTGGAAACCATGCATCGCTACAGGTGGTTCCCACCATGAATACTTTGTGTCAAACCTCAACTGTGTGTAGTACTGTGCAGCATAGTACTGTGAGGTTTGGTATTGTGCACCACAGCACTGTAGTACACATACGTCATCTTCCCAGCCTTCATTTCGTGTTCCACAGTGGCTCTTTCCAACCTCTCTGTACTTGACATTGTTAACGGGTGGCACAGTGTCCTGCTCCTCAGAGAGGAGAGCTTCAGATGGGACCATTGTCTTCTGTGTCTGTTCCACCCTGCAGTTCCAGCCACTGTCATCTCCCATCAGTTCTGGAAGTCACCTGCAGTGGACTGCTCCTTCGTTTACCTTCCCCTCTCAACAGCGAGATGAGTTAATTGGTGTGATCAGAAAATTTATCTTCCTTTCTTTTTATGTCTAAAGAATGGAATGCACTTTTCTTATATTTTCTCTCAGACTTTTCCTTTTGAAAAGCTTTGAGCCCCAGAGAAGTTGCAGGAGTAGTATAGTGGGTCTCAATTCACTCATCCAGTCATTAAATTTTATAACACATGCTGTGTCTTCCCCTCCTGTTGTACGTCTTATATGTGTGATGTCATGAGACACAGGTTTGTTTAACTTGGCAGCTGAGAGTAATCCTGACCTCTGACTTAGTACTTGTCTCCTAAAAACAAAGACATTGTCTTGTTAAAACAATAAAATCTCATGAAATCTAGCATTGGTCCAATAATATTATCTAATGCCTATATTCAGTTTCCCCAGGTTATCCCCAAATTTCCTTTAGTCTTTTCTTTTTCAATTGAAACTCCAACCAAGAATTATACTTAGCTTTTCCTTATTAATTTTCTTTGATCTTCTATGACAGAGAATAATTCTCTAGGCTTTTTGTTTTGTTTTTATGACACTGGCTTTTATTTGTTTGTTTGTTTATTAGTTCAAGCAAGTTGTTTTCAGAATGCTCATTAACTTGGCCTGTTTCTCTCTTCATGTAGATCAGGTTAACCCTATTTGAAGAATAATAAATGACAGTGCTTTGTCCTCTGTGAGTAGCATCAGGAACCATGTGATGTCCAATGCAGAAGGGATTATGCTCAAATGCTTTGCAGTGCATTGACAATCTCTTTACTATTGTAATTTTTGCATAGTTTGTGGAGTTAAAATTATCTTTTTAGGGGCTAGCAAGATGGCTCAGAGAGTAAGGGTACCTGCTGCCAAGCCTGACAACCTGTGTTCAATCCCTGGGACTCGAATGATGGAAAGAGAGAACCAGCTCTAGAAAGTCATCCTCTGACCTCCACATGTGCTCTGTGCATGTACTACCGCAACAAAATAAACAGATGAAAAATTGTCTTTATTTTATAATTAAAATGCAATCTAATCTCATTTTGGATCTTATGTTTTTTTTTAAATCAAATTTTCACAGTCCTTAAGCCACAGAATACTTTGGTGTCTAATGAAGCCTATGGACTCTGTGTGCATCACAGAGTGCATATGGAGGTCAGAGGACAACTTGCAGGATTCAGTTTCTTCTTTTAACCATATGGGTCTCGGGGATCAAACTTGGGTTGTCAGGCTCGGTGTAAAGTACCTTTACCCTGTGAGTCACTTTGCTGGCCCTCGGAATGCTTTTAAATATGTAAAACAGGGTACAGTGATACAGGAAGCCAAAAAATGGACATTTCACTTATCATAATAGTAAAAAAAACAAAGTATGACATGCAAATGTGCATGTTTTTATTCATTCAGTAATGTGCAGAACCTACCAGTGGGTTTAATACAGGCTGAGATTTAAAAGCCTTAATAAACAGAAAGAATGCATTGAAATTTCTGCAATATGACACAAAAGCACCTATTTTTTTGAGCACATTTGAGCACAAAGTTACATTGTGAACATATTGTACTTTATTCTAAAGAAAATGGGTTTTAAGCTAGCAAAAATAAAGCTGTGGGGAGAGGGAGAGTCAGTTTTCCTTAAGGGTGTGATGCTGGGTAGGTTACCAGGTTCCAATGGATGGACCTACACCGAAGGGCATTTGAGGACACAGACTGACTCAATAGGCCTTCAAATATATATATATATATA
>NW_008344412.1:2260217-2314319 GCF_000622305.1 Nannospalax galili | reverse complement strand
TAAAGAGGGGCCTAAATATGATAAAAATTTAATGTATAAAATTTCAATTTTTCAATGAAAAATTAAAAGAAATAAAAGGTACACTTTCTCCCCACCCAGACTCATGCCCTCCTTGACTTCTATCTCTGAGATTGAAATAACAGTTATTTTCCTAATCAGAAATCATTTGTTATCTTTACTATCCCTCTCTTTGCTCTCTGTGTTGTGTTAGCTTTCTGGCATATGATCAAAATACCTGAGATAATTAATCTACAAAGAGAAAAAGTGTGTTATAGCCCAAGTTCTAGAAGCTCTAGTCTGTGATTGGTGGGTCCACTCACCTGAGCCTGAGTCAAGGCAGCATAGCATGATGCCTCCATGACAGAGCAACATCCTTACCTTATTCAGGAAGTGAAAGAGAAAGAAGGAACTGAGTCCTCTAGTCTCCTTCAAGGCACTCCTCTAGTGACCTCAGAACCTTCTATGGCATTCTACCTCCTACAGGTCCCACCACCCCACAGTAATACCATCTTTCAGACCCTTCAGATCTTTTGATCATTATGTAAACACTTTTGATGGGTACTTACCTAAGCTATAGCATATACCTCTCAGCAGTTCTGGGGATTCTACCTCACAAATATCCCCACGTTTTGCCTCCACACTTGATTCTACTCTTGTACCGTCTCACCTGGACTGTAGAGTGATAAGGCCAACCTGTGACTTGCGTTTACAAATTAAGAAATTGAAGTGCAGACGTTTACACAATGTGTCCAAAGTCAGTATAGGAGTCAGCCTTTGAAAAGGAAGGTTGTTCTCCAAGACTGTGGTCTTGAACTCCTACAACAGACGCCATTTTCATAGGCTAGACGTGGTGGCCCCTGCCTATAATTCTAATGTTTGGGAAGCAGGGGAAGGAGAATCATATGTTTGAGGCAAACCTGGGCTACATAGCAAGACTGTACCTCAAAAACAAAAACAAACAGATGTTGTATTTATTAGCTACCTTCAATACCTGAGATCACCAATGGTACAATTTTATTATAGAGATCTATTTAAAAGAAAAAGTCCTAGGATAAAATAATTCACTCAAAGTGAGGAAACTTTGACTGGAGGTATTATGAAAAGACAACATATCTGTCTATCTCATCATCTTAATGATTTCCTGCCATAAATCTAGCTCTCATTCCCTGAAGCCTCTAGCCCTTTAACTTGTGTGTTCTCCTGACTCTGAAAGATTGTAAAGTATGTTTTCTCAGCCTTTGTAACTTTCTTCCTGCTAGACTTTCTTAGATCAGCTCTTTCTGTTTCTTTGAGTATTTAGTTAGCTAGTTAGTTAGGTTTGTTTTTGTGGTGCTGGAAATTGAACCCATGTTAGGCAAGTGCTTTAGCACCGAGCTATGTCCCCAGCCTCTGTGGATTTTCATTTCTATATTTCTCATCACTTAGAACCTGTGCCACAAAGGGGCCAACAAAGCATAATAACCCCCCCCTCAAAAGGAGGGCCTGGCATGACAGGGAGACCAATCACTCATAGAGAGAGAGAGGGTTGACAAATTCTTAACATTTTAACTTTTCATACTTTTAAATATATAATACCCAATCAATTTAATTCAATTAAAGTGCACAAATCAAATATAGATAGCTTGATTCATTTTTATGCCACCCAGATCAAGTGCATCCAGGCCCCCCAGGGGGCTCCCCCTTCCCACTGGTATCTCCTACTCCCTATGCCCCCTGTATCAACAGACCAATTTTATGTGTTCTCAAACTTGATATAAATGGACTATTAAAATCGATCCTTGTTTATGTCTGCTTGCCCAACATTATAGCTATGCTTCAGGGCTCTCGCCTTTTTGTATAACATTTATTGAGTATTCCAGGTTAGCCATCTTACTTATGCCTAGATTTAAGTTGCTTCCAGCTTTGACTGTTAGGAATGCAACTTCTCTTGAGCATTTGTGAGTCAGCCTCTCAGTCAGGAATGTACCCTGAGCTGAAATTGCAGGCTCTTTGAATAAAGCTTGTGTAGCATTAGTAAATATTGGCAAATAAAGATTTATTAGGTTTAATTCTCATTCTCATATATCTGAATCTGCTATACTTAGTGTAATATTCTTTCTCTTAGTAAGCTTGTAGTAAAATTGATTATTACTGAAATGTGAACATTTTGGCTAATATTCTCAGAATAATTAGCACTTGGTACATGTGTCATTTGTCATCCTACTTTGTCCTTATTTATCTAGATCATTGATCCTTTCGTTGAAGTTGAAATTATTGGCCTTCCAGTAGATTGCTGCAAAGATCAAACTCGTGTGGTGGATGACAATGGTAAGATGGTGACGCATGCCCAGTCCCAAAGAGGATTTTCTCAGCTGTGACTTGCTGGAAAATGTGCTACTTAGAGAAGCAAGGAATCACTAGAATCTATAACCGCTATCTGAATTTCTGTTGTGATTCTTTGTAGCACAGAAAACTGGGTAACTGGGATTGATTCGAGGTATATTTTGAAGGAATTGCAGTCTAGGCTCTTGGGACTCTTGCTGTGTCTTTCTATGGAAAAGAATGAATGATATTTTAAAGATCTGGGTTCAAAATTCCACCTAGGGAAACACCTCCTAGTGTATTTTTTATAAATCCTGTGTTCTTTTTTAAAAATGTATTTTATTTTTATTTCATATGTATGAGTGTATTGCCTGCATGTATGTAGGTGCACCCATGTCATCCAATGCTCTCAGAAGAAGGCATTAGATCTCCTGGAACTGGACTTATGAACAGTTGTTAGCCGCCATGTGGGTGTTGAGAATTGAACCTGGGTCCTCTGTAGGAGCAGCCAGTGCTCTTAACCACCGAGCCATCTCTCCAGCTCTGAGTCCTGTGTTTTTATAAATGAGTCTCCTCAGCCTTTCACTTGTAGAGACCACAGGTCTAAGGATTTCTCCTGGTTTTTGTTTCTTTGTTTTTCAATTTGACCTTGAAAAATTTTATAGATCAGCACGGCATGCTCTAGCATGTTCATATCTCAAATATATTCATATACTGGGTGGCCGGCATTCTCTCATTAGCAGAAAGGAAGCTTATTTTGCCCAAATCTCCTATCCTTTTCTGGGTAATCTTGTAAAATTATATTTGTTTGTTTGTATATTTAACAAGTATTATTGCATATATAGTTTTCTCAATGTCTAGCAATTAATACTCTAAAGTAATTTTAAACCATTGTTACCAAAACATTTGAAAAGTCAGGGTTCACAGAGAACCTTTGAAGGAATGTAGGTGTTCAAAGTAAGATGAGCCTCTAAGGAAATAGCATGCTTAAAGAAAGCAATCTTCCTGTATTGGATTTTCCCACTAGTGCTCAATAAATTATTCCTTCTTCGTTGCAGAAGTAACTGAGAGGTCATTACAAAGTCAACAAAAAAGATAATCTCTTTGTTCGTGAGGAGAATCGCAGTGATTTTCAGCTTGTCAGTATTTAATTAGCTTGAGGCTTTTTATAGGGCAAAGTGGTTGACACCCGAATGCATATGTTTGATAAAGCTTACTTTCATTATTTCCAGAAAGAAACCAGAAACTTAGAGACTATTTCAATTTTTACCATTTTTATTTTATCACAGAGAATTTCACCAGAAATAGATACAGTTTGTCTTTAGTGCTTATTTTAGTACATTTTCCATTTCTCCGATGATGCTTGAAGCTGAGTACCTTCTGGTAAGAGGTTTATAAAAGAGCTTGTAGCTTTGGAGGCTAGAAGTCTAAACAGCATGGCACTGGCTTTTGTGAGGGCTCCTCTCACTGAGTCCCATCGGGGAAGATGGCCTCATGTGAGATGGACAGGTGACATGGCAACATGACAAGCCCACGAGCATGAGGGTAGACAGGCGAGAATGAGAAGGAACCAGTGGCCTGTGAGGACTCATCAGCATTTTCTGGGTATAGCACCCCAATGACCAAACAACCTTGCCCTTGGTTCCCACGTCAAAACATAGGTCACACTGATGGCCAAGATTTCTACTTAAGAATCTTAGGCGACAAACCACATCTGAACGCTTGCAGTATTTGAATGGAATCTTAATACCTTTCATTTTCAGTATGTGGGAATATAGCAAGTTCTTCATAAAAAGCCCCTAAGAATCCACACTGAACAGTCTGATTTGGTTCTCTCGCTTACGGTATGACCTTAGGCACACTTTTTGTGACTATCAATTCTCTCACCTATGAAGTGAGTTGCAAATATTTCGTACTTTTAAAAGTATAAATTTGAAAAGGTATATAGTTTTTAAAAGATATTTTATTTATTTTTATTTTATGTGTATGAGTGTATTGCCTGCATGATGTAAATGCATTTATGTCATGCAGTGCCCTTGGAGGTCAGAAGAGGGTGTTGAATTCCCCTGGAACTGGAGTTATAATGGTTGTTAGCCACCGTGTGGATACTGGGAACTGAACCCAGACCCTCTGCAAGAGCAGCCAGTGCTCTTAACTGCTGAGTCATCTCTCCAGCTCCTGAAAACTTATAAAGTTTTGAATCTCAATAGTACATGTATGTTTTTCTTAATTAGACAAAATTGAGTGTGGTAACAGGTCTGTAATCCCACAACTTAGTAATGACTGAGTGTGGTAAAACAAAACCAAAAGAAAACCCCTAGGCCCCTGCCCTGCTACTCTTAGAGGTCGCTGCAGGAATTAGCTAGAACTGTATATACATAATTATATTGAAACCTACAAAGCACCAGATGAAATAGTTGGTGATGGTTATTCCAACAGGAGAATCTTTGCTGGGTAAAAAATATTCCTATATTAGGGAGTAATATTCTGCATTGTTTTTGCTAAAATACTCTTAGAACACTACTCTAATTTTTAAACTTATTGAAGCATTTTTAATGACTACTAATAAGCTTCCTGTACAATACAAGTGGGCATCAGAGACTAATAGAATTGATGTGATAATTTACAGGCAATTTTCTTACCAATTATTTTCTAGCAGTGGGATAAGTTCAGAGGCTTTGTTTCAGCAAGGCATCCTGGAGAGGTTCAGTCTTCTTCATGAGTTTAATAACCATCACAGGCAATATTCACTGCCTGCTCTATAGACATTGCTGACAAATGATTTCCAGCCAAGCCCTTTGCTTTTCTGATTTTTCCTTTTTCTTATTTCTTTGAGGATTTAACCCTGTTTGGGAAGAAACCCTAACATTTACAGTCCACATGCCAGAAATAGCTTTAGTTCGGTTCCTTGTGTGGGATCATGATCCCATCGGACGGGACTTCGTGGGACAAAGGACTGTGACCTTCAGCAGCCTAGTGCCTGGTAGGTGTGAGCTGGCCTCTTGTCTCTAGATTGGCCATTCCTTTTTTGTTTTCACTGTCTAGGGGATTGAATCCAGGGTCTTACTACATCGTGGGCTAATGCTTTTTCTTTGGGTAGATTTAACATATGACATGGGACTTGCAGGATATTTATCATATTCATTATATAAATTATGTGTTTATGATAAATATAACTGTTAACACGCTGTGTAACATATGAAAAGGACGTCAACACAGCTACTTGATTCTCTTGTTCCCTCTGGAAAGCCAAATGCAAATTCAACTAAAAGCAACCAACTTTCTTTGTACTAGGCTATCGGCACGTCTACTTGGAAGGACTCACAGAGGCGTCTATTTTTGTTCACATAACAATCAATGAAATCTTTGGAAAGGTGAGAAAAATCATAGGCATACAACAATAATATGGGCCTCAAAGAGTTATAATTGCATAAAAGGAATGCATATTTTGACAAATTGTTCTTTCCCGGAAGCCTGTGGGAAGTCCAGCCAGCTCTCTAGCCACATCCCCATCCACCGGTGCTCTTCCCTGTTCTCAGGGGTGTGTACCATTCCTAACTCTCAGAGGTCCTCTCTCAGTTTAGTAGAATTGAGAAGACTATCCTATTTTTCAGGCAATCGTTTATTTGATGAAAATAATGAACATGCAGTTAAATTTTGAATTTTGCTGCAATTCTTGAAAAGCCCTAGTTTTCTATATTTGAAAAGGAGGTGTCTCAGAGATTTGATAGATGGGTTATGCTAATTTAGCTATGATTCCAGCCAGGTCTGGGCAGGATGCATTCATCTGAAACTACTGTAAATTGAAAATTGGAAAATTGTGAGTGAATTTAAAACTACCCACATAAGGAAGAGAGCGAGAAGGAGGGGGAGACAGAAAGCGAGGGGTAGAGGGAAAGGAAGGAGAGGGGGAGAGGGAAAGGAAGAGAAAAGGAGGGAGGTGAAGTATCACAAAGGTGTCTAACCCTCCCCTGCTGCTCCCTTTGCTGTAGAATGGGCTGGTGCTGTGCACATCAGTGTGTGGTCCTCTGATCATGCCAGGTGCTTGGTCCCTACTATGAATTTTCAGGACCAGATGTGACTTGAAGGGAATGTAGCATGGAACAGTGCCCAGGAGTGCCTGGTGCTGCTGGTTTCCACAGTCTGTCCTGCCTGTAGCTTCTTCAGAGTCTTAGCATTCTCTGTGCATTTGCTGTCCATGTGTAAATGTGAGGGAAAAACAGGACCTACCTCATAAGTAAGTTTATTCTAGTCCTCAAAAGCTGCCTGGCATGGAGTAAACGCATACAATATTGGCTTGTATTAATATCACCATGACCACAATCCAATTAGGAATTGGATTAAGGAGTTTGTGTTTACCTTCATATCAGTCAGCAGAAGGGAACTAAGGATTTTTATTTCTGAAAATGGTTAAGTTTTATACCACAGCTTTCAATGTTTAATATTGAATCTTGATTTCTACTGCTTGTTGACATTTTTCTTTTATTTATTTATTTTTTTAATTTAATAACCCACATGATTAGAAGAAGCATTTCATTACAGCTTTAACATATTCAGTAACAATTTCTAGAGCAAGGATACATCTATTTCAAAAGTGACTGTAAATTTTTGGGTTCACAGTTGAATTAATACCGTTCTATCAGCATAAATAGACACACATATATATGATCTTAAAATTATGCTTAAATTCTAGAAACCCCAATTGAACTATGCAATATTGCTAACTCTCATCACAGTGAAGGGAAACAAGATTCAGTGTCTGTTTGAAACTTGATCCAGAAATAAAATGTAACAAAGAAAGTATTCTATAGAACTTCTGTTCTTATTCCTAAATAAATGGCCATTTTTGAGTCATTTATTATTGTCAGTGTATGTTTGGGTTGGGATGCTCAGACCAAAATGTGATGGTATTGAGTTGGACGAGGAATGAATGGATACAAGATTGTGGGAGAAAGGGTCTGTATAAGTATATACATTTTTTCTTTTGTGTTTACTGGTACCATCTTCTTGAATGAGCCCAAATGGTGTTGTGTTCTTGTTTTCTCCCTTGCAGTGGAGCCCTTTAATCCTCAACCCCAGTTATACCATATTGCACTTTCTAGGAGCTACAAAGGTAGTTTCTGAGCATGCCCCCCCCCCCGTTCTGGCTGGCATATTCTTTTTAAGTGATTGTGGTAGCTGTGGTAGCATGCACCCTCATACCATTCCATCATCTGCTTACCACTTTGAGACATACATATGTTGCTTAAAGGCTGTTGAAGTTTGTCGCCTCAGAAACATTTGTACCATCTTATTGCCACTGGGTAGGAAACTTCTGGAAAGGTTGGTCATGTAATTGGAAGACCGCCTTCCTTACAGAATAAGGTCGATGAGATGTGCATGGGGCTGTGTGAACCCGCTGTGCGCTGATCCTTTCTTGTCGTAAATATGGCTGTCAAATTTCACTTCGTATTCATTCTTCATGGAGGTGGCATTTCAAACACAGGTTGTTCTTATGATGACATGTATTTAATTTGTGGCTGATTCTTTTGTGTCTTCAGAACAGACAGCTCCAAGGTCTGAAGGGACTGTTCAATAAGAATCCCAGGCACACTTCTTCAGAAAACAACTCCCATTATATTCGGAAGCGATCAATTGGAGATAGAATCCTGCGACGGACAGCCAGTGCTCCGGCCAAAGGCAGGAAAAAGAGCAAAATGGGTTTCCAAGAAATGGTTGAGATAAAAGATTCTGTCTCTGAAGCCACAAGAGATCAAGACGGAGTCCTGAGGAGGACCACTCGGAGTCTTCAAGTGCGCCCTGTCTCTATGCCTGTTGACAAAAGTCTTCTGGGGGCTTTGTCACTGCCTATATCAGAAGCAGCAAAAGGTACCGAAGGCAAAGAACACTCTCTAGGTAAGGTGCTTTAAACTTCTCAAAACCGTATTTTGGTTCTTTGTTTGCATTGTGACATACTACCATTCTGCAATTAAAGTAGGCTGGTAATAGATAATTTTTTAAATGTTAATTCTATGCCAGCCTTAAAATGTCTTTGCTGCCTGCAAATGATGGTGGGGAAGGAGAAGATCTGATGGCCTGGAATATGTAGGTCATTGAGAGAGAAGAGAGGGAGAAAAACCTGCAAAATACAAGTAGAACACTGGTTTTCTAAGTCATACCATATTTAGAATTGGGACAAAGGGTTTAAAGAAGCATTGTCCTGAGATGATTCTAAGATTGGATAGGATTATATTGGCTTTTCTAGGATTGAATATGTTGCATTACTTTTCACCACTTAAAACACTTAAACCGAGTATGGTGGTGTATACCTTTAATCCCAGCTTACACAGGCAGAAGCAGGTGGATTTCTGTAAGATCGAGGCTAGCCTGGTCTATATAGCAAGTTCCTGGCCAGTTGGGGCTACAGGGAAATCCTGTCTCAAAAAACAAAACAAAACAAAATTTCTTTTCCATAATTGGAAGTGTTTATGGTGAATGGGGAAAAAAGGTATTAAAAGCCAGTCACCTCCCTCACTTGAAAAATCTTTTCTTCCTCAAGATGTGGTTGAAGCAGTGTTTGCCTGTGGTCTCACTTACCTCCTCTGCATGGTGCCAGGGAATGAGGCGTGGCCCTGGCTCTTGCCTGGTTGTGGGCTCTACAAGCTGAGCAGCACCTTTGTCCTTAACTTGAAGTGCTGTGAACTCATTAGCACTTGAAGAACTGTGATAACTTTACAAACTGACGAAAAGCTCTTGACTTGCATCTAACTCTCCATCCTGCTCCAAAATTGTCCATTTACTGCTTGTAGAATTACCTCAGACAAGTAACACCTGATTTTTACACATTAGCAAAATTATTTTATCAAACAACCTAATTTCAATGATATATCTTCTCACAAATATCATTTTGCTTGTGCTGATTCTTGTTGAGGGATTTTCTGATTAGAAAAAAAGCCAGTTCTTGAATAGTTTATTAGGAAAAGAAAAGGGAAGATTCAAAGTAAAAATTTCCTGGAGTTCTTAGGCCCTTGACTCTGTCCCTAGCAGTAGAAAAAAAGAAGCTTGAAATTTTGCTAAGAATAGTGTCAGAGAAGAATGAAAACATGTAGCCTAATTAATGTATTTGTTTATTTATTTATTGGGGTTTTTTGAGACAGGATTTCCCTGTAGCCCCTGCTGGCCTGGAACTTCCTGAGTAGACTAGGCTGGACTTGATCTCATAGAGATCCACCTGCCTCTATCTTCCAAGTGTTGGGATTAAAGGTGTATGGTACCACATCTGGCTTTGAGTTTTATTTTAAAAACTCATCTTGAGGGAAGTGAATCTGTTTTCAATAGAAATCTGTAATAACTAGTCCTGCTAATTCTGCAAAAGACGTTAAGTCTATTTAGAAACCTTGGAAAGCAAAACTGCAATGTTGTTTCTTGCCTACATTTAAGAAGTTATATGAATTAATCTCATATATTAAACTCAAGGCAAATGTGGAAGCACACCTACTCATGAAATGAAGCTATATTGCAGAAAAAGTTAAGTGGAGAAAAAGCAACATAAAAGATTCTAAACATTATTTCCCTCTGCAGAAGTGGCCGCTTCTGAAAGTGATGTCATAGTTAATTTTTTCTTTATGATTTGGGGGCGGAGCTTAAATTTTTTACGATGAAGAAATTGTTAGTGAGGAAAATATTTATGTGAAAGAAATTCTTTCCACATATCTTGACTCTACAAGATTTAGAAGACTATTAAAATAATTGGATCAAGAATAATGGAGCATGTAACGTTCTCTAAGCACATACCAAACATGATGAGGTGCCCCAGGTTGCTGTGAACTGTGTGTTTCAACAATTTTCCTTATTTCTACCTTACTACCACTTTGAAGGGGTGGGGAGAATGCGGTATGATGTTTCTGTGATGAAAACAAAAATACAACTAAGGAACTCTTAGATGGTAGCCGTGACACAGAATTGATGACTGATTTCTTTTACCTTTGCATTTTAACTCAATAGATATTACCATTCTGATGCACATATTGCACCTTCCAAGCGTGCTAGAAATTAATTGGTCAGATTAAATCTTTTTGCCAAATGTCTTTTAAAATGATGTTATTTACGATTGCTCTTTAATAATAAACGTGTAACTTTGAAGCTTTCAGTGTCTTGCTTGCAGGTCCCACAGTGCTTTGTTTAACAGAGCTGTCTCGTTCTGTTTCTATTGCCATGCTTCTGTGTAGTACAAATCTGAATAGGAAACAACATAAGGTAATGCTCACTGTGAAAGTATAGTAACTCATTGACATTTTTTGGACAATGAATATTACATCCTTAGCTGATGTAATAGATATTCAAAGGGAAGCTCAGTGAAATTCCTATAAATATATTTTACCATTGATCCATCACACAGACGCTTCGTTGCAAACCTCTGCGATCCATATTTATATTGTCACAATGTAAACAGATTTGCATTCTCCATTTGTCTGTCTCAAGACAAACATGAATGTTTGCAGGTTCTGTGTAAAGTGATACACTTCACCTAAAATGTTATTTGTTTTATTTAACAGAGGAGAAGGATGGCAGAAGAAACGGGAAGGCAAGTATAAACGACCCACATTTTCTAAATTTCAGCAAAAAGTTCTCCTCCTCCTCCAGTGCTCTCCTCCACAAAGATGCAAACCAAAAGGAGTGCAGTGTTTCAACTGCTGGGGGGTCAGTCACAGAACAGTGTGGAGGGCCAGCTCTGAAGGGTGGGAGGACCAAACCAAATGTCTCAAGTGATGGCCAGGAAAACCATTGTCCCAGCAAATTCCTCTCCCCGAGGAAGCACTGGGCTCTTGATCCTGCACAAGATCTGCGAGGAGTCACTACCAAGGAAATGGGGCGTGCCGGGGGCTTTGTGGTAGGGAAAAACATGTCCGAAAGCGTCCTTTCTCAAAGCGCTGTGGAGATCAAGAACCTGGAAGGCAGCAGGGCCAAGGGCAGTGCTGCAACATCCTTTTCTCTGTCGGATGTCTCCATGCTCTGTTCTGACCTCCCTGACCTACATTCAACTGCCATTCTGCAGGACACTGAAATTTCCCATCTCATTGACAATGTCACTTTAACAAATGAGAATGAGCCCGGCAGTTCCATCTCAGCACTGATTGGCCTGTTTGAAGAGACCAACCATCAGGCTAATCTTGTGGAGGTTTCTCATCTTCATAGCACCAGTATGATATCCGGCCATGCTCCTTTAACTCCTGCCCCAGGCCTACAAACACCCTTCAAGCATGGTTTTTCCCAGGGGAAACCTAAGGCATCCATCTTGTGCTCATCTCCTGAGCTAATCAAGCCTTCGAGTTCTGAGACTACCAAACCTTTGAATTACTCAGTTGTTTGTGGAATGATGGGCTCACCCATCTCTCAAATGAAACCAGATGATGACCCTTCTAGAAATGCCAAGGCAAGGCCCATGGACAACAACCTGCCTAGGTCCCCTAATGCTTCTCATGGCTGGTTCCCCAAAAGTCCCACCCCTGGAGAGGCCCAGGGACAATTGATGAACAGCCCTACTGTTTACACTGGGCTGGTACTAGCTGAGCCCACTCCCTGTGTAAATTCTGAAGAAAGCAGCCTTGTGGAAATTGATGGAGAGTCTGAAAACCTGTCTCAAACAATCTGTGAATATAAGGGAGAGGGCACAAGTCAGCTTGCTTCCCCATTAAAGCTGAAATACAACCAGGAGATGATGGAACACATTCAGAGGAGCTTGAGGAATGGCTACTGTAAAGAGACCCTCTGTCCTGCCCCTGAAATGTTCAATAATGTTCCCAGTGTCAAAAATCAAAGTATCTCTTGTCTAACCTATCAGGGTGCTGGCGTTGTGCATAATCTATTGCCAAGTCCAGATGCAAAAACGAACCAAATATGTGGACCCCAACAGTCTAGCACTCCAGATATGCATGCCCCCATGCCCATACAGTCAGCACATGCTCCTTTGCCTGCTTTGAAACTGCCAAGTCCTTGCAAATCAAAAAGTCTGGGGGACTTAACATCAGAGGACATTGCCTGCAATTTTGAGAGTAAGTACCAATGTATTAGTAAGAGTTTTGTGACAAATGGCATTAAGGACAAGAAGGGTGTGCCTATAAAGACAAAGTCATTAGAACCTTTAGATGCCCTAACGGAGCAGCTTCGGAAGCTGGTATCCTTTGACCAAGAAGACAGCTGTCAAGCGCTGTATTCAAAACAGGATGTCAATCAGTTTCCTAGGGCATTGGTCAGAAAATTGTCATCTAGAAGTCAGAGCAGAGTGCGCAACATTGCTAGTCGTGCTAAGGAGAAGCAGGAAGCAAGCAAGCAAAAAGTTGCAACCCACAGCATGGGGGGAGGAGTGGTCCTTAGAAGCAAGCCCTCAGCACCTGCCCCTACTGTGAATCGTCACTCCACAGGCTCATACATTGCAGGCTACCTGAGGAACATGAAGGTGGGCAGCCTGGAGGGCCGTGGCATCCCAGAGGGGGCATGCACGGCCCTTCGCTATGGCTACATGGACCAGTTTTGTTCAGACAATTCGGTTTTGCAGACTGAGCCAAGCGGTGATGATAAACCAGAAATTTACTTTCTTTTGCGGCTGTGACTTATGTAAAGCTGCATTTTTGATGTTTACAAGGTATTCTATAGAATGCTAGAATTTTCTGTTTCAGTAAATATAACCCTTGGCTTTGAAATGATTTTCAAATGTCTTTTTAAACTTGTATCTTGGTCTGCCTTTGGCTCTATGTGTTCTCCTGGTTTGTGCATTTGTGTATAGATTCTGTGATGTTTCCCAGGAACCTCTCATCTTTCTCCCCCGAGGTGTTGTAAACTGTGTCAGTTTGAAATGTGTGCATGCCCTAGATATGCAACCTTTCAGCAGCTTGGGTTACAGTGTATGCACATTGTATGTAAGTGTTTTCTTGTGTCCTTGGATCCCAAAGATGCTGTCGTTTTTACTAAGTGTTGAGCTGATTAAGAAACTTCACAAATGATAAAGGGATGAAGTCTTTATTGGAAGCTGATGCTACTTTTCCTTCTAAATTGAGAAACCCAGATGCATTTTTATAATTTAGTTTGAAGAAGTGTTTAAAATAGTTTCCTTGCTGTTTAAGATTCTTCACTCCACTCAAAATGAGAATTCTGAGATGAGCCATGTCCTTCCAACCTCCCCAACCCATTTAGAATAGGCTGCCAGGAGGAAAGTGAATGTCTGTATATAAGGACAAAATCGTTTGTTTTACATAAATTTTGTTACATATTTTTGCTAATGGCTTTGTATGTAACAAGAATCCAGTTGCCAAGCTATTTGTCATACTTTTGAATTTTCTGATAAGTTACAGGTCACGAATAATGACTTTCATGGTGAGAGACTTCATCAAACTTAAAACTAAGAGTACTACAAACTGAACACTTCCCCAAAGCTTTCAAAAAAAATATTTTCTCATAATAAAATCCAAGTAAACAGATAATTAAAAGAAACCTTTCCCTTTAGGGAGCCAAGTAACTATATTTTAGTACTGACATACATTATTTTCACTGTGAATCATTTTTTTATCGCATGTTCAGGTGTTGTTGGCTTTTTGTAACATTAACTGCAATGATGTTCTTCCTGGGGTTCATGAAAATATAATTAAAGCAAATTTTTGAACACTTGGTGATTTTTTTTTTAAATACAATTGAAGTTCATGTGGTAACTGTTGATTATGGGATTGAGAGCACTTAAACTTTCATCATAGAGGACAGTTTTATGTAATAGTTTAAGGCTCTGAGCATTTTCATTATGTTAAAGAGTGTATTTGTAAGATAACTTGGGGAGCTATAAAATAGAATGAACTGTGTCTCTGCATTGACCCGGGAATTTAAAAGTAATTCTTGGTGACTGGCCTGGTAGTGGTGTTGGTGGTGGTTAGGTGGTGTTAGAGACCCACTCGGGGAAGACAGGTAGATGCTCTGTTTGGCAAATGGATGTGTGTGAAGGTCTGTGATATGGGGAGGGAAGTAGTCAGCCTGTGCTTTCCTCAGTGCCAACTCTGACCTTTTCCCCAGTATTGGGAGCCATCTTTTTTCATAAACACTAGAAATCAGTTGGAGATAGGTGCGTCAAGGTGAAAGGGACAAAGTCCCATTTTTACGCTGTTCTTGAACTTGAAGTCTGACTTTCTTGGGCCTCTGAACCTCTAGAGTTCTATCCTTAGACTTTGGTTCATTTTTATTGTCTTTATTTCAAAAAAGATTGACATAATGAAGTGTTGTTGAAATTAAATTGCAAATAAATACACTTTAGCTGCTTTTTGGGATTTGATGGAATCTATTCTAAAAAAACAAGAAAAGAAAGAAAGAACCCAGACTCCAGTCATAATGTGAATGGTTGGGGCCATGTGGTAGGTAATAAAAACAGTCCTTTCGGTGTCCAGGTGTGTAGCCACACTTACATGGTTTTGTCTTCTACGGACAGGATACAGGAAACAAAGGGAAAGCAAATTTATAACAGTCATTTGAGAATTGCATGATAAGCAGTAAATCTTATGTTTAAATAAGCATTTGATGTTCAGATCAGACTCATTAAGATTTTTCTTGTTTGGAGGATGGATGCAGGACTGACTCAAGTCTCAAGGAATCCACATAAGTGAGATCTCCATCAAGGGATTAACAGCAGGCTTTCTGATGCTTTTATTTTGAGAACTAGAGAGTGTGGGCAGCTGCTAGTCTCTGAAACTCTGACTTAGAACTGTGGAGTTTCAAAGTTTCCTCATAACTTTTTCCTTAGAGGCTGCATGTTCCAAAGCTGAGCAGTGACAGGTGGCAGTTGCTTGTAGCAGTAACAACCTCCAGAAAGCACAGAAGCAAAACTGCTTACATAAATCAGGTCAAGCAACTTTTCTCACTGAAAATCCTTTAGTGGGTCCTGTCACAAAATAAGTTTCCAAAACGTTGCGCACAAGTCTTTGGTTTGGCGTTCTTGTCTGTTTGTGCAGTCTGCTCTCTCCCACTTTGGACCTCACTTGTCACATTTTTCCGTGTACATCTTGGATGCTCCCTTTCTCCGGGAGATTTCCTCGATCATTAGCCCTTCTTTCTCAGTTTTTCCCAATTCTTCTAGAATTATCCAATCCTATTTGCAGGGTCTCCTGTACAAGGTGGCTCCTCAGATAGCATGGCACTGTGTTATCTGCTCACACCTCTGTCCCCTCCACCAGCCTCAGGCAGTGACCATGGCCTCCGCCCTGTTCCTACTGTAGGACCTAACCCCTATGTCCATTCAATAAATGTTTGCTAACTTGATGAATGAAGGTCCAGACACACGTGAAAGAAAATAGCACACCTGATGTCTCAGTTTTTTTCACTCTCGGAGGGAAGAAGCAGTGTCTTGTTCTAAATGGCATTGTTTGGTGATAAGCGCCTGTCTGTTCACACTTCTTGTCACTTCTTATTTCTATCCAGCCCATCTTCTGTCCCCTTCTGATTCAGTGGTTCCTGAGTCATTTGCTGTACAGTAGCTGATATTTGTAGAGCATCCTGTAGCACAGAGGCTTGCACATTGCTTGCATCTCGCCTGGTCTCTACAACAATCTGGTGAGGAGATGATGTCCCCATTTCATAGATTCAGAAATGAGGCTCAGCCCATTTGTGAATTACCCAAGGTTGTAGTGGGACGAGAAGTAGCTGAGCAAGAGCATTCCAACTCTTATGTTAGTCTTCTCCCCTTCACACCATTCATTGCCCTTTGTGAAGACTTTAATCAACATTTAGTCAAAAAGCTCTCCAAGCCAGCGATGCAGGTGTGTGTTAAGGTTGTAACAATTGTCGTTACCGAGTCACCGACTGGTTGATGTGGTAAGATACATTGATTTTGTTCCATATGTCCAAACTAGAAATGTAACACATATGGTAGTTAAAAATACAAGGAAAGTGAAAAAAAACCTGTACCTATATTTCTGTGTGAGTGCATGATGTGTGTGTGCACACATGTGTACAAACATGCCACTGTGTGTGTGTGTGTGTGTGTGTGTGTGTGTGTAAGTCAGAGGACAACTTCGTGGAGTTGATTCTCTCGTTTCACCTTTACATTTCAGGGATCAATCTCAGGTCATGAGACTTGCCTGCAAGTGCGTTTACCCACTGAGCCTTTATGGTGACGCCACAAACCATCTTTTTTTTTTTTTTTTTTTTTTTTTTTTTTTTTTTTTTTTTTTTTGAGAAAGGATGTTACTGTATAGTCAAGACTGAACTAGTTTGGTCTTTTTGAGACAGGGTCTCCCTGTAGCCCCAGCTGTCCTGTAACTCACGATGTAGACCAGGCTGGCCTTGAACTCACAGAGATCCGCCTGCCTCTGCCTCCCAAGTACTGGGATTAAAGGTGTGTGCCACCACGCCCGGCACAAACCATCTTTTAAAAACTAAAGTAGCTAACATCTTACTCTATGACCTTTGAGAAAGTAAACCTGCTAATATATTACCGAGGGTTGGGAAAACATTCCCAGGGAAGTGAGGGTGGGAGAGTACTAGGCTGGGAAGAAGAATAAGAAAATACAAGGGATAAGTTAGTGAGACAACTACAGCTTTAAAGCTGCTTAGATTCATAGGATGTCTCTAGAGGTGGTATGAAAGACTGCATTTGAGAGCAGCTCGCTGTGGGGAAGGAGGGTACGAAGGGCACCTTCCCATGGCCTTCCCATCTACATCCAGTGGAGAAGTTAACCCTTCATTACCATGTGGGATTCCAGATTGTACTGCATAGCCCTCCAGGCAGCCACTGCAGAGCTAGAGGCTCCTGGTCAGTACACTGACCTCTACCCCAGTTGGGGCTAAGTCTGGGGACACCTCAGTGATGGCAATGGCAGCTGCAGTAGTGACTTCATCTCAGCAGCTGTGGGAATAGCTGAAAGCCATAGAAACATTTGACTTTGGGATGGGATTTGCAGAGATGAGAAGAGCTAGAGTGGTCCACAGCCTGGGTCTTGTTGACTGCATCTCTTGCATTAGGTTGATTTTCTTGTGGCAGATCTTATTATAGGAGAATAAGATCTCTTGTAGATGGTAATGACCAGTCCTTCCAGATAGTGGTCAACGTCATCCTTTAGGATTGTACCCACTGCTGCAGCTGGTCCATAGCCATAACTGCTACCTTGCTCCTGTCTCATGGCCTAGTTTCCCACACCCTCCCTGAACAGCAGCTATCCTAGGTTGCTTACCTGATGGCTTGACACAGTCCCTCATCTCTGGTGTATATGAGCTCTGTTGTAGATTGAATCTATAATGCTCCCACAAGCCCACATGTGAAAGGTTTGGTCCCCAAACCATGGAGCCATTAAAAGATGGTCAGAACATTTAGGAAGTGGAGCCTTGTAGGGTCATGCCCTTGAAAGGACTGAGGTACCCTAGTATCCTCCTGTATCTCTTTGCTTCCTGGCCATGATGAGATAAACAGTCTTACTTCACCACAAACTCCTGCCACAATGTCCTATGCAGCCATGCCAAAATCTTTCCTCTTTACAAGATGATTTAACTCAGATATTTTGTTATATCCACAGTAAATCAGCACAAACCCTCAGCTGTTTCCCTTTGTAAGACATTAGTCAACGTGAGTACTTGTTAACAATTGCTGGTAGGCATAGAATCACTAAGAGACCTCAGTGAGTCCTGTGGTCTGTCTGCTCCCATTCTTGTTTTATTGTGTAGTTAACTGCAGCACCTCATTGCAGCCACGATCAGTTAAACCAGATAGTATAGTAGCGCTGTTCTTTTAACTTACTTATTTTTAATTATGTGTATGTGTGTGGGGGTATGTGCACATGAGTGCAGGTGCCTGTGGAGGTCAGAAGAGGGAGTCAGAGCCCCTGGAGCTAGAGTTACAAGCAGTTGTGAACCACCTGATGTGGTGTTGGGAACTGAACTTGGGTCCTTTGCAAAAACAGTATATGTTTTTAAACACTGAGCCACCTCTCCAGCCCCAGGAGTTTTGTTCTTGCTTATCTGCTGACACAAGGAGCTCAAAGTAATTGCAATTTCCAGTCCAGTGGAACCAAGGTGATATAAGGTTGTAGGGACAAAATATAAATTATTCACATGTCCGTTGAGAGTGGTGGTGAGGGGCTCACTTCTCAATCCCCTGTGGGATCTAAGCCTTATACCTGACACTTTGTTCATGAGCCCATTTTGGAAGCTGTTGAATGACCAAGGAGAGAGGCTGGCTGAAATCTAGGAGACTTTGTTGTCAGGAGCACTTTAAGACCTTTCTTTTTTTTTTGAGGGGGGGGGTCTCTCCTCAGAGTTATTGTGTTGCTACAGTGATCCATCTCTGTAGTGCTCTAATGTATCATACATGACTTTGAATAGTTTCCAGATCTTCCATTCTCCATCAGTTGGTTGACAAGAATGTTCCATGAAGCCAGAGATGATAAAGTGAGAAAGGCACTAGTGCCACGGAAGTAGGTGGTGTGAAGGTCTAGGCCAATAAAGCAGATTTGTGTGTGAGTGTGTGTGCATGTGTGAACATAGGCACATATCCTGAATGTACCACTTTCTTCATATAATAGTTTGCTCCTATTCTTAACCTGTGTGTGTGTGTGTATGTCTGTGTCTATGTGTCTGTGTCTGTGTGTGTGTGTCTGTGTCTGTATGTGTCTGTGTGTGTGTGTCTGTGTCTGTATGTGTCTGTGTGTGTGTCTATGTCTGTGTGTCTGTCTGTGTGTCTCTGTGTGTGTGTGTGTCTGTGTGTGTGTCTGTGTGTGTGTGTGTCTGTCTGTGTCTGTGTGTGTGTGTGTGTGTGTGTGTCTGTCTGTGTGTCTGTGTCTGTGTCTGTGTGGAGGCTCTAGGCTGATGGTAAATGCCTTTTATCACACTTCACTTTATTGTTTGAGGCAGGGTCTCTCACTGAACCTGGAACTCATCAATTGGCTGAATTGGCTGACCAGCAAACTCCAAGGACACTACTGCTTTCACCTCCCAGCACTGGGCTTATAGGTACTTACCCCCACACTTGGTTTTTTTACACATGTTGGGGATCCAAGCTCAGGTCCTCATGCTTGCACAGCAAGCACTTTACCTGCTGAGCCATCTCCCAAACCCTAATCTTCTTAACCTTTCACTGATGGCTCCCGTTGATGCCATGCTTATGATGGGCAGCTCTAGTTGCACAGACACCTGGTGTGTCTTAGGCTTTCAGACTTCCCATTATAGAGTACATCCCTGCATGGTCCAGACCACTGTCTGCATAAAAGCTTCACAGATACTGCAGGCCTCTTATCAGGGACTGCTTTTATCTACCTACAAACAATCTTATCAGGACATTTGAGTTACTTGACATAGTTTCTGTATTGGATTTGATTAGAAAAAATTTCAGCGAATATAGAAGACTTCTAGCATGATGTACTATGGAATATGAAGATGACAGAGTTCATTACAAATGTATACTTCTAGATACGAGGAGAATAAACATAGATTCCAGACATAACAGCAGTGAGGATTTACTGCTGTTTTGTAAATGTAAAGGTGCACTGATTATTGATATTCTCTATTGATAAGAACCAGGAAAAAGGACTTGGCAAAGTAATAAGCACAAACTAAGTATCAAACTAAGTATTGACTTGATGCAATAAAATTCATATCTGGCACAGAAGTTAGGATTGAAGTACCCTGGCTAAATTCACAGTAGTCCACTGGCACCTACCACAAGCCATATGTTACTGTTTTTTCTGCAGCGGTCAGCCATGAATGACATGGGAGGCTGTAGGATCACCATCCTGGAATCCTTTTGAATTTCTGTTGGTACTAATGTTTGCACTTCTTTGTGGGAGGAGATACTAGTTCTGATTTACTCTTTGGGCCTGGAGGAAGAGGCATTACTTTTTAAGACTAATAATAATCTTTTCTATCATAATATCATTTAATTCATAGCTCAGAAAATCAAGAGTCAACTTTTAAGTATATATGCCCCATGATGTATGGAAAATTAAGTTAGGAAAACAACCACAGGATGGGCCCTTAGATTGGACACATTGTGAGATAGATGCGAGCCTAAATCTCTTTGATGTTCTGGTATCTATAAGAGTTAATTTCTAACTAGAATGACATAATGATGCTTTGGATCTTGTGGTATTAATATCAGTTGTGACCTCATTCTAAACACCTCAAGAATTTCCACCACTCAGGAAGATGAGGCAAGAATAGTGCAAGTCCTGGGCCAGCCTGGGCTATATAGTGAGACTCTTCTCACACACAAAAAGCAAATAAACAAGGGTTAGAGAGATGACACAGTAGGTAAAGCGCTTGCCATGCAAACATGAGACATGATTTCAGATCCCCAGAACGCATGTAAAACCTGGATGTGCTAGCATATGCATCTATAAATCCCAGCATTCTTAAAGGGTGATGGGAGGTGGAGAAGGAGAATCCCAAGAATCGTGTAGTCCAGCTAGCCTGCTGTATGCAGGGGTGAAGAGACCCTGTTTCAGACAAGACTGAAGACAAGGAACAATACCTAAGGTGGTCTCTGACCTCTACATGTCTACCGTGTCATGTACACACCTATACACACACACCAACAAACAAGAAGATGCTTAGACAATTCCTTTAGTGTGCATACTTATGTGGCAAATTTGAGCAAGTAACAGAGAGAAATATTTACCACTCTTGAGAAACCAGCTTCCCCTTCAATCAGTGAGCTCTGCATTTGTGAACTCTCTTAGATTGTAACGAAGCTGCAGTTTTCACTGTAGAGGCTAGCTTCTTTATGCTCATCAGTTCTCTATTATTTTTGACTATACAAATCAGGCAAAACCCTGGTTCAGTGTCTCAAACTTCAGTGTCTGTAACCTTTGGAAAAACCATCATCTTTTAGCCACATTAATAGAATACCATGAGACCTGGCACCTTGACTGCTCATTAAGGTGATTATATTTGTCAGACCTCTCCTCTGCTGGAATCCCCATGGCCCCATGGGTAGCAGGGAGGCAGTACTCTCCTGTGTCTCCCACTGACTTGAGAGGACAGTCAGCAACAAGTTTCTCTGTGATGCTTTGGTATACTTCTTAGTGAAGGGCCCTCCAGGAAAACAGACACACATGGTGAGCTCACACATACTCTGATGTACCCTTTTCCCGAGCTTCTGACCCCTTCTGCATTATTCTTCCAAGAGGTTCCAGTCTTTCTAACTCAATTTACCAAACCTTTATGAATCCAGGCCTCATAAAGTCATCCCAGAAAACTATTGGGACCAGTATTTTTGTTAGACACTAAATCCCAAGTTACAGGTGAATTATCCTTTCAGTGAATTCTTTCCTATTCAGCTTTAATGCCATCTTCCTGGCCTTCTACCCTCAGGGTCTGCCCTACAGGTGTTTCAGTGGTTGTGTGATATATTCATTATCTGGTCCTACTACTTGCTGTAGAGCCATGCTTGGCTTTCACAGAATGCCTTAAAATAGCATCTAGCTGTCCCAACACCATCAAGGCTTAAATGCCATCAAAAGTAGACAATCACAGACTTCAGGTAAGATGGTGGACTAGATATGCTTCTGTGTGAGTCAGAGTCCTGTGAAGAAGAGTCAGAATAAGAAAAATAGACTCTCTTCTATGCAGAGGAGAGGAGGAGCTTTGGAAATCCACACAAAAAGAAGATACCTGAAAAAAAGGTAGGAAAAAGGAAAAAGAGATGGGGCCACGGACGGAAGTGGAGCAGCCCCTGCGCAGCACAGTTCAAGTTCATGGGTGGGGGGAGGGCAGCAGAACTGCTTTTAAAGGTGAGCTGGAAGAAAGATGGCATGTCTACCCTTAAGAAACAGCCTCAGCTCTCACTAGCCCCAAATCCAGTTGTGCGTCCCTCCAGTGGAGAGGTCAGCTGTGGATAAAAATCCCGTTTTGTCATACTCAGAGGGCAATGGCTGAGCATCATCTTGAGAGAATCTATTTAGAAGCTGTGCTATCCTGGGGGCCTGAGATCTGGGAACAACTACAGGTCTAGCAATCTTAGTTTGGCCTGCCACAACCTTTGACTGAGGAAAGGCCCAGAGAGACGACTGTGCACATGTGACCTACTAAAATGAAATCTGAAAGATACGAACAACTTAACTGTGAGGTCAAAGCTGTAATAAAAGTCTCACCCCAAGGAAAAGCCTGGAGCTGTCTGGATTCATTGCTGAATTCTACAAAACCTTTAAAAATGAGCTTATACTGACTGGGAAACAGAGTCCCTTTGTAGGGTTTTTAGCCTCATTAATAAAGTAAGAATAGATTCAAACAGAAGCTTTAGAACAATTTTATTAGAGTTCAAAAGAAAAACCCTCAAAGCAGGCAAGCTGTAAATCTTAGTAGCTGCCCTGAAGAGAAAAATAGGAGAGAGAAAGAACAAAACCATTTCCTATGTCCCGTTAACCCAGCATGGAGGTCAGACACATGGAGAACTGGCAGCCTCATGGTGGGGAAGGGAGCTTTAAACAGAGTAAGGGAGGCTGAAGAGATGGCTCAGTGGTGAAGAACACTGGTTGTTCTTGCAGAAGACTTAGGTTCGAATCCCAGCACCCACATGGCAGCTAACAACTGTCTGTAACTCCAGTCCCAGGAGATCCAACAGCCTCTTCTGACCTCCGCGGGCAATACACACATACACATAGAATAAAAATAATAAATAAAACTTTTTTAAAAGTCAAAAAAAAAAAGAAAGAGTAAGAAACTCAGAGAGTTAAGGGAAACCAGAATGTTAAGAGAAGCATACTTAGAAAAGCCATAGAAGAAAAGGAGGAGTTATGCTTGGGAAAACTTACAAAGCTTCACGTCTGTGGTCCAATGAGCAACTTCATTAGGGGTCTGGCATTCCAGGCAGGAAAAGTTCACCATTTCATTAGTGTACTGAGTATTCTGCCCGTCTCTTTAGCATGGTTTAAGGTGAAGCCCCCTTCCAAGGGGTGATCTCTTGGGCAGGTAATTGACCTGGTCCAAGTGGAATCTCAGATTTTGACCCAGACCTGAGATTTTATTCTCTTGACCCTGAGTTTTCTCTTAAAAGCACTTTTTTTTTTTTGCTACAATAACAATAACAATGCTTCTCAAACTGTTTTATGATATAAAGAACATTACTGAACTCATTCTAGAAAGCATTACCCTGACATGAAAGTTACAAGGACACAACAAAATAAGAAAACTATAGACCAGGCATGTGGTCTCTGATGTAATCCCTCCATTGAGAAGGTAGAGGCAGGAGGTTCAGGAGTTCAAGATCATTCTTGGCTACATAGAGAGTTTGAGGTCAGCCTGGGGTCTTTCTTCAAAATAAAAATAAAAAAGAGCAAATAAATGAAAATTATAGACCAATTACTCAAGTTCTGGCAAATCAAATTCAATTATATGTTAAGAAGATCATGCATCGTTACCAAGTTGGTTTCATTCCAAGGATGCAAGGTTGGTTCAATATACAAAATCAGTAAGTCATATAGCACATAAATAGATTTAAGGTCACCTCAATTGATACAGAAAAGGCCATTAAAAAATTCAACATCTCTTCATAATAGAAGTCCCCCAAAATTAGGAATAAAAGGAACATAACATAATAAAAGCTATACACAAGAAACCTGTAGTGAACATTACACTAAATGAGGAATAACTGAAAACATTTCCTCTACCATCTGGACTGAGACTAGAGTCTTCTGCATTCTTATTCAGTACAGTGCTTGATATCTTAGCTGGAGCAATAAAGCAAGAGAAAGAAATAAAAGGAATACAAATTGTCCTTATTTGTGGACTCCACCAAGAAACCCTGAGACCTGATTAGCACTTTCATCAAAATAGCAGGATACAAAATCAACATACAAGAATCAGGAGCTTCTCTGTGTATAATAACAAACTTGATAAGGAAGAAGTCAGGTGTGTGTGTGGGGGGGGATCCCATTCACAATTGCTTCAAAACACAATAAAATACTTAGGAATGAACCTAAACAATGAGCTAGAAGATTGCTATATTGAAAACTTGAAAACACTGAAGGAAGAAAAGGAAGCAGACACTAGAGGATGGAAAGACCTACCACACTCAAGGACTGACAGAATTAACATTTTGAAAATGACTATAGAAATTGATCCATGGAGTCAATGTAAACCTCACCAAAATTCCAATGACATTCTTCACAGAATTAGGAAAAACAACCATGAAACTCATACAGACACACAACAGACCCCACAAATACTAAGGCAGTCATTGGCAAAAAGAGCAGTGCTGGAGATCTCAGGTTTTACTAGAGTCATTGCAATAACATATGACACTAAGCAGGTAATTGCTTACTAAATGTTTGGAAAATATTTAACATCTTTAGCCAGAAGGGAAATGCAAATTAGAACTGCTTTGAGAGTGCATCTTTCTAGTCAGAATGCAAAATTGTGAAATTTGCAGGTAAAGGAATGGAACTGCAAAGAATCATCCTGAGTGAGGTAACCCAGACCCAGAAATACAAATGTCACATATTCTCTCTCATTTATGGATGCTGGCTTTGAACCTTTAGGTGTGTGTATTTCCACTGGAAGATCCAGAGAGGTTAGGACACTAGTTAGGAGCCATGAGGGGAGGGTGCTTCCGGGGAAGTAGATAGGATGCAGTGCTATAAAAGGGGAGAGGGGACTAATGGAATAGAGGTTAAATGGGGGTGGGGAATGGAAGGGCAGGGCAGAGGAAAGAGTCTGGGGAGGGATCACTAACAGTAAAGCCTTTTGAAAAAGTCATATGGAAACCTACCACTGTAGAAACTTTATATCTATATATAAAGAGTTTAGATGGAGTTACCATATAATGGGAGGACATTGCCCTTACCAGATTACCATAGGTTAGCAAATAAAAAGCCCAAAGTCAGGAATGAACTCTCTCTTTTGGGGTTGTTGACCATGGAAGTCCCATAGACCCCTACATGACACTGGCTATTGCCATTGCTCATGGTTGCCCTCCAGAACTTGATAGTAAGACTCTATTGCAGGAGACATTACTTACATGAGTCATAGAACAAACATGGAGTAATCAAGCTGGTACTGACCTTGACTGTAGATTTGTCTGTACTGCCTAGCTTTCATAATGCTGGAAGGTGTCATGCATGCTATGGGAAGAGTAAAGAAATCATCAGCCATATTTACCTGTGAACACTGTGAGCTGCAGTGACAACTGGCCTGGCAAAATAAGCCCATTGGTGCAATAGTGGCATGAACGTTATGGGAGTAACCAACTACTTTATGATTGGATTTAAGGCCTAGTCTACAAGATGGAGCCCATACCTGGCATTCTTTTCAGGGCCCAAGAGCCTATGGCTAGACAGATCACAGGCTGTAAGAGAGAACTTAATATTATTATTCTGATAAATAGACAAAGTATTAAATTGACTCCTAATGACTTACTGTTTACACCCATGGATTGATGTATCTCTCAACTTTCACCAGAGAATCTTCTTCCTATAGCAGATGGCAATTAGCATAGAGACCCACAACTGATCAATGTGCTGAAAATAAGAGACTGTGGAGTGCTCAGCCCTAAACGGGACACCTGTATCATACCCTCACCCTGCAAGGCTCAGGGATCACTGCAGAAGAGGAGACAGAAAGACTGTAAGAATTACAGGTAGTGGGTTAATAAAAGGAAAATGTGTTTTCCGGATACAACACTGCAGTTGCACATATGAATCTACAGCACTGGTGACAGTATGTACAAAACCTACATGAGCCGAAGCCAGACAAAAGCCCAGCATGGATTGGGGAGGTGGGCAAAAAAGCTGCAGCTCTAGCTGAGGGACTATTGGCAACTACTAGCGGCTGGGAGAGGGAGAGTCAGTTTTATTTAAGGGTGTGATGCTGAGTAGGTTGATCAGTCTCCAGGGTATGAACTCACACCCAGGAACATTTGAGGAACACAAATTAGACCCAATAGGCCTTAAGAAAAAGAATACCAAACATGGAGTGGGATAGAGAGGCGAGTGGGTCTGAGAAGAGATTAGAGAGACGTTCTGAGGGAGAATGTCTGAATACGATCAAAATACAGTGTATGAAATTTTCAAAGAATCAATAAAAACATTATTTTAAAAAGAGAAAACAAATAACAGCAAATCCTGCTGAGGATGCAAGGAAAGAGGAATGCTGAGACTGTAGATGGGTACAACCACTTTGGAGGTCAATGAATATGAAACTACCATGTAACCAGGTGTACCACTCTTGGGTGTATACTCCAAGGCCTCTAAGTAAACACACTATAGAGGTACTTGCATACCCATGTTTATGGCTACACTATCCATAATCACAGGAACTATTACCAGCCTACATGACCATCAAGATGAATGAATAAAGAAAATGTGGTACATCTTGTCAGCAGAATTTTATTCAACTGTGGAGAAAAATGAAATTATCCCTTTTTTCAGGAAAACAGATGGAACTGGAAATCATTATGTTAGATGTAAACAGTCAGATTCAGAAGAACAAATATTGAACTGAAGAGATGGCTCAGAGGTTAAGAGTGCTTGGTCCTCTTGCAGAGGACCCAGGTTCAGTTTCTAGTACACACATCAGACAGCTCACAACCACCTGTAATTCCAGTTCCAGGGGATCTAATGCTTGCTTTTGGCTTCTGTGGGTATTGTATGCATGTGATGCACACACAGAAAAGTAGACACACATATACACATAAATAAAAATAGTTTAGAAAGAAAAATACCATGTGTGTTCTCTTAAAGGTGGAACCTAGATTTAAAATTATATATGGATGTGTCAGGGGCTCATAAAATTGGAACAAGGATATGAGAGGAATAGAAGAGATTAAAGGAAGAGGTAAAAGGGAGGGTATTAGGATAGATATGATGAGAAGGCAAGAGGGGGCGGGGACTGTCTGATGAAAGGAGGGAAACCAGCTGAAAGGCAGCAGGGGACAAAGGGCATAGGAGTCGGGGAAGGGAGGAATTGAGAAGAAAGTAAAATGACATGAATGAAAACTCCATAATGTTACTCGTCACTCTGTATGTTAATTAAAAAATTAATTTAATTTATTCAACACAATAGTCCCTAGTTCCAGTTAGCTTTCTGAAAGTCTACAAAAGGCAAAACAAATATGTGCAACTGAATAAAGAATGTTTCCCTTAAAAAAAAAGAAAAGCTAATTTAAAAAATATGTAGACAAACACTGCAAAAATCCCATAATTATCACCACCCCCATATTGATTAATTGCATCGCATCTTGCTATCCAACAGCTTATCCTAAGCCCCTACTTTGTCCTACTTAACCACACGTAGCTTTAGTAGTTCCGATGTCTCGGCCACTGGGGCAGTTATCTCTACCCCACTTTGTTATCAATGTCTTAACCTGGGGTTCTTAGAGGTAACAGTCTCAGGAGGAAGTTTTGTGTTAACTTTTTATTGTAGTCCTACTTTGATGGTTGAATGGGAAATGTCCCTCATAGGCTCAGCTATTTAAATACTTGGCCCGGATGGTGGTACTGTTTGGGGAAGGTCATGGAACTTTCAGGAGATGTGGCCTTGTTGGAGGAAGCACATCCCTGAGGGTGGGCTTGAGGGCTCACAGCCTTGCCTCACTTCCGGTTTGCCATGCTCTGCTTCCTGTACATGCTTGAAGATGTGTACATTCTGCTCTGGCTGTTTCTACCACCATGATGAGCCCATGCCTCTGGAACCGGAAGCCCGAATACACTTTTCCTTCTTTAAGGTGCCTTGGTCATGGTGTTTTGTCACAGCAGCAGAAAAGTAACAAATACACCCAAGGAAGCAAGAGTAGAGGTGGGGAGGAAAAAGAGGCAGAAGGAAGAAGTTCAAGGTGGAGTCTTACCGCACCTGGCTTCGGAACGAATACAGCTGATGGCCTGGTCTTACAGGACATGTCAAGACCAAATCAAATTAGTGCCTTTTAGAACCGTCCATTAGGGAAGCAGCAGCTATCTACTGTCTCCTGTTTCTCTTGACTGTCATTGCATCAGCCTGCTTCCATAGAGTCTCCCACAGTTTTCAGCTTATGTTACCCAACCTTTCCAATCTACCCCTTGGAAGCTGAGCCTCCATGGGTCTCACCTGACATGTACTGAGTATCAGACCTGGCAATATTTCCCATCATTTGGAGCTGTATAAGGGAACTCCCCACCATTAGTGGTAGCAGTGATCCCAGCAGTCGGCTTGTATTAATTATGGGTTTGGTGCTGATGGGGAAGCAAAGGAGATGACTACAGTTGGGCATTGCCAAGTGGGACCCAGCACAGTCAGCTCGTGAATTTGTCAGCTCATTTTAACACAGCAAGCAGCTTGTGTGAAGGAGACATTTCAGTGTTAATATCCAGAAACTAAAAAACAAAGATTGAGTCAAATTGTCCAACTTTAGAAACTATTTTGTGAAACATACGTATAACTGGGTAATATTGAGATTAATATGCAGCATAGAGCAAACTGGGAGCACAGAAAGGGACAGCTAGTTTAGTTGGTGGTTGATAAAGGACAGTTTCCTCAGTGCAAGACCAAACACAAAGGTAAGCAGACAGCAGCTCGGGGCCTCACACCTAGAAGCACCGTGCTTTGGGGTTAACGCTTTGTTCCCCCTTTGAAATTCTTTCTATGTGCCTTTGTGTTCTGTAAGTGAAACTGAATGGACCATGCAGCGCATCCTAGCACTCTTCCTTCTCATGTGCAGTACCACCTCTGCCTGTCTCCATCCACCGGTTCAGAGGTTCTCAGCCACCCATCTTGCCATCGCATTCAGTCCTCAGCAAGGAGGCTGAAAGGCTTGTGTCCTTTGGTGTCCTGGGGTGAAGCAAGCTGTGGTTGTCCCTACCTTGGGCTAGCAATACAACAGACATATTTGAGGACATGTTGGCAGGGCCTTCTTACCCAACCCCAAATCAGGCACCAAGTGTTTCCATGTATAGATATTAAATATCTTGGGTTGTGGTGTCTACCAATGGGACATGTAGTTTGACTTTTACCTGCCCACATTTTGATCTTACAGTAGCCCTCCCAGTCCCCCAAACTGAGGTGACCAACTCTGCCTGCAGGCGATGGTGCCTAAGTAAGTTTTGATTAGTAGGGATTTTCCAAATGAAAAAAAGTAGAGAAGTGGTTTAAAGCAAACTAAGAAGAGGGAATAGGAGCAACATAAAATGTCTCCATGTACATACACCGTGCTCCTCTTCTCTGTTGTGAAGGTCTTTTTGATGGTAGTTATGAGTGAGTTAAGGGAGAATTTGAGTTCTGTCTTTGAGGTGACAGTGCAATTCCTTTGGGACATTCCTTCAGAGATGTCCAGTCAGCAGTGTGGTAGAAGCCAGATATAGGGCTAGGAATCTCCCACACAGGTAGCTTAGTGCCATGGGATCAGACCAGGTGCCCAGGTGATGCACGTAGAGCACAGGTGGGACCAGGGACACTTTCATTTTACCTAGTATGTTAGAAGAGGCAGATTGAGAAGAGACTCAGGGATGTAGCGGCAGAAGATTGCAAATGCTTTAAAAAGAAGTCTGTAAATAGTTTTGAATGTTTTATATTGGAAGTTCGAGGTATTTCATATAAGAATGCAGATTCCAGTGTTCGTGAGCAGATCTGATAACACTGGCCCACATTCCCATGGAGGAACTAGTCGCAGGTGCATAGAGGCCAGGTGCACTTACTAATGACATACTCTCCAGTCTTTTGTGCTCTCCTATTCCTGCTGATTAGGATTTGGAGGTCCTGTTTGTCATCATATTATATCATTGGCTGTCACAGTGTGTCCATAGGTCTCTCCATCAAAGTCAGGAAAACAAACGATAGCCTGTGAGCTTAAACAGAATTGGAGAGAGCTGACACTTTTGTTAAAGAAAATAATATCAGGGCTTAATATAAGAAAGCAAAGGCTCATCAAAAGGCACAGTACCCTGTCTCACTCGGGTTTAATTCATTTCCTCTCTGGCTGCTGTAAGCTTTCTAGTTAACCCCATTCAAATTTCATTCACAAATTCCTTTCCAAGGAACAGTTTTTTTTCTTCGGTGTTTCTATCATGTCACTTTTCTTGTTCAGTTAACATTGGTGAGTTCTGAATGTCAGTGCCCGCATTTGCCGAACGTATTTACTTGTATGAACTGGGAGTTTAAAAATATCTAAACTCACACTTAGGAGAATTTTCCATCACTGTCCCCCTCCAAATTGAAGTCTACCTGACAGACCATTTTCTAATCATTCCGCATGGAGGAGTCTCTCTTAAGAACAAAGTGGTATCTGGGTGGCAGGGACACTGTCTTTAAGAGCCCTGGGCTCTGAGGGAGTCACACCCAATCTCTGTGACAAAGCAAGGGGTGTGGGTGTCCCATTTCCTCTCTGTACTCCTTCCTATACCCAGTCTCCCCTGAAAGCCTCACCTTCCCAGCCCTCCACTGGCTGGTGGCAAGAACATTCTGTCGTGGGATATTACATTTACTAAGACATGAAAGTACTGGAAATTGGAATATCATCTCCCAGAAGAAGAAGGAAGTACTTGGCTCGTTTACTTTTTTTTTCTTGGACATTCAAGGCAGAGTGGCCTTGTGGGTAAAAGCTTCCCCTCTAGGTCAAATGCTTGCATTCAAATCTCATTTTTCTGTTTGTATATTCCCACATCTCTATAATAGAAATAGCCTAGCTACCTCATATGTGGTAAGGACTGTATCAATTAATAAGTGGAATTCTCTTTTTAAAATTTTGTATTGAATTTTTGTGCATTTCATATATCTTGATCATATTTAGACCTCCTCCCCATCCGGCCCCTTCTTTCTCCCTTGCCAGATTTCGTGCATTCTGTCATCTATGTTAAGGCCTATCAATTCAAGTTTGTGTCCCCAAATGTCTCTCAGTGTGAGTTCATCCACTGGAGCCTGATCAGCCTATCTAGAGTCACTCCCTTACCAACTCTCCCTTACCCAGCAGTAATCAACTGCCAATAGTTCCTTAGCTAAAATTGGGGCTTTTACTCATTTCCCCTTTTCTATGCTAGGTTTCTGTCTGGTCTGCATGGGTTCTGTGCATGTTTAACATGAAATTCTTAATAGTGGTTTTCACATGCTAAGTGCTCAAATTCTGCTGTTGTACTCTACCATTGTTACTATTAAGTTTTTGGTACTGTATAATGTCTTCTTTCCATGTAATTACTGAATAACTGCTGATCAATTTCTCCCCCCGTTTTCTGAGACAGGGTCTCCCTATAGCCCCAGGTGGCCTGGAACTCACTGTGTAGACCAGGCTGAACTCAACCTCACAGAGATCTGCCAGCCTCTGCCTCTTGATTACTGGAACTAAAGGCAGTCACCATGCCTAGCTTCTTTCAATTTTCCAAGAAACAGCCTTGCTGTATTGCCCAGACTGGCCCTGACTGCCTGGGCTCAAATGATTATCATGGCCTCAGCCTTCTGAGTAGTTAGGAATACATATGGATGCTCATTTTCTTTCTCTTTTGGAGTAAAATTAAAATTTTTCTATAGACTTCTCTAATTTGTATACAATGTCTTTAGTTTGCCTTTCCTATTTTTAGGGATAGAGAGACATTGCTACTTTTAAGTTATAGGTGGATACGTACTTACTTTGGAGGAAATAGAATATCTATGTTCATCAATAGATAAATATCTATGTACAGTTTACTACTGGAAATTAACAGAAGAAGGAAATCATTCATATGTGAAAACTCTTCTGTTTCCATTTATACTTTTCTTAATACTTTCAATCTCTTCTTCAACCAGCTCCTCACTCTGAGTTCTTCTGACAGTTATTCCTCACATAAGTGATCATTTTGAATTGTTCTGCCTGCTGGTTTGTGATTTCTTTTTTTACATCCCATTTCTTATTTCCATTTTGTTTCTCACAGCGAGCCCACAGCTCTGAGCAGAGAATGATTTTAAGGGTCTAATCAACATTCTGGATAATTTTTACATTTACTTCCTCTGTCTACCCTCCACCTGCAGTTGTTATTTTAACACGTTTGTGTAATTTACTGCGTTTAAACATTTTTGAGCTTTCTATTGTTTGAGAGAGGATCTCACTATATTGATCTCACTATAGAGGATCTCACTATCCTTCTCAGGCTTCCTTCAGACTCACAGTCCTCCTGCCTCAGCCTCTCATGTAGCTGGGACTACAGGTATATACCGCCATATACCTGTGGCCTGTGTAATTTGCTTTAAACAATGTTTTAAATTTATTTCTTACTTTTGATGTTCTCATTTTGAAATAAATTAAGACTAGCAAAGCAGTTTCAAAACAAGTAAACAAATTCCTGTGTATCCTTTACCTGGTTTCCCCAAATATTAGCATCCAACATCATATCACAGTGGTCAGAAATACGAAGCTAACATTGAAACTGTCCTGTTAACTAACTTACAACCACTCAGATTTTCTCAGGTGTCCCATTAATGCCCTTTTTCTGAAGCAGTTTCTGGTTCAGGATTCCATATAACATTTATTTGACATTCCTTTTGGTCATCCTGACTCTGAAAGTTGCTAAGCCTCTAACTGTGTTTCATGGTCTTGATAATTTTAGAGAGTACTGTTCAGTTATTTCTTCATGATCAAATTCATGTTCTGCATTGTTGCCAAAATCCCATACACCTGATGCAATGTCATTGCTTTTAACTGGGGGTCAGGAGGGCTTTCATTTGCACAGAATGACTTCCGGGAACACAGTGTTCCCACCTTTATCCCCTGTGTCTTCATGTCAATGTACAGAATCCATTTATTTTCCAATCAGTGCTCTCACTTAAATGGCAGATACCCTGTGAGTTTGGAAATTCAACTTGCATCATAACTAAGATAATCACAGAATGAAAGATTTTGCATTGAAGTTTTGTTAGTCTTTTCCCTGGGGCATATACATTAGATTTAAGGTAATTTATCTGGCTCTTGAGGTAGGAGTTCAAATCCCTGAGCTCATACCTTTTTTAACCACTTTGCCCAGTGACATTGGAAACAACTTGCCAACTTCATTGCATTTAACATATTTCCAAAATTGTTCAGCAGTACAGATGTAATCCCCTTCATGCTACTTTAACTGCTTGATTAGGATTATTCAGTGGAGACATTCAGGGCATACGTGGCCAGAACATGCCATGGTCTATCAGTGTTTTCTTTGCATGTAAGTAGAATCATTATAATCTTGAAATACACTAGCAAGAAAATTCTGGGAACCTCTGAACCAAGACTTGGTAGTAGTCTGATTATTAATCATGGTTCTTCAGAGAACCATGGCCAACAGGAGATAGATAAATGAATGAATGGGTGGATGGTGGATTTGTTACTTTCCTGTTGTTGTGATAAAACATCATAACCAAGTAACTTGTAGAAAGAAGAGTTTATTGAGCCTATGGTTTCAGAGGGATAAAAGTCCATCATGGTGGGGGAGGCATGGCAGAAGCATCCAGAGCAAAAAGCTGCCCACTCCAAGTGGGCAAAGGAAGCAGAGAGCAGAGAGAGCAAGCTCAAAGTGGGGCAAGGCTATGAACTCTCAAAGCCTGCCCCCAGTGATCCAGTGACGTGCTTCTCCAGCAAGGCTGCACTTCCTAAACCTCTGCAAAGGAAGTTAGGGACCACCAACAGAGGCCAAGAATTCAAACACTTGGAGCCTATGGGGGCATTCTCATTCAAACCACTGTAGATAGATGGATGGATGAACAGATAGAGATAGATGATAGATAGATAGATAGATAGATAGATAGATAGATAGATGAGCTATCTATCTTGTGGTCCATAACCACAAAGGAAGTTAGGGACCACCAACAAAGGCCAAGAATTCAAACACTTGGAGCCTATGGGGGATATTCTCATTCAAACCACCATAGATGGATGGATGAATAGATAGATAGGTAGATAGATAAATGAACTTATTGTAAAGAACTGATTCATGTGGTCATGGAGGCTGAGTTGTCCAGATCCAAATGAGTTGATGGTAATAGCTTTAGCCTGAATCTGAAGATCTGAGAAACAGAAGAGTCAACAATGTAAGCTCCAGCTTGAGTTTGAACCCAAAGTCAGGAAAAGGCCATTGTCACAGTGAAGACAGACAGAGGAAAGAATTCTCTCTTAGCCTTTTGTTCTAGCCATGCCTTTGACAGATTGGCAGAGGACTACTCACATTGGGAAAGGCTATTTTATTCAGTCTGCCAATGCAAATACTAAACTTATCTAGAAATATGCAAATAGATATGCCTACAAATAAGATTTAACCAACTGTTTGGGCACCCCATGGTTCAGACAACTTGGCACATAAAATCAGCCATCACACTTTCTCAGCACAACAAATCTGAAGCATGCAGTACCTTTCTGTCTTGTTACTGGTGATGTTAGCTGGATAAGGCAGTCTTCCAAATTTCTCCTCCGTAACAATAATAATTTCCTATTAGCAATTGGAATGTATCTTATGATAAAAGAGTTGAGGCTACATAAATGACTGCTTTTCCATCAGTCTTATCTACTAATTTTAGCATCCATTAATGATTCATGAATGAGGCCATTATTACTCTAATGCTACCAAATGAGAGCTTAATCGTTCCATCAATATTCTATATTTCATTTGGATTCTGCTCTCATGTTTATTAATTGTTTATATCAGCATGGGCATGAATAAATTTGCTTTACTTTCTGGGTTACAAACTGTAACTATATGTATTTTGTTGTTAAGATTGTCCTGTATCTCAACAACTTAAAGAAGTCTTTCTTTAATTCATATTTCAGGAACTTTGCTCTATGCATTCCCATGTTCAGTTATAAAAGATTATTGTAAATAAACAAGTTTCCTGCATAATTTTAGATTTTTTGAACATTTTCTTCACATTTTGCTTCTAAAATGTTTGATTAAAGCTACTATACTGAATAATGAGAATTTAATGGCTACACAGCAAAAACAAAACAAGAAAGCCAACCTCAGTGATCCCAATAACCACAAAGTTATTTTGTTCTTCCAGATAAATGACTGTTTGGATCTTACAGCATTGGGTTAACATGTTATAAAGACATTCTCACCACCTAAGCTACTATTTCAAAGAAAAAAATGTGAAGAAAATGTAAAAAAATTGACATTTAAAGTAATTTCTATGGATTGATCTTTGAATAATTAATATACAGCATTTGTGCTCATCCTTTTTATAACCCACTCATTTTTATCACAGTCTCACTAGCTGAGAGAGACATAACTTGTCATATATATTCATTGGTTTCTTTTACTTCAAGTCACAGAAAGCAATTCTAGCTCTCATTCTGAAATGAATTTATTGACCAGATGTGCGATAACTCAGAGAATGGGGTGAGCCACTAGAAACCTGACTCAAGAGAAGTGTCAGAAGGGGCTGCAGGGATCCATGAAGGAGGACCAACAAGCGGTCTCTGAAAAGCTTCTGAAGACAGTCTGTGATTCCCTTCAAGACGCAAATACTGCAGAGAAAACAAATGCTGTATCTTGACTGACAGCCCTAAAAATATTGGGTCCACTTAGAAACCAGGCTAAGACATGCATGCTCAGTAGCCCAGCACTAGAGCAGCTGAAGCAGGAGGTTAGTAGTTTTGAAGTCAGCTTTTTACATGGCAGAATTCTGTTTGAAAAAGAAAGGATCCCCTGGGGGAAGATATTATCTAGTTGGGGTGTACCCAAATTGACTGAAGTAAATATTCAAAAGAAAATGGTTTATTTGGGAGGTGATCCCAGGCAACTTCAGTAGGGCAGTGGGGAAGAGAGGCAGGGATAGGAAAACAGTCAATAAAAGATTTGTTTTCCCAAGGATTTCCCATTGTAGACAATTGGTGTAGACAATTGTAGCAGATTGTCTAGAATGCACATCAGTTATTTCAACTGATAGGTAAGGAAGCTAGGATGTTTTCCATTCATATCCGTTTATATGATTTGTTGAGGACTTCTGAGGCATTAACTTTTGAGCACTTTGGTCATGTGAGATCAATGTGCTATCACAGCCAGACAAAAGTTCACATAATAAGAGAGTCATAGCTGGGTGTGGTAATGCATACTACTTTAATCCCAGCACTCAGGGAGGCAGAGGCAGGCAGATCTTTGTGATGAGTTCAAGGCCCGCCTGGTCTACATGGTGAGTTCCAGGCCAGCTGTGGTTGTCTCAAAAATACAAAAAAAAAAAAAAAAAAAAAAAGAGTCAAAGAGAGTCATAGGAGTTTTGAGTAAGCAGCCTTCTGTGATTAGAAGAGCCAAGATGATGCGCACAGATGACAGGCATGGCTGAGAGTGATTTCCAATTATTTTCATTATATTATTTCTGAGAGAGTGAGAGAGAGAAAGAGAGAGAGAAAGAGAGATACCACAATGTATATATAAGGCTCAGGTCATCAGGTCTCTCCTTCTACCGTGTGGATTCCAGGGATTGAGTTCAGGTTGCCAGGCTTGGCAGCAAGCACCTTTACCTGCTGAGTCACCTCACTCTTTTGTTTTTCTTTCTCCCCTTTAAACCTTTAACCAATTACATAAAAACCAAAACCAAGGGTTTTACTCTGAGTGTGTGTTAAGTTTTTTTTCTTGTTCTGTGAGACTTTTGTTCTCACATTACACCTTCCTGGGGAAGACTGCCAACTCTCCCTTTACTCTCAGTCCTGCTGTGACGTGTGTGTGTGTGTGTGTGTGTGTGTGTGTTTGTGTGTATGTCTGTATGTGTGTGTATGTCTGTGTGTGTGTGTATGTCTGTATGTGTGTGTATGTCTGTGTGTGTGTGTGTATGTCTGTATGTGTGTGTATGTCTGTGTGTGTATGTCTGTATGTGTGTGTATGTCTGTATGTGTGTGTATGTCTGTGTGTGTGTCTATATGTGTGTGTCTGTATGTGTGTGTGTGTGTCTGTATGTGTGTGTCTGTATGTGTGTGTGTGTGTGTGTATGTCTGTGTGTGTGTGTGTCCCTGTGTGTGTATGTATGTCTGTATGTGTGTGTATGTCTGTGTGTGTATGTCTGTGTGTGTGTGTGTCCCTGTGTGTGTATGTATGTCTGTATGTGTGTGTATGTCTGTGTGTGTATGTCTGTGTGTGTGTGTGTCCCTGTGTGTGTATGTATGTCTGTATGTGTGTGTATGTCTGTGTGTGTATGTCTGTGTGTGTGTGTGTCCCTGTGTGTGTATGTATGTCTGTATGTGTGTGTATGTCTGTGTGTGTATGTCTGTGTGTGTGTGTGTCCCTGTGTGTGTATGTATGTCTGTATGTGTGTGTATGTCTGTGTGTGTATGTCTGTGTGTGTGTGTGTCCCTGTGTGTGTATGTATGTCTGTATGTGTGTGTATGTCTGTGTGTGTATGTCTGTGTGTGTGTGTGTCCCTGTGTGTGTATGTATGTCTGTATGTGTGTGTATGTCTGTGTGTGTATGTCTGTGTGTGTGTGTGTCCCTGTGTGTGTATGTATGTCTGTATGTGTGTGTATGTCTGTGTGTGTATGTCTGTGTGTGTGTGTGTCCCTGTGTGTGTATGTATGTCTGTATGTGTGTGTATGTCTGTGTGTGTATGTCTGTGTGTGTGTGTGTCCCTGTGTGTGTATGTATGTCTGTATGTGTGTGTATGTCTGTGTGTGTATGTCTGTGTGTGTGTGTGTCCCTGTGTGTGTATGTATGTCTGTATGTGTGTGTATGTCTGTGTGTGTATGTCTGTGTGTGTGTGTGTCCCTGTGTGTGTATGTATGTCTGTATGTGTGTGTATGTCTGTGTGTGTATGTCTGTGTGTGTGTGTGTCCCTGTGTGTGTATGTATGTCTGTATGTGTGTGTATGTCTGTGTGTGTATGTCTGTGTGTGTGTGTGTGTATGTGTGTGTGTGTGTGTCTTGCTGGCTCTAGTAGTGACTTTCTTGAGTAAAATTAGAATGCTGTAACAAGGAATCTGGAGATGGGCAGGCAAAAATGCTCTTGGCTTCATCACCAGTGCAACTCATTTTACAGAAGCCATTGCTGGCTTCAAGTTGCTGCATATTCTGTTTCAATTAGGATGATTTCAGTGACAAGTAGGAGGGTATCAAACTATAAGTGGCTTAAAACACAGAGGCTGAATCAAGCATGGAAAAGCTATATTTTGCAGCCGTAACAGCAGAAGTTTATTTCTCACAATGAGAGTCAGCTGAACCATTCATAAGTTCCTGTGATTACTTCAGGGGAAAACAGTAGGGAGTCCAACACTGAACACAGTGTTTATTTAGTTAAAGTCACCCAGCCATGCTTTGTGTGAAGAAATACCGTGTTTCTGGGTATCCAGCAGTAGAGAGGAAGAGAATATTGTCACCCAAAAGTGACAAATACCTTGATGGCCTGGAGGGAGGTAGTTCCAGGACTGTGGCAATGACTCAGAAATGATCTAAGACACAGTTGCTTCCTGTTGTTAGGGGTCAGAAAAAAGAAAGCCTGACAGTGTGGCACCTTGGCATGCTGAGTACCTGAACAAAGGTCATGGGACAGCCAAAAGCACTCCAGAACAAAGGTCTTCAGCTCCTCATCCTCATCCTCCTCTGAAGCACGTCAGAAACCAGAATTCCTCTTCTTCAAAGCAATTATGAAAACTAGAACCAATTTTCCCCCAAAACCAGTCATAAAAATTAGAATTATAGCTTTAACATTCTTCCTTTTTTTTTTTTTGGTCTTTTTGAAACAGGGTCTCCCTGTAGCCCCAGCTGGCCTGGAACTCACCATGTAGACCAGGCTGGCCTTGGACTCACAGAGATCCGCCTGCCTCTGTCTCCCAAGCCCTAGGACTACAGGCGTGCATCAGCACACCCGGCAACATTCTTCCTTTTCTATTTAAGCACTGGCCACAATGAAATTCTCTGACCTAAACTATATTTGTTACTTTTCTTGTTGCTGTGATCACAAACCTGGCAAGAAGCAACTTAAAGAGGAAAGGTTTGTTTGGGCTCCCAGTTTGCTTCTCGGTACAGCCCACCATGGAGGGGAAGTCATGGGGCAAAGTCTTGGCTGCAGGAGGTTGAGGCAGCTGGCTACATTGCAACCACAGTTGGAAAGCAGACAGCAATGGATACATGTGCTTGACTCTGTTTCTCTTTTTGTTTCAGTCCAGGATCCCAGCCCATAGCACGGTACTTCCTCCATTTAGGGTGGGTCTTCACACCTCAATTAACCTAATTTATATAACTCTCATAGACACGCCCACACATTTGTTATTAGGGGGATTATAAAGCCTATCACTTTGACAAGCAAGATTAAACCCTCACACCTACCCTTGCTTCATAATAGGTCATAAGACACTTGTTTCACAGAAGTCCTGCCTCATGGTTGAGAAGAATAAATGCCACAACTCAAGAGGTCCTGAAGACCAGTCATAAAAATTAGAATTATAGCTTTAAGTTGCTTCTTGTCAGGTCTGTGATCAAAACAACAAGAAAAGTAACAAAAGGCACAAGGGGGGGCTTGCTGTGTTTCCTCACCCAATCTCTGAGCATTAGATCATATCCTCTTTGTCTAGTCACATTTCCACATGGCTGTACCTCCTTCATTTAAACTCAGCATAAAATGACATTTCACCCCATATCTTTGAGTCTTCATTCTGAAGGTTCCTGTGTTGCATAAAACTGCAATCACACGAATGTGTATGCTTTTCCTCTTGTTAACCTGTCTCTTATTACAGGAGTTCCAGCTGTGATCCTTGGGATGAGGGAGAAAAAGGTCACCCTTTCCACCTTGCACCGTTTTTTCAATCTGGCAACCCTGATTTGTTGCCCAGCAACTGCAGAGTCACGTCCTCCCACATCAGTATCCAACAACTGGAGGAGAAAGTTGTGGTCTTTTTCCCTCTTTGCTTTTTATCATGTGGAACAGGATTCTTTTCTTCTCTCCCTTCCCTCTCTCTTCTCTTCTTCCATCCCTCTCCCCTCCCTCCCTCCCTCCCTCCCTTCCTCCCTCCTTCCTTCTCTTCCCTTTTCTCTCTCACCTCCCTAGGAAGAACATTTTCCCAAGAAGCCTCACAACAGATTTCTCATTACACCCACTGGTCAGAACTGGGTCCCATGGCTAGCCTTAGACACAAGGGAACATCTGACAGCTTCAGCCTGGCTCACAAAAGGCGGACTCTGTCAACTTAGAGAAAGAGGTAGGGGTGGCAGGAAGGACTCAGTCTCAACAGGATATGGTGGTCTGCCATACTGCTGAAATACAACTTATAGGGCTGGAGAGATGGGTCAGCCATTAAGAACACTGACTGCCCTTGCAGAGGACCTAGGATTCCAAGCACCCACATGGCAGCTAATAATGGTTCATAACTCCAGTTCCAGGGGATCCGATGTCCTTGTCTGACCTCCACGGGTACTGCATGACTGGATACACTTACACACATGCAGGCGATACACTCATACACATAAAACTAAAAAAATAATAAAGGGTGGGCATGGTGGCGCATGCCTTTAATCCCAGCACTCGGGAGACAGACGCAGGTGGATCCCTGTGAGATCAAGGCCAGCCTGGTCTATATAGTGAGTTCCAGGACAGCTGGGGCTACAGGGAGACCCTGTCTCAAAAGACCAATAAATAAATAAATAAATGAATAAATAAATAAAAAATAAATAAATAAAATATTTTAAAATAAAAATTTGAAATAAATCTCATGGAATTTCACTATGTGGAACTCTGAGCACTGTCACAGATGGAACAATTGCACCCAGTATGCCTATTTCCAGAGGTCAACATCAAGCAGCCTGAGAACAGCTGCTTGATTGATTAGACCAGAAAAGGTGACTTTTCAAATTCAGAATAGTTTAAAAGACATTTCTGCTACACAAAGCTTTTCAGAACTTTTATGTAAAACAGTAGACTTCAAATAAGAAACTAGGGTTGATTGTAAAAATTTTCCCTCTTAAGGGACAGATTACAACTTGGCGCTTTTTCCCCCTCACAGAAATTCAACTTCTGAACTCTAAGCAGATAAATGAATAATAAATGATCTGTCACTCTTAGAATCATATACATTGCCAGGAACTTTAATATCAGCTTGAAAAATGGGCTCTGCTCTCGCTGCCACTGTTGCTGCCTCTCCCCACAAGTGCAGAAAGGAGGCGCTGAGGGTCTCTGCCTCGGAGGCCCCGGTGGGAAGGTCCAGCAAGGCAAAGAAGCAGCATCAGGAGCCGTTGGAGGGGCCCGGGCCATGGATGCTGTCTGGGCCAAAGTGGACGCAGCCGACAGGCTTGGAGACCCTCTGGAGGCGTTCCCAGTACAACAGAAACAGCTGAATGTGTCCACTGAATGTAAGCAAGCGTCGGACTGGAGCCAGCCACTGTGGATTGAGCCTTCCACATGACCCAAACAGACGTGTAGACCTTGTATGAGCAGAGCAAGTGGGGCTGGAAGGACTGAGAGAAACGGGGAAGAAATGATGGATGACTGAGCCTGGCACCTCATTGTTTGGGAAAGCAGTACCATACCGGTCTCCTTTTCCCACTTTTGGTTTGACATGGAGTGTGGAGATGAAGTCCTGTAAGCAAGGTGTTGTGGAAAGGCAGGGACAAGTTCCTCATTCAGATCCTGCAGCCCCAAAGCACGCAGATGAAGAAGGCGATGTGGACCGTCTTTAAACACAATCATGGCAGTTACCAGTTCTTCTGAGAAGAGCTGCAATTTGAAATTGACCTCTCTTCCTCTAGCATGTCTGGTTGCTGTGGGGAGGACGCTAGGAAATCCTGAGCTGGAGGACCAAGTTTGGGATCAGCTAACACTCCCACACAGGTGGGTACGATGGTGGCTGCTGCCGCTGAACTCCTAGCACCACTTGCAAGTAAAACCACTGTCCTTAGGCCTGTCCTCTCCCTTGGTCTTATGTCACTTGCCAGGTGTCCCCAAAGCTGGGGCTCCTCAGCCCTGTATGTGCCAGATGTACCCTCAGAGCACAGAACCCTGGGAGCCTTGGTCCCAGCTACTGTTCTGCTTCTGCTGGAAGAGCAGAGTGCTAGGCAGATACAGGAGAGGGTGCTGCAAGAAGCGCCTACAGGATGGCCACCAAGCCAGTCTCACCTAGCAGCTGGCTGCATCCCCACTAAGTTCTTGAGCACTGGAATGGAAGGTTCCCCACTTCTCTGCAGCTGAATTCTTCACAGCCTCCCCACCCCAACCCCTTCTGTGCCCCTATATGGACAAGTGGAATGTTTATACCCACCTTTGTGAAAGACCTGAAGTCCTGGTCTGGAGTCTGCTCGTGCCCAATAAGGACTGGACTCAGACAACCCAGTGCTCTCCCAGAGACCATGCAGCCCTTTGATGCCAAGATGCAGAGGGGTTCTCCAGCTGTGTTCTTACAGATACAGAGTGGAGTTGTCTCAGGGAATCAGTCAACTTCAGGAGGGAGGCTGACTCTCCATTGCTGTCAGTAAAGGGCTGTCAGGGCCAGGAAGAAGCATTCTGAGGGTCCGCCCCAGGACACTGCTTCCCAGGGCCTTTGGACTTTGCTGCCTTTCATACTCAAGAAGTCACAGGTCCTGTTTGTTCTTTTCATTCCTCAACACTCTCCCCCTCCTCTCACCTCAGCCCAGGTACCTCTGTTCTTAATCGCAAGGGGAAGTAACATCAGGGAGCCTATCATCTTCCCCCACAACGTCCCCTCCTTCCTGGTATGGTTAATGCTGTTTTCTCTTACTGTGGGTGCTGACAGCACTCTGAAGGTGGGGTGCCACCAACCCCCATCAGAAGAGCCGCAGCCAGGATCAAGCCCCTCTGCTGATACTCCCCTAGCCCTGCCCCTCACCTCCTCAGTGAGGGGGCTGGTGCCACTATCCTGGCCCAACTAGGCTGCATCAGGAATGCCCTTCAGAGGCCCTCGGCTGCTCTTGTTTTCTCGTGTCCCCCTGTGGGAACAGGATCCAGCTGGAAGAGGGCCTTCCGATTCTCAAAGGATGAAGAGGGTGTGGGCTCAGAACTTTTGGGCCTAGTTCCTCTTCCAGGAACCAGCAAAACCAAATCCTCACCCAAGATAACTTCCCACCTCCTCATTGGAGGAGCCTTTGGGAGCCTTTGTGCATACGCTTTCCTGAGGGTCTGTTTGTCCTCTGCCCTCCGAGCCTGCTCACCCCACCCGCTGCCCTGACTCAGGCTGTCTGTACTGACAAATCTCCCCAGAGCAGTTCTCACTTACTGCTTAGATTCTTGCTTGCACAGTGCCCTGGGCCCATAGGGCCTTTCTTGTCTTGCCCTGTGCTATTGATCCTATCAGCCTTGTGGCTGGGCACTCCATGGAAAGGGCCTTGCAGCTTTTTACTGGAATAGATCTACCTTTGCCTCACCTGCTGGCTCCTGGAGAACCAAACACCCTGGGGAAGCTGCCAGAGGGTATTAATTATTAAGGCTCCTTCCAAGAATCATGAAACAGCAGAAACATGTTTGGAAGAGTTATTCCTCTCATCCCTGTTTCAAAGGACACTGAGGGACAATTATCGTCTCAGATCATGGATTTCTGATAGCTTCTACTCAGGGGACCAATAGGAAAGCCCAGTGTAAACCTCATGTGAGGTGAGTATATTGTCGCTTTGTAGTCACTGGATGCCTGACATCAGGATGCCTGGCACCAAGACACCCACGGGGCTTAGTGCCATGACCTGCTCCCTTACGCTCTTGCAGCTGTGTCCCAAAAGGCCCTTCAGGATCTCACTGGACCAGAGGGGCACTGGCCAAGACCGGCAGATCACTCTCATGGATGTTGAGCCCAATGGTTTGTCAGATATCTGTCTTCCTCCACTGCCTGAATCTTCGTTTTAAGAAACAGCAAGGCTTACTGTATCAGGCTTTTTGGGTTTTGTTCATGGAATGTTAAAATACTTGTTTTGGGGCTGGAGAGATGGCTCGGCGGTTAAGAACACCGGTTATTCTTGCACAAGACCCGGGCTTGAATCCCAGCACCCACATGGCAGCTAACAACTGTCTGTAACTCCAGTCCCAGGGGATCCGACAGCCTCTTCTGTCTTCCATGGGCATTGCACATCATGATTTTGGGTTTTGTTCATGGAATGTTAAAATACTTGTTTTGGGGCTGGAGAGATGGCTCGGCGGTTAAGAACACCGGTTATTCTTGCACAAGACCCGGGCTTGAATCCCAGCACCCACATGGCAGCTAACAACTGTCTGTAACTCCAGTCCCAGGGGATCCGACAGCCTCTTCTGTCTTCCATGGGCATTGCACATCATGAGTGCACTTACCTACCTGCAGGCAATACATGCATACATATAAAATAAAAATAATAAATAAAATATTTTTTAAAAATTTGGTGTCAAATGTGCATATGACTTGTGTATGTGTGGGTCATTTTAACCCTTTCTTGAGCTTTTTTTTTTAAAGAGGAAAGTTGAAATATAAATTTCTTCTATATATTTTTTTCTTTAGCAACTTGTTTCACTGAAATCAAAGGGAAAAGTGATCTCTTTGCATGAGTTCTACTTGTATGTCATTAATAAAAGACACTTTGTTCCAAACAACAGAAAAAATGGCAGCAGGGATTTCTGTTTAAAATGACAGTTGCCTAATAGCTTCCAATTATTTATCTTATTACAATAGCAAAAGAGGAAACAGTGCAATTAAAAGCTAAATCTTAAAAAAATATTATAATAAACCTGAAATAAGTTCATGGAGAGTAAAGCAAATGGAGTTGAACTGAGGAAAAATTATCCTATTTCTTTACTCTGGAAAAAAGAAAAAAGGAGCCTTGGAAACAGCAGGAACACAAATTTGCTTTTGTCTTCCTCTGGGAGTCCAAGTGTACTGACCAAATGATGGATCTCCACTTCCTTCCCCAGTCCCTAACTCTCCCAGACCAATTTCAGAGACCCTAATGGCCAACTCTACCCCACTCCCTGGCAAGAAATTCAGGCCTGGAAGACTGACAGCTGCAGCCCCTGGAATGCAGGCCACAGCCATCATTCTCATTAGCCAAGGGTCAGGTAGAGTGTGCCTGGTGTCTGCACATTTGGTAATTGTAAGATTCCCTGAATTCTAAAGAAGTGTAAGAAAAACTCTTGTGTCTTCTGCTATAAGCAGAAGGCTCTCTGTGCTCCAATATCTGCCAAAAACAGAAGGAAGAGGATGGGGTCTTTGAGGGTCAGTAGGAACACTGGGTGAGAGAGAAAAGTAATCATCCAGGCATTTACAATTATTTCCCATATTAAGTAACTGTTGATAATAACAGTGATAGAAAAATGCAAGTTTCTATGTATTTTTAAATTCTGGAAGGACAGAAATAGGTTATACAAAACTTACCAAGGAAAAATACGAATTAAAAATAAAAAGCAGAAGAATATGTCAAGAGAAGGCATGGACAGCAGTGAGTCTGATCTGTTCAGAACCCAGGAATTGCCAGTGGAGCTCAGATTGGATTAACATCTAAAAATTGTGTGTGTGAACGACCAAGCAAGTAGACAATGCTTCAAAATAAAGCAATGAAAAGTGCATCTCTGCAAATAGTGGCTCCTTCCTCCAGCTGCTGCAGCTGAAGTTTGAAGGTCTTCCTAAGTAGCAGACAACGGGGATGGAAAAGCAATTACCACCCATTCTCACAGTTCTCCAATGGGAATTTAGTATTTCTTTCAATCATTGTTGACAACAAATCCAGTCATTAGCATACACCTTGAGCTCTTTAGAATTCAGACAGGTACTGCCATTCCTCTTTCCTAAAATGGAACTCTTCAAGAGTGTGGTAGACAGACCAACAAAATAACAGAAACAAACAAACTAGAGCTATTTTCAGTAGCAACAACAATTCAAAAGGAAAAGGAAAAAGTGATTCAATACTGGAATAGTCATTAAAAATGTGTTTATTTCAGTAGTAATATATAAGAGATCTAGATATGTTATTGATACATACAAGGTCAGAAAGAGCTGATGAAAGGAAGATTCAATTTTAAGGAACATGCCATCTCCTTCCCCATACAAATAAAAATATAATATAGTTTAGTCATGTAACAATGGAATTAAATAAAAGACAAATAGGAACAATAAAAACTTGCAGCATAGTCTTAAAGAAGGACTCATGTATAAGATTTTTTTTGTCTTGTCTTAAATGAAAAGGAGTGATGAGGAGGGTTGAATCTATGTTGGGAACATTAATTATTTAATAAACAATTGACAAATGGGCTAACACACTGTAGCAGGGGTAGAGCAAAAATTGCTATCTTCCTACTTTACAGTTTAAATCCAAATAAATGGATTCAATATAAAAACATAGAAATAAAACCAAAAGAATTTCAGAAGAAAACACAAGTGGGTGCTTGTATTTTAACAGAGGGAAAAAATTGTCCAACTCCATGTTAAAACAAAAACCAAAGTTGGAAACAGTAAGATAACACAGAAAGATTGATGTTGTATTGTCTAGCTTTCCATTCTTGTGACAAAATATGTGAGATAAACAACTTAAATGGAGAAAACTGTTTGACTCACAGTTTTGGAGGTTTCCGTCTATGCTTGGTTGGTTTGGTGTTATGGGTCTGTGTCAGGGTACATCTTGGCAGGTAATGTGTGGTAGAGAAAATCTGCTTACCACATGGCAACTGGAAGAGAGAGAGAGAGAGAGAGAGAGAACACAAATGTCAGGGGTGCTAAGAGAGAATGAGAATGTATCAACAGTGTAAAGATCCCTTTTAAGGATGTGCCTCCACTGACCCAACCCCAACATCCACCCACTGTTCCCACCTCTTAAAAGTTCTACCACCTCTGAACAGTATCATGGGCTGGTGATGAAGTGTCTATTACACAAACCCTTGGGGAACTTTCCTAATAAAAAAAACATGGTAGTTGTAATGAAAATGTTGATCTTCAGGATACTAAAAATACTTCAAAATATAAAGACATTTGATAAGCTAAAAGAAAAAATAGTAATACATACATATGAAACAAAAAGGCTTATCTTTAATATGCAAATAGCTCATATGTCAATGAGAAGGTAAATACTCCAAATAAGAATGCATACAAAGGAAACCAGGTGTGGTGGCACATGCCTTTAATTCCAGCACTCAGGAGATAGAGACAGGCAGATCTCTACAAGATTGAGTCCACCTTGGTCTACATAACTAGTTCAAGGCCAGTTGGGGCTACAGGGAGACCCTGTCTTAAAAATAGAAAGAATGCAAAGGAACATCTATATTAAAGTGTTAACACATTTTTCAACTTATAACCAAAGCAGGGGGTAGGGGGATCCAGTGAGACACTTATTTTAATTGTCATATTGAAAAAGAAGGTCTTTAGTTGTAAAAGCATAGTCATTATACAGGAAAAGTTTTCATTTATTGCTAGTGGATATATGTTAGCCTTTATTATAGATCAATTAAAAATTTTCCCCACATTATCAACAAGAAAAAAATTCACTTTTCTTACAGTCATTTATGGCATACTTTATATTGTAAGACTATTTTTCCTTCTCTTTTGGAGACAGGGTCTGCCTGTGGCCCCAGCTGGCCTGGAACTCACTTTGTAGACCAGGCTGGCCTTGAACTCACAGAGGCCCGCCTGCCTCTGCCTCCCGAGTGCTGGGATTAAAGGAGTGTGCCACTACATCTGGCATAAGACTATTTTTATAGAAGACTTTCAAGTGAAAATTATACACAGTTAAGCAAAATAGTTTGTAATTAATACAAATTTCTCTTTAATGAGAAAATTTATTATATGATAGCTCTTTCAATAATTATTAACTACTACATGTTATGTTAACTTCTTCCTCTAAAAATTTAAGATATTACCAAAAATTCATTATGATATTACTGATTTAAGTCCTGTGTGTAATTTTCTTTCATTCACAGGCCATCCATGAAAGACCTATAAAATATTTTTATTGCAATCTTATTAACAGTTCATCCTGATACCACTAAGTATTTGTCAAGATTGAAAACAACAAAAGCAACAACCAATAACAAAAGGCAGAAAAAGTAATATTGCATACTATATGTCAGTTTTTAGAAAGCAAATTGTTCAGTTGCTTAAAGTGTTGGTAAACTGGTACATGTCATATATATTTTATATATATGTGTGTGTGTGTGTGTGTGTGTGTGTGTGTGTGTATGTAGTGTTCTATAGTTTGAACGTGTTACAGGAGCTTTGTACTGAGAAAGATGGGATGCTAGTAGGTTTATTAATGTTTTGAAAAACTGAGGCATGGGACCTGTCATACACAGGAAGTGATATTAGACACAAGAGTCTTCAATTATTGACTGTATGGGGTATTCTTGCCCCATTGCCACACCCACTTCACCGTCTGCAATTGGCCTAATTCAAGTACCAGGAGCTCAGGTGACTTAATATTCCTGAAAATGTCAGGTCAGTAGATGCTTCAGGATTTCCTCCAAAATCTTAAAAGAAACAGTGAGAGAAAAAGCACCAGCTACTGCCCAGCACTGATTCTTCTTATTAATCTGCTATTTAGAAGTTACCGCCATGATTCTTTTTAAGGATTTATACAGGAAACTAATCTATTTGGAACTTTATGAAAAGATACTATCTTCCTAGGATGGGATGTGTGTGTGTGGGCGGAGGGGGTGGGATTAAAGCTTATATTTTATCAAGCCTTGAAAGCTGAATGCAAAATGTGAGTGTAGTTTCTGAAATATATTCTAAGCCCAAGAAGCAGGTGGGATTTTGCATTGTTAAGTCTGTGTAAAAGCAATATTCCTCTAAAAATTCTCATTGTCTGTCTGGCTAAATTTGTCTGATGGTACCATTTGATCAAGGACAATGAAACCTCTCTCTCTCTCTCTCTCTCATTTTAGAACAAACTTCTAATGTAAGTGCCATTTTCATCTATCATTACATACAACTTTAAGGGCTACAAGTGTGGCAACCTCTCTCTGAGTCCTGAGCTAAAACGAGTATATGAACGAATGTTAATTTCTTGGTCTTGCCTGAATATAAGAGCAAGTGCAAAACAGAAAATATTTGCAAGTGGGCAGCTCATCTGCGCAGCTTTGCTCACTCTAACACTTGCTCATCAAGTAATCCATTTGAATATTTAAGATGCCAAAGTATCCATCAAATATAGAACCTGTATTTGTTTATAGAAAACACATTTATAGTCTGTGTAATTGAAGAGATCAGTGAATTAATGGGGTGTGTTTGAAATGTAGGCACACAGTCACTTCTCTGCCTTTGGCTTAACTTCTGCTGCTCCTGCTCCAGCCACCTCCAGCCACCATGCCTCCCCACCATGACGGACCGTAATTCCCTGGGAACTGTAGCTCAAATAAACTTTTCCTTTTATAAATTGCTTTGGTCAGTGTTTCTATCACAGAAACAGAAAAGTGACTAATACAGCATGTCTCTATTTGGGTCTTTACAAAAGTAACTGAGTGAAGTTATTAGAATTATACCCTAAGCAGATATGGCCATGTCCTTATAAACGGGAAGATTTGGATTCAAAGATTGTTGCTTGTAGAAAGATGACATCAATAGATGGGGGAAATGTCATTTATAAGCCAAAAAGACTTCTGGAGCAGATTGCCTCATGGGTGCCATAGCCAACACCTTGAGATACCTGACTTCTGGAACCGTGGGACAATAAATGTCTGGAATGGAAGCCCATTAATGAAATTTCATTGAAGCAGCTGTCACAAATTATGCAGGTGGGTAGTGTATAATATTGTGTAGAAGGGGCTGGAGAGATGGCTCAGCAGTTAAGAGCACTGGTTGCTCTTGCAGAGGACTGATGTTCAGTACTCAGTACTCACAAGGGGCTAGCAACTGTCCATGACTCCAGTTCCAGGGAATCCTATGCCCTATTCTGGCTTTATTTGGGTATTACGCACACAGGTACACTACATACATGCAGGCAATACACTAATAGATATAAAATAGTAATAATTAAGAGTGTGTAGAAGGTTTTATGTTTGTAAATGGAAAAGCACACTTTTTTTCTTCTTTTCCCTTTGTCCATTGAATATGCAAAGTTCTATGATGATAGAAGGAAGATTTTAAAGGACAATGTATCAATTACTTGTCTTGTTGCTATGACAAAATACCTGACAAAAATCAACATCAGGAAGGAAGAGATCATGTTTGTTCATGGTTTGTGAGTACAGTCATCACTCCTGGGAAAGTATGGTGGCAAGAGTGGCTCTAAAGATGTCAGGAGTGTGAGGTGGCTGGTTGCACAGCATCCATGGTCAAGAAGCAGAGACTAAGAATGCTATTCTTCCACTGTCTTCTTTTTGTTCAGACAGGGACCCCAGCCTGTGGCTTACCATCCACACTCAGGGTAGATCTTCCTTCCTCACACTTCTCCGGAAACGCCCTCATAGACATGCCCCAGATATGTCTCTTAGATGATTCTAAAACCATCCAATCACCTTGACAATGAAGATTAACCTTCACATATAATAATATTGAGCAAATGGAGTAAAATTATATTAACATGTAGTAATGCATATTTAGACTGTCTTAGGTTATTAGATGAGTGTATTTTTAAAAAGATTCTTATTGGGGGGTTGGAGAGATGACTCAGTGGTTGGGAGCACTTGCTGTTTGTCCAGAGAACCCTAGTTCAATTCCCAGCACCCACATGGCCTCTGACATCCTCTTCTGATCTCTGCTGCATATTTCATATATGTTGTGCACGTACACACATGCAGGCAAAACAGTCATTCACATAAAATAAAAATTAAAATATATTCTTATTGGGGCACTGATGATAGAGAGGAATAATGGAAAGGTAACTACCGAGTGACAGAGCATGGTTCACACTGTGTCCTGGCCAAGGAGGGGTACCCACACTCAGTTCAGAAACTTAGTGAGGTGCCTCGCTGCTGCCCCTTGTGAGAAGGGTGAGCAACCCCTGAAAGGGAAGCTGTAGAACTGTGAGGAAAGGGGAGCCTGTGGCAGGGAAAGCTCATGGCATTTCTAGGATCAGGAGTTCTGCTCCTGAAATGGTGTGAGGTAGAAAGGCGTCATAGATGCTGAGGGAACACTTGGAAATAGTGCCCTCCAAGACTCCTGTGATGCAAGACGACTCTACCCACCTGTGGAAGAGAAAAGCACTGGAGGTGCTCAGGGAAGTCCTGCTCATTCTGATGGGGGAGGATCTGGCAACAAAATGAGGCCGATGGGTATGATCGACTGAAGAAAAATAGTTCTCAATGTAACCCACCAGGAAATTTTTTCATTCAACAAAGCCCTACAATTAGTTATGATTGAATTTTTTCAGGCACCTGAACCTTGGTAATATACTGGTGGCAATACTGTTTATACATCTTTTTGTAGACCAGGCACATCATGCAGGTTCAGAAAAAAGAACCTCAGCAATTAAACTTCTTTTTTTAGGTCCTTTTTGATCAAGGAAGAAACTTTAAGAGCTATTTACCACCAAAAGAGTTTTATTATTTGGGATTAGAAAGTCTAGAACTATTATCACCTACAGAGGTGAATACTTAATAGAAGTGTGCTTCTATTAAGAATACTTAATAGAAGTGTGCTGAACATGATTTGAATTCAATATTCAAACAGACCAAAGAAGGTCAGCTTGAATACTTTCAAGTTTATGAAGCTTATTTGAAAGTTGAACCAGCCCAGGGCTTAACACAGTGTCCTGCTATTCGTCTGGGAGCTGACAGGGAGAGATCTGACATTTCTCAGAGGAATGACCTTATTATCTATGTGGAGGTCAACAGATTGGATTTCAAAGCCAAGAACCCACCTCTGCTCTGGGTAGGGAAGCATGGGCAGAGAGGTTGAGGTTGAGAGTCTGTGGCTCTCAAAAGTGGAAACAAGAGCCACTCAGGTGGTATCTGCCATCCCTAAGGAGGGAGGAAGTGTACCCCTTATCAACTTCATTTTATTTTTAAAAATAATTTATTGAGAATTTCATGCATGCATATAAGGTGTTTTGATCAAATCCATGCCCACTCCCTCCCCTCCAACTCCTCCCATATCTCCCCATCACCTTTTTCTGATAACTTCATGTACTCTTTCTTCTTCTTTTATTTATTTATTTATTTATTTATTTATTTATTTATTTATTTATTTATTTATTTATTTATTTATTTATTTATTTATTTATTTATTTATTTATTTATTGTGGGGGCTTTTGGCTACTCTAACATTCCCCCCTCCGAAGAGGCAACCCTAGAATCTTTTAAGGATGAGATAAAAGCTCCCAAATACTTTAGAAGTTTTTGGCCTTTGAAACGGATTAAATTGCAAAGAGGCCCTAGGATATTGTGAGTTTTAGCCAAGAAACTGGTTACTTTTCTTTGGGGTCTTTTTACCCTAACTGCCTAGCCAATTCTTACCTCCTATTTTATCACATCATTCTCTGAAGAGGTTACCCAGCTTGCAGATAGGGAATCATGACGTAGACTGCTCTGGCTTCTTCTATGTTGAACAGGGATGCAGGATGAGGCAATTGGAGTGCCCCTTCAGTGGGTCTATTTAAAAGACTCCCAATTGCATAACTCTTATCTCTAAAGGGAAAAGAAAGTCCTTGACTGGTGAATAGGAGATGTGAAGGAGAAGTAAAGGCAAGAGTAATTAGCACTACAAGTTCTAGACAGGGAACTAGAAAAAAGTTGGAACAGAGCAATTTTCAAATGTTCATATGAGAGCCCATTGGAATTTCTTGACAAGGGCTTCCAAAATCATCCCTCTATTGGGTTCCTCCTCAGTTTTCTTTTGTCTGCCAAGGCTGGACTCAAGAGTGGACTCAACCCAGAGGATCTTATCAGAAAAGAAATATTCTCAAGATATGTGAACCAATATTTTAGGACCAACTGCTCTTTTCCAATAGCATCTTTACGAATTGTAGATAAGACTGCAAGTCCTAGATCTAGCTTGCTATTATCTTTCAGAGTGATTGTATAATGAATTAATACATGTAAATAATTGTGTAGAGCTTGTCCCATAATATATGTTAAAATATCTTTTACTAAGGAAAAAAAAGAATCTAAGAAAATGGATGAAGTAGAATGAAACTTTTAAGACAGTACTGATGTTAAATGTTTCCTACTTATAAGTGTTCAACTTTTGAATATCTCTACTGTAAACAAAGTTTGAGTATGCAACAAAAAATAAATAAAATAAAAGTATTTGCTTAAAAAAAAAGAAAGAAATAAACTGATGACTTTACTCTTTGGTTATACTTTCTTTTGGGTGTTTAAGACCATAGACTTGGCCCAAATAAATCAATTTATTTTTACACTTAAGGTACTTTGAGGATCCATTCCTCAGGGGTCACATAGGCTTATGAGGAGATTCTGGCTCCTTTCTTTTTACCAGTTCCATCTATTTGAAGATAAGTCATAGGTCTAGCTCAACCATGTCTGGCTTCACTTGGAAACATGGATGAGAGTTTTTCTATGAGTTAACCCTCCTCTTTGTAGACTGGACACTGGTTCAAGTCCATCCGGTGGGGTTTCCATGGCCTCCCTGAACAAGAGGACAGGTGACTCACTACAGTTACAGGACATTTTGAGAGATGTTCCATAGTCCCCTGGAACTTAGAAGACCTTGGAGGGCAAGGAGCAAAAACTGTCCTTTAAGTTCCTCTGACAAGATTAGTATAGGCATCAAAGCATGGTTGTTAAGCATCCAGTAAGGTTAGTTCCATCAGTTTGGTACTTTTAATTACCATGTACTATGTAGATAAAACTTGGGTAAAAAACCAAATATTCTCAGATAAACCTTTACTAGAAATATATTTTGTTCCTTAAACTAGTTGACTAAACTATGGCCTTAGAAAATTTAAGATTATGTAAATATTATTTTTATCTCATCCTTTATATATCATAACAAACCTACACAGACCTTCATCACTTGCTTAGACTTTCTCATTCTTTCTATTTTGGAAAATATCTTCATTCCCATATCCCTTTAACATCTTTTACATCTCATTTTGTTCCTTCCTTCTTTCCTTCCTTCCTTCCTTCCTTCCTTCCTTCCTTCCTTCCTTCC
>NW_008344412.1:2258267-2260142 GCF_000622305.1 Nannospalax galili | reverse complement strand
TTCCTTCCTCTTTCCTTTTTTTTAAAAAAATAATTGTGAGACATAATAGCATTAACAAATAAATTTTCCATCTGTTGTGAGAATTCTTATCCTGGGGATACTAAGCAATGCTTATTCCCTTTTCAGGTTCTAGTGTCAAGCCAATGTTTGATTAAAGCTTTACTGGTGAACCGATGAATTTCCTGAGCTTAGTTACCGAGATACTGAGGGGTTGCTGAGGTGTATGTATGACCTGAGGGTATGCACACTGGAAAGCCTTTACCCAGCATGGGTCAAGCCTTCTCTTCCTAGCCTTCCCCAGATTGCATACTTTAGCCCTCCCCAAATCCAGAAGACCATGTGTGATTAGTGTCAAATTACATACAGTTGGCTGGGAAGAGTGGCTCGATTCTCTGGCAAGGGTCCAATGACCCTGCTTGGCCCTCTTTCAATGAATGGGCACAACTGTCAACAAGCCCAACTGTGACAATGTTTAGCGATCAAGTATAGCTGAAGTTGTGATGATGGTAGCTATTTCATGCAGAAGAGACTGCTGTACAGCATCATCTTATAAAAAGGACATGGAATTTAAAATGGTGCTAGGATCCACATATAAGGGAGAACATACATTGTTTTTCTGAGTCTGTGTTACTACATAGTATAACAGTTTCTAGACCCATCCATTTACCTGCAAATTTCATTATTTCATCTTTCTTTACTGCTGAATAGAACTCCATTGTGTAAATATACCACATTTTTGTTAACTACTTGTCAGTTGAGGGGCACTTAGGTTGCTTCCATCTCTTAGGTATGGTGAAAAGAGCAGCAACAAACATGGTTTTACAACTGTCTCTGTAATAAGATGAGTCTTTTGGGTATATGCTAAGGAGTGGTATAACCGGGTCATAGGGTAGGTTCATTTTTAGTTTTTTAAGAGTTCTCCACACTGTTTTCCATAGAGGTTGCATGAATTTGCAATCCCACCAGCAGGGAATGAGCATTCTCCTTTCTCCACATCCTCATCAGTATTTGGTATCATTTGTTCTCTTGATCCTAGAAAGTCTGATTGGGATAAGACGATACCTTAGAGTGGCTTTAATTTGCATTTCCCTAATTACTAGTGGTGCTGAACACTTTTTGAGATGTTTCTTAGCCATCTTTATTTCTTCCTTTAAGAACTCACTGTTTAGATCTTTAGCCCGTCTTTTAATTGGGTCATCTGGTTTCTCGATTCTTTGTTTTTTGAATTCTTTATATATTCTGGATGTTAAACCTCTGTCAGATGAGTCATTGGTGAAGATTTTTTCCCACTCTGTGGGTTTTCTCTTCACTTTTTTGATTCTTTCTTTTACTGTACAGAAGCTTTTTAGTTTAATGACATCTCACTTTATTGATTGCTGACCTTAATTCCTGAGCAATTTCTGTCTGATTTAGAAAAGCCTTTCCAACTTGGTGCTTTTTCATAGTAAGTAACTGCCAATATCTTCTTCTAATAGTTTCAGGGTTTCCAGTTTCACATTGAGGTCTTTAATCCATTTGGAGTTGACTTTCATGCAAGGTGAAAGATAAGGGTCTAGTTTCATTCTTCTACAGGTGGAGATCCAGTTTTGCCAGCACCATTTGTTAAAGATGCTGTCTTTCCTCCACTGTGTGTTCTTGGAACACTTGTCAAATATCAGGTGGCTAAAGTTGTATGTACTTGGATTTTAGTCTTCAATGATGTTCCATTCATCTATGTGTCTTTTTTTTTGTGCCAGGACCAAGCTGTTTTTATGACTATAGCTCTGTAGTATACTTTGAGATCTGGTATAGCAATCCCCCCAGTGTTGCTCTTTGTGCTCAGGGCTGCTTTGGCTATCTGGGGTCTTTTGTGTTTCCATCCAAATTTAAGGATTT
>NW_008344412.1:2257954-2258173 GCF_000622305.1 Nannospalax galili | reverse complement strand
CACAATATTAATTCTTCCAATCCATGAGCATGGGAGGTCCTTCCATCTCTTCAATCTTCCTCAATCTCTTTCTTTAACAATTTAAAATTTTCATGGTAGAGATCTTTGTTGTTTTTGGTCAGGTTTATTCCAAGATATTTTAATTTTTGCAGCTATTGTGAATGGGAGCATTTCCCTGTACTCTTTCTCCAATTGCTTGTCATTGGCATTTAGAAAAGC
>NW_008344412.1:2197142-2257608 GCF_000622305.1 Nannospalax galili | reverse complement strand
TGTATATTGAACCATCCCTGCATCTCTGGAATAAAGCCTACTTGGTCATGGCGAATGATCTTTTTGATGTATATCTGTATGCGGTTTGCAAGTATTTTGGTGAGAATTTTTGCATCTTTAAGGTCATTAAGGATATGGGTCTATAGTTTTCTTTTTTTGGTTGTGTCTTTACTCAGTTTGGGTATTAGAGTGATGCTGGCTTCATAGAAGGAATTTAGGAGTTCTCCCTCTGTTTCTATAGTTTTGAATAATTTAAGTAGTATTGGTTGGAGGTCTTCTTTAAACGTCTGGTAGAATTATCCTGTGAATCCATCTGGGCCTCGGCTTTTTTTAGTTGGGAGGTTTTGTATTACTGTTTCGATTTCCTTATATGTTAAGGGTATGTTTAAACTGTTGATCTCTTCTTGCTTTAACTTTGGTTTTTCCCATGATTTTAGATATCCATTTTTTTTGAGATTTTAAAATTTAGTAGCATATAGGTTTTTAAAATATTCCCTTATAATGGTCTGGATCTTTTGGGTGTCTGTTGTGATGTTTCCCCTTTCATCTCTGATTTTGTTGATTTGGATTTGCTTTCTTTTAGCTAACTGGGATAAGGTTATGTTTATCTTGTTTAGCTTTTCAAAGAACCAGTTCTTAGATTCATTGAGTCTTTGTATTGTTTTCTTTGTTTCAATTTCATTAATTCCTGCTCTGATTTTTGTTATTCTTCTCTTCTGCTGGGTTTGGGTTTCATTTGTTCTTGCCGTTCCAGGTTCTTCTTTTCAAGTGTGTTGAGTTGCAGTGTTAAGTCATTTATTTGTGTTCTTTCTAATTTTTTAATGTATGCACTTAGAGCTATAAACTTCCACCTTAGGACTGCTTTTAAGTTGTGTTGTATTGTCCTTTTTGTTGAATTCCAGGAATTCTTTTAGTTCTTAATTTCTTCTTTGACCCACTCATTGTCTAGGAGTGTGTTGTTTAAATGCCACGAGTCCGTGTAGTGAGTAGGGCTTTGTCTAGTGTTGATTTTGAGCTTTATTGCATTGTGGTCTGATAGAATGCATGGAATTATTTCAATTTTTTTTGTATTTATTGAGGTTTGTTTTGTGGCCCAGTATGTGGTCAGTTTTTGAAAAAGTTCCATGGGGTGTTGAGTAGAAACTGTATTCTTTGGTGCTGGGGTGGAATATTTGAAAGATGTCTGTTAGGTCCATTTGATGTATGGTATCACTTAATTAAGACGTCTCTCTGTTTATTCTTTGTCCAGTTGACCTGTCTAATGGAGATGGTGAGGTATTGAAGTCCCCTACTACTACTGAGTTGTGGTTAATCTGTGTCTTAAAGTCCTGTAGTGTTATTTTTAGGAATTTGGGTGCACCAGAGTTTGTGTATATATGTTAAAGATTGTGCTATCTTCTTGGTTAATTGTATATTTGATCAGAGTGAAGTGACCCTCCTTATCTCTTCTGATTAGTTTTACTTTGCAGGCTATTTTGTCAGATATTAGAATTGAAACCCCTGCTTGTTTCTTAGTGCCATTTTCTTGGAATATTCTTTTCCATCCTTTCACCTTAAGGTAGTGCCTGTCCTTGAAGGTGAGATGGGTTTCTTGCAGACAGCAAAGAGATGGATTTTGTTTCTTAATCCATTCACTTAGCCTGTGACTTTTGACAGGGGAGTTTAGTCCATTGATATTTAAGGTTATCATTGAAAGATGTGTATTGGTGTCGTCATTTTGACTGCTGTTTGTGTTCTCTGTCTAATTTTGTGTTTCCTCAATTATACCTGTATTTATTTTCTTATATTTCCCCTAGGGTATAGTTTCTCTTTCTGCTCTCTGTATTCTTTCAAGTATTCTTTGAAGGGCTGGTTTTGTGGACATGTATTCTTTTAGGCTGTTCATGTCATGGAAGATTTTTCTTTTCCCCTCAACTATAATAGACATTTTTGCTGGGTAAACTATTCTGGGCTGGCATCTATTGTCATGTAGAACTGGAAATACCTTGGTCCAGGCTCTTCTGGCTTTCATAGTTTGCACTGATAAGTCAGCTGTAATTCTGATGGGCTTTCCTCTGTATGTGATTTGGTTTTTTTTCACTGCTTTCAGAATTCTCTCTTTGTTCTATACATTTAGTGTTTACTATGATATCTCGTGGGGAGTTTCTTTTCTGATCCTGTCTGTTTGGTGCTCTATGTGCTTCCTGTATTTGTATGGGGATGTCTTTCCTCTGTTTAAGATCTGGTCAATACCATTAACCTGAAATTCTTCTCCTTCCTCTATTCCTATGATCCATAGATTTGTTCTTTTCATGGTATCCCACATCTCTTGCATATTCCATTCCTGTGTTTTTAAAAATTTTCCATATTCTTTGCTTGAGTGGTGCAATTCTTCAACTTTATCCTCCTATGTTGATATTCTGTTTTCCATTTCATTCATTCTAGTGGTAAGGCTTTCCCCAGTTGTTTCAAGTTGGCTTATTGAGTTTTGCACTTCCTTCATCATTTCTGCCTGAGTTTTCATCAATGTTTCTCTCTCTTTTGTGAATTCATTCAGAAGTTTATCCCTATCTTCTTTTAGTTCTTTGATTTGTTCGTGTGTTCTTTAAATTCATTGAATTCCTTGATCATATTTATGATTGTTCTTTTAAATTCAGTGTCCTGGGTTATCTCTAGGGGGATCTCCTTGTCGAATTCTTCTACAGGACCTGTGGAATTTGGTTGCAACATAGTGTTTCAGCTTTCCATTTTATTATTCTTTCATTGTGATTTTGGCATGTGAATTTCTTTTGTTTATGATTCTGATATGAGAGTAAAGTTGAAGTATGCTTCTGTTTGTATTATTGGGGTGCCTAGGACCTTTCCTTATTTGTTATATAAATCTGGTTGGTACAGATTTCAGGTTCTCTCAGGTTTTATTTTGGAGGGAACTGATGGCTTCAGATCAGCTATTCAGGAGCACCCACAGAAACCCAAGTCAGATTCCAGTCAGGTACACTCAGGCTTTCTTCTAAAGTTTGGACCCCTATTAGTAGGAACTCAGAGAAAATTTGGAAAATTCCCTAAGGGGGTGGGCAATATGGGGACTCTCACACAGTCCCCTGCCTTCTCAGCCCCCATGCCAGAGGCAGGGCAGAACCCAGCACTCTCTGTCAGTATGTTGAGATCACAGCTACTCCACCAATGGAGGTTGAAACCCGCCCTTTCAGGCTGTCTGCTAAGATATCAGCCTTAGCCTACCAAAGCCAGGTCTACCCTCGGGGCCTTGGGAGGGGCCTCATGAAATCCCTGGTATGGGGATGGGTATGGTGCAATTATGGCATGCTCACTACCACCTGAAGGCTGGATTCTGATGCTCTCAGGCAGTCCCCTGAACTCTCAGCCCCTATGTCAGTGGAGGCCAGAACCCAGCACTCTCTGGTGGTCTGCTGAGATCACAGCTGCTACACCCATTATAAACTTCTTAATCTTGAGCCACCAGTGTCTGCGTGAGACTGCTCATGGTACCTTGGGAGTGGAGATCATGGTGTATGTGTGCACAGTACTGGTCATGTTGGTGGGACAGAACAATCCTGAGCTCTGTATAAGCTGTTAATCTTGGATGTTACCTGCAGCAAGTCTAAAGACTTGGTAATGTGTGCAGAGTCTGAGTGAGACACTTCAGTGGGTTGAAGAAGAATCTAGACATTCCATAGAGGAGCGAGAGTTAAAGTATCTTCACCTGTTCTCATTGGTGAAAAATTTCATGAAAACACACTGGAGATACCAATAGGATTTCTGAGTGGTGTGTAAGCATGTGTTCATTGCTGGAAAACGACTGCATCTTAAATCAGTGCATGAAATCTTCTTTCCCTTCATCCATCCTCTCTTCTGCCTCAGAATATTCTGCCCCAGAATTACTGAGATGGGATCTGAGGGAGGGAAGCGATGTTCACTTGGACAAAGGAAAGGTATTATTCTAAAGGTGCAAAAATTGAAGCACAGCCTCTTTAGAGATTATGGGGTCTTGGGGATGACCAAGATGCAATCAGGGGCCTGAATAAGAGAATATTTCTCTGTGGTCTGTAAGGTGGTGGCTATGTGGGTGTGCTAAGAATTAAGACCCAAAGCTCCACTCTAGTATGGAGGAAATGGACTATTTTATATGCTTCTGAATTGCATGTGTCTGTTGGGCTAATGGTGACAGTTTGGATCTGCACTCACTCTTCCCACCAGAAACCAGCAATAAGACCAAGGTTTCAGGAACATACTCCCTTTTTTGCCCTAGACAGAGGTATATACTTGAAAGTTGTGGTGACCACCATTGCCTGTATCTGTAATACAGTATTAATCCTCAAGGAAAACCTTATTAATTCCATTGTTTTCAAATGAAGAACCTGAAACTGAATAAGGTATATAAGGTTTAATGGTTTGACTAAAGTCAAAAGTGATTTGACCAAGGTGAAGAATTTGGATTCTATAGCTGTGGGAGACAGGCTTGAGCCTAGGGTGAAAGTCTTATTGACAGCTATACAGCAGGCCTGAGGCAACAGCCCGACTGCTGGAGCCACAAGGAATACCTTGTGACATTTGCTCCCATTGGCAAATGATGAGACTGATGCCTAGAGTTCGCCACTCCCTAATCACCACCCTTGGAATCCAAAATTGCAACACTTAGATATTGCAACAGTCAGGGTCACGTGGTTTCCAGGAATCCAGGCTCTGTAATCTGAAACCCAGTATGCTAATAAGGTATCCTATTTGTTGTACGTGATAGGACGCTAAACCTGTTATGCTAATAAGGTATCCTACTTGCTGTGCTGTGATTGGACCACTACCCCTATATAAGCTTGTGCCTTCCTGCAATAAAACAGACCTGTGTCACTGAACCTGGTCTCCTGTGTCTGAATGCGGCTCTGCTGACACAGTCTCCTCTGAATGTGGCTCTGCTGACACAGTCTCCTCACCAGCCCTGGGGTCTGGGACTGGGCAGAAGTGGTGATGGCAGGAGGCACCACAGGGCAAGCAGAAGAGCTGCCTCAGCACCAGGCAAGCAGAAGAGTGGCCTCAGCCCAGGGCGAGTGGAGGAGCAGCCTCGACGCCCATGAGAACGAAAGAGTAGCACCCATGAGAATGGAGGAGTGGCTGCTGCTGGCGGTGACCGCATACAGCTATATCCAAGTTCTGTTGTCATTGTCTCTTAGGGGTGTGTGTGTGTGTGTGTGTGTGTGTGTGAGAGAGAGAGAGAGAGAGAGAGAGAGAGAGAGAGAGAGAGAGACTCTCTTAGCAACCCACTGATCTTTACGTGTGTGTTGAAAGTTTAAATAAGGATTGAAGGAGAAAGCGTCCTGTGGAATTATTTCATTTTATTATCTTTATCAAGTGAGCCACTTTAAAAATGCATCATTCCTCTGAGTGTATTTATGTATGGAATGCTGAGTGAATTCAGTGAGAGACTAAGAGGATTTGCAGGCTTTTACCAAAAATGTTGGTTTATAAACACACTCTTGTTAAGTGAGGTTTATAAATTATAATATCTTATTCAATCTTTTCCTTTGTAGTCATGCAAAATATTCTGGAAAAAATGTTTACAATGCATCAAAGAGCAAAGGACAGATGGAAGTAGTCTCCTGTGTATGCTGTGGTCAGAATGGGTAGACATTGAAGTAATTTTACATCATAGGAGAAAAAAATCTCCCAGTATGGTCATTCCTTTTCCTGCTCAATAGATCAGCACTTTGTTTTGTTTTCCATTTTATCCTAAAATTTCTGTTTATGAATATATTTAATAAATTCCTTCTAAATAATTTTTCCTAATGACTATTTTCATAATTGGAGACATTGGCAGTCATGTGGATTTGTAAGACTGTGCATTTATTTAGCAAAGTTACACTTAGTTCTGATAATGTGCTGGAAACATTTGAGCAAGCCTCTCTCATTTCTCAGTTAATACTCAATGTGTTTTGTTAGTGGTAGAAAGAGCGTAGAGTGGAAAATATTGGAAAGCTAGGGATTCAAAAACAAACCAGTGATTTTCTTTTAATATCTAATCCTTGGAGGCAATTACTACCAATGTTCAAGTGTCTATGTAGTCACTAACAAGAAACTATTAAGAAGGAGCCAGGTTAGTTGCTGATGCTCCTGTGCCCCTGTTAGAGCAGTCAGATAGCAGAAAGCTCTTGTTCTAGAAGACTTCATTCAGGATTGTCTAGCTGTATGATTTCTTAGCCTCTTGATTTTGGCTGCAGTGTGACTTCAAGTAATAAAAAGAATGTAATTAAAAATGAGGCCTATTTCTTCAATGTCTATCTCTTGAATATTCTCAAAATCAGATTTATGAAAAATAAGATTTGGTGATGTGGATGCTAAGAATTTTCAGAAGTCACTAAAGAATACCAACTCACAGATTCATAAAACTCCATCAACTCTAAATGAAATAAAAAGTTTCAAGCCTCTCTCAGTTATACAAGAATGTAGCTGAAGTCCGAAATCAAAGATAATATCTTAACACCAGAGAACAGTGAAACGTTTCTTTCTAAGCATTACCAGTAAAAACTACGGTAGACTTCTCAATGAGTGGAGGGCAAGAATTATATTTTGAAAGTCTTCCACAAAATACTTCTGTCAAGCAAGAATTTCATATGTATCCATAGAGAATAAAGTTAAATAATTTAAGGTAAATTATAGCAAGAATTAATTGCTAGAAAACTTTATTTATATGTGTTGAACACTTGACATATGCAAAGATTTATATTAAGCACTATTTGTGAATTTTTTCTTAATTGCCATAACAAATCAATCAAGTGGCATGAACTGTCATTCTATATTTAAGAAAACTAACTTGTATGTAGAACTTAAGATTAAAACCAAACAAAACTAGGTGACAAAATGAAGTTTCAATGCCTGATTTAAAAGTTCTTACTTTTAATAATGTTAATGTCATTGCATCTAGAATATAATGAGACACAAATCTGGTAAAAATCTATTTGAGTCACTTGAATCTCTACTTTTGGAGGCTGTCTTAAAGGTTTGTGTTGCAGTGTTGCAGCTTAGTTAAGGAATGTACAGTTCTACCTGATACGGCCCATTATAATTGATTTCTTTGAATTCGTTCCTATATTATATTTTCAAAGTCAACTCTGTGCCAGATACTTTGTGGAATTATATATTTATAAACATAATTTATCCAGTCCTAAATGTCATATTTCCTGCCCTTAAGAAGTCTGTGGCACAGAAGGAGATAGAGAAAAAAAAACATGTTCATCGTATAATAATTGCTTGCTTGTTATAACAAAATACTCTGACAAAAATACTTAAGGAAAGAAGTGATTATTTTGGTTTACATTTCAGGGTACCATCAGTCCATCATGGTGGGGATGTCATGGTGGCAGAAACTTGAGGTCACACTACATCCAAAATCAAGAGGCAGAAGAAGATGGATACTAGTGTTCAGCTCACTCGCTCTTTTTATTCAGTTCAAGAGTTCAGCCAATGGGATGGTTCTGTCTACAGTTATAGCGAATCTTCCCATTTCAATTAATTTAATCTAGATAATCCCTCACAGGCATGCTTGGAGGCTTGTCTCCTAGGTGACCCTAAAGCCTGTCAAATTGTCAGTTGATATTGACTATCACATGCATCAGAACAACAACTACATCAATAAGTGGCATAATTGGGTATTTATCAAATTCAAGACACTATCTTAAGAGTCTCACATGAATTATATCATTTTATTGTAAAAACACAATTTAAAAGGTATGACTGAAACCTTTATTTTATGTATAAAATTCAGATGGAGATCTGTTATGTTCTCTTCTTTTTTCTTAAAATTATCAGCTAATCAGTTGGAACCCCATTGTTCACAACCTATAGGAGTTTAGCCACTATGTGTTATACTCCACGGGAGAACAAGGAGGGACTCCCATTTTAAGGAAGAGAGAATGATTAGAGGTCACAACCAAATTCAGTCTTAAAGAGTTATTGAAGAGCAAGAGCAAAGGAGAAGCAGAAAACATTTTAAAATTGCTTACACAAGAAAATTGAAAATGTAATAAATTGGGAGAATTCAGTCCATTTTGGAATAAATGAACATTTCATTCTCATTCCTGCTGTTAGGATTATGGTTATCATAATGACAAAACTCAGGTTCAGTTCAGTTCTTAGGAACAGGATCAGAGTCCTGAGATGTTAGGGTGGGAGTGTGAAGTTCAAAGAAAATATTTGAGGGTTTTTTTAAGAAAACTGCTTTTCCATATATAATGACATTAAGGCCTGAACCTAAACTCCTGGTTTTAAAAAATGGCTTCATTCTGTAAACTGGGAAAAGATGTTAGTAGGATGGAAAAACGCACACCAGGAGCATGAAAAGGGTAAACAAGCATGGCTTTTTGCTGTAGTATAGCTATTTTTCAGCTTTCAGCAATACATTCTATTTCAAATGTCATATGAGTGCTAGTGTGAAATGATAAAATGGTAAGGGTCACCTTGGAGGAATAAGACAAATGACTTCAGTTTGTAAAACACATATTTTATTTATTGTCTTCAGAGACCATATTTTGCACAAATTCATTTTGAAAGAAAAAAAAAAGAAAGAAAGGTCAATAGAATATTCCTTTTTTTCCTGATAACGCCTGCCATTCCTCAGTACTCTTTGAGTCAGTTTTTGTGTGGTTTCATTTTGAACTGATTGAGATTTTTTTTTTCCTGCTGATCTCCTGAAAGTCACAGTATGCCTCTTGACAGACATTAAGTAAATGTAAGGACTTTTTCATTGAAGAAGAGTTAAAAACCATTTTTAGTACACTCCTATCTTAATACCAAAAGTATCTAAGAATGGACGTGTAGCTGAGACGTTTGTTGACTGGTGTTTCTAGGTTAGCTTATCTACTCTGCCGTTAGTGCTGCTTCCTGTGCTGAGCATTCCTTGGACTAGTCTAGGAAACAGCTAGCTGAGTTAGATATTTGAGCAGACCTGGGAGACGGTTTGGAAAGCATGTGATGTGGTGTCATGTGCAGACTATGGGATTAGGTGTTTCCGATCTAAGGTCATGTCCTGGTGAAGTCTTTTACCTCGTGGCTGAGAATTTTCAGTCCTTTCTTTTGTACCTACAAAGTGGGAGCACGTGAGGCATTGTAATTTTCACAGGGCGTGATGATGGCTGACAAATGAAAGTATTACATGTGAGCTTAATGTGGTGGCACAGGCTGCAATCCCAGCACTCAGCAGGCAGAGGCAGGAGGGTCATGAGTTCAAGGCCAGCTTGGCCTACATAATGGGACCTAATGGAACCCTCTCTCAAACCAACCAACCAATTAGCCAACCAACCAACCAATTAGCCACCACCAACAAAAATCTTACGTGTGAAATAGTTTTAACAAATATAGAATACATAGAATGCCAGATAGGTATCAGAAAGGCATTCCCAAGCAATTAGGTATGTATGCCATATGGTAGAAAAGTTTGCTAAATAACTTGTCAGCTTCATAAGATGTGGAGGGTTGAGGAGGATACTGAGTTTGTTGCCAAGTACCGTAGTTATTTGGCTACAGACAAGCTGCAAAAAGGTATAACTTTATAGGTTGCTTTCTTGGGAAAATTAAGGAAAATGAAGTATAATGCGTCTTAGTTCTGCTAGAGGGAGACAAAACTGAACCTCAGACCAGAAATCATTTCACAAATGAGTTCTGGATAGAATTTGCTATGGTTTGGATATGGTGTGAGTGTGTCTGTTTCGCAAAGTGTTGGTCATGTGCTGGAGGTTTGGGCCCTAGTGTGGGAATGCTGAGATGGTGGAAACTTTAGACATGGAGCTTGGGGGAAGGTAACAAGCTCATGGGGCACCATACTTGAAGGGGTTAATGCTGGCTTTGAGGAGTGAGTTAATTTTCATGAACATGAGTTGCATGAAGAGGTGGGGGCACCCTACCAGAACACTGGTAGTGCCATCTTGTTTAGACCCTTCAACCACAATGATCATGAACCAAACCAATGTTTTTGCTTTGTAAAGTACTCAGCATTGGGCATTTGTTTTAGCAACAGAAAATAGACTAACAAGGATTCCAGTGAAAAATATCTGGATGCTGTCCTTTTTTATTCTTGTTGCCAAGTAGAGAGATAGTATGCTGGATAGCTTTAGTTGTCAATTTGACATACCTGGTAGAGGAAAACTCGGTTGATGAATTATCTCCATTGGACTGGCCTGTGACCATGTCTGTAGGGCGTGATTATTGAATGATGTGGGAGGACCCAGCCCACTGTGGGTGGTGCTACCCCTGGGCAGGTGGGCCTATGTTGTATAAGAAAACAGGTTGAGCACTGGCCAGGGGAGCAAGCCAGTAAGCAGTGTTCCTCCATGGCCTGTGTTTCAGCTCCTGCCTCCAGGTTCCTGCCCTGAGTTCCTACCTTGGGGCTTCTGATGAATTGTGACATAAGAGATGTAAGACAAATAAGTCTTTTCCTTCCCAAGTTGGTATTAGTCAGAGTATTTTTGTTGCAGCAATTGAAAGCAAACTAGAACAGAAATTGGTACCAGGATCATGGGTATTGCTCTGACAGACCTGACCTTGGAATTTTGGGGAGGACTGTGGAAGTGTTTGGAACTTTGGGCTGGAAAAGCCATTGCGTTTGGCTTAGAGTTTGTTGCTGTGGATCTTGGAACAATTATGGTGAAAGAGTTGTGGTTGATGGAGGCCTGGCTTGTGAAGCTTCAAAGGGAAGTGGAGACTATCAGGGCTGTTTGTGTAGTATCTTGAATTGAGTATCTGTGGATTCTGATCAGCTAGGGCTGAAGAATCAGAATCAGCTGTGATTAAGAAGAGACCAGATCCAATCAAGTGAAACCTTTGTTTTACTGGGACAATTGATGCTAGTTAGTTGGGGCTGAAAAATCAGCTATAAGTAACAAGAGACCAGCATCACTGTGGCAAAATCTTCTGGAAAGTATTTCCTCAGGGTCAGCACCCAGAAACTACGGTCCAGAGGGGATCCGAACCGCCATCTCAAGCTGAAAGCAGGACTTGGTAATGTGTAAGAGTCTCCTGCATAGTTCTTGTGTTGAAAGCATGAAGGAGTCACAGAGAGCAGCTGAGGCTTGGCACCCTGAGAGGCCAGGAAAGGCCATTGGTGAAAGTTCAGCCTCAGCTGCAGTGAAGACCTCAGGATTGAAGGGGGCATGGAGAGAATATGAGGCTTTGCACCCCAAAAGGCCAAAAGAGGCCAGTGAAGAAGGTGCAGCTGTAGTTTTAGTGGCAACTCCAGCTTTTTGGAGATGCCAGGACCATGGGACAACAACCCCCAAGGAAGGGCAGCAGCAGATGTGGAATGGAGCCGGCCTGGGTCTGAGTAATGAGCTGCGTGTGCTGTAAATGGCAGAGTCAGAGAAGCGGAGCTGCCAAAACCCTTTGGAGCCCAGAAGACGGCAAGTGAATCCCAGATGTCCAGCCTTTTGCTACTTTGCTGGACTTAGGTTTTGCTTAGGTGTGCCCAATGATTCCCCTTTGAAATAAGACAGTACTTGTTTTGCATTTCACAGGAATCCACAGTTAAACTTATAAAAGAGACTGTGGACTTTAAGTGTTTGAATTTTTTAAGGACTGTGGGACTTTTACAGTTGTACTGTCTTATATTGTGATATGGTTAACATATCTTGGGGACAAGAAATGGAAAGGTTATGGTTTCATAGTGATATATTTGTGTGTCCAATTGACTAAGGGTCAATTGTGCTGGACAGCTTTAGTTGTCAACTTGACACACCTGGGAAGAGGTAGCTCAATAGGTGAATTTCCTCTATTAGACTGACCTGTGGCCATGTCTGTTGGGGGCATCTTCTTGATGTGATGTGAGAGGACCCAGCCCAGTGTGGGTGATACCACCCCTGGGAAGGTCGGCCAATGTTGTATAAGAAAGCGAGTTGAGCAGGGGTCAGGGGAGCAAGCCAGTAAGCAGTGTTCCTCCAAGGCCTGTGCTTCAGCTCCTGCCTCCAGGTTCCTGCCCTTATTTCCTACTTCAGTCTCCCTCAGTGATGAACTGTGACCCGGGAGATGTAAGCCAAACAAAACCATTCCTCCCCAAAGTTGGTATTGGTCAGTGTTTTGTCACAATTGAAAGCAAACTAGAACAGATAGACATTCAGAAATGTAGCAATATAAGGATGTTATTACGTAGAACACAGACAAGGAGGCAGTTGGTCATGCCCAGCACTGATTTCACCAAACTGGACCATCAAGAATCAGTAAAGGCAAAGGATGGTTAAAGAAACAGCCTATTTACAAGTATGGAAGAGGTGAATAAACATGATTGTTGGGAGTTTAAGTAGAGTCTTTGGTCTTCCTTGAGGGCTTGTGGGGATGGGAATGGAGAATGATGATGATGAAAGATTACATGAGAAGTGTGGAAGGTGGCAGCTCATGTAGGCCATGCGAATTTACTAATTTACTAATAATATATCAGAATCTCCAACTATAACTTATAATCTATAATCTTCAAGATCTGTGACAATAACTTTGTCATTGTTGCTGAACCCAACAGTATAATCTAGGTGATGGATTAGTAAGGAGTCAAGATCTTTAAATCCTATTTATGTACTGTACCATGAACCAGAAATATGGCTCAGGTTAAAATGCCCCCCAGTGATTCTAAATGGCTCTTAAGGAAAGTGATAGGAGCTGAGTGTATGTGTGTGTGTGTGGGCGGGGGGGGGTAAGTGGGTGGGGGCACTGGAGAGATGGCTCAGTGGTTAAGAGCTCTGGATGCTCTTGCAGAAGACCCAGGTTCAAATCCCAGCACCCACATGGTGGCTAACAACCATTCAATTATGAACGGTTCCAGTTCCAGGGAATCCGACACCCTCTTCTATCATCTTCTGTGGGCACTGCATGACACAGATGTACTTACATACATGTAGGCATAGCACACACATAAAATAAAAATAACAAAAAATTTTTTAGAAAGAGCTAGGTAGGGTTGGAGGCATGGATCTGGTTGTGAGCTTTTGGGCTTCTGCCTCACTCTGACTCCCAGGGACAGACAGACATGTCTGGACTGGATGGCACTGGCTTCCATACACACCCTGGGAAGATATTTCTCACTAGAGAAAGCACACGTTTCTTTAAGGTTGGACTTTTGGGGGACTCTACAAATTTCCTCTTCACCTGTTGGAGTGAGGCTTTAGTCCTTGACGTTCTCCTTTAATAGGTCAGAAGAGTGGCAACAGGATGTAGTGGGCACCACCAGTGGTTGACAAACAGCACATATAGGTACCTAGGCACGTCTAACTATCTTCTACCTGTGCTTATCAAGTATCTTTAATTTTAGATGCCACTAACCAGATCTTTGATAAAGTAAAAAGTGAAGACACAATTTCATACCAGTACAGATGGAGCAATCCTTATCCAAATGCTTGGCACTAGAAGTATTCAGATTTTGGAACATTTGCATAGACTTTTTGGTTATTTGCATAGACTTTACCGATTAAGCATTCCTAATCTGAAAACTTGAGGCCTAAAATGCTTTGAAATGTATTTTGGAGCTTGGGATTCAGGATGTTCGACCTATATATATTCTTTTATGTTTAATTCCTAAAGGATTTATTCTATTTTTACCTAAATTTAGAATAATTAACCTATCATAGTATATCATACAAGAACCAAGATAATCTTTTCGTTATATAGAAATAATGTGAACAGTATAATCAATTGGATTTTTAGGGTATATTTTCCAAGTATATCATGTTTACCATAGAAATAAAACTAGGCACAATCACATACTTTATATTTGCTGCAATAATCATTGCATAAATAATTATAAGAGTAAAATTTCCAGTTAATTAGCTAGCTTCCATAGAAAAATATTAAATGATCACTAGATGTACTATAAACCTGAGGCTTTATTTTCCTATGTAATGGTGGAGGATATGATGGCTACTGGTGTGTGTGTGTGTGTGTGTGTATGTGTGTGTATGAATTTGATGAGACTGTGATACTGGGCTATTTAATCAAGGGCTAATCTAAGTGTTGTCCTGAAGGTATTTTTCAGGTATGGTTAATATTTATTGTCAGTTGACTTTAAGTAAAGACTATCTTTGATAGTGTAGGCACGCCCAATTCAATCAGTTGGAAAGTCTTAATAAGACTAATGGCTGATTTCCCTTTGCCAAGGTTTTAAAAAAATATGTCATTGGGGCTGGAGAGATGGCTCAGTGGTTAAGAACACTGGCTGTTCTTGTAGAAGACCTGGGTTTGAATCCCAGCACCTACATGGCAGCTAACAACTGTCTGTAACTCCAGTTCCAGGGGATCCGACAGCCTTTTCTGTCCTCCACGGGTATTGCATGACATGGGGGCACTTAACCTACAGGCAGGCAATACATAAAAAACAATAGTAATAAAATATTAAAAAATTAAAAAATATGTCATGGCTTATTTCTAATCTGGTGTTGAGATTTCCATTTAGAGTAGCCATCAGCCAAGATAGCCCCTCTCTAGGGAAGCCTTGACTGGGCCATTATGTTTAGGGAAAATGCAATGAGGAACCGAAACAAAAAATCATGAAGAGAATTTATTGCTTACAGAGCCCAGAGAGATTAGGAGTGCCAGTGGGGTAAGCAGTGGGATGTGTGGATGTTGTTGGGAGCTCAACAGTGTGTGAGGAGCAAGAGATAAGGAGAAAGGACCTATGTGCAAGGCATTCATTAGGTCCACAGGAGGGTGCGCATTGACAAATTTAAAAGGAATTGTGTTTCAAGGAAGAACTATTTACATGACTCTGGCATTATCCAGTAAGTTTTATTATGGCCAGAAGCTGTGGATGTACTGGATTTTAAGTCAGCGGGATGGCAAACAAATAAACTATAACTCAAATGCCCACACAGAGAGGGAGAAGTTTAACTCAACCAAAAGTGATTGGATTACAACATGGTTTCAAAAGCCTATGTCAGGCCTAAAAATGGCTACAATGGATACAATGTTAGACAAATTTACAACACCTCAGAAACAGCAGTTCTAGCTCAGTACTACAGCATTGATTCTGGCCTGTGTTTCCAGCTTGCTAGCCAGTCCTACCCTGGGGACAGACAGATGTGATGTGCTGCTCTGGTCCAAAGACAATTGAATGGCACAATTCCAGGATATAACTATATTACATGAGTCAGAGGCTCACTTTACAATGGCATTCTTAAGTATTCATTTACTTCTGTTATAATGTAGACCGTAGTCTCATGTGTAGAAGGCCTGGTCTCTAAGTAGAAGCACCATTGAGAGACGATTGGATCATGAGGGCTTGGACCTAATGGATGGTGTTCTAGTTTGCTTCTCTGTTGCTGTGATAAAGCACCATGACCAAAAACAACTTAAGGAAGAAAGAGTTTGTTTTGGCTTATAGTTCTAGAGGGATTGAGTCCATCATGAGGAAGGGCATAGGATGGTTACAGGAAAGGAAGCTGGCTGATCACATTTTCATCTATACACAGGAAGCAGAGAGAGAGAGAACAGGAAGCAAGGCAAGGCTATAAAACTATCAAAGCCCATCTGAAGTGATGTACTTCTTCCTAAAGGTTCTAAATAGAATCACCAATGCAGGATCAAATCATTTAAACCACCACAGGTGGATTGATCTATTGATGGATTCATGGTTGAGGGAACTTTGGGAGGTGGTGGAGATAACGGAAGGTAGAGTGCATTTAGGAAATAGATTGCTATGTGGCTGCCTTTGAAGGATCTTCCTTTGTCTGCCCACATCTTGTCTCTCTTGCTCTGCTTCCTGGTTGCCTGAAGGTGAGCAGCATTGCACTATGACATGATCTTCACATGATGTCTTGCCTTCCCATGGTCCAGAAACAATGGAGTCAGCTAACCATCCACTGAAACATTTAAAACTGTGAGACAAAATGAATCGTTCTCCTTTTAAATAGTTTTCCTCAGGTATTTGTTAGAATAATGAAAATCCAAATAATACAACAACCTCCTTTAAATAGACTTAATCATCTTGGTATGATACATCAATACTCAGAAATATGTAGATTCTATCAGGCATATCCAACCTGCATCCTGTAGGCTTCATGCTATGTGATTTCTTTCTTTTTTATTATTTTATGTGTATGAGTGTGAGCCTGCATATATGTAAGTGCACTCATGTCATGCAATGCCTGTGGAGGACAGAAGAAGGCATTGGATTCCATAGAACTGGAGTTATGGACAGTTGTTAGCCACCATGTGGGTCCTGGGAGTCAAACCCAGGTCCTTTGCAAGGGCAGCCAGTGCTCTTAACTGCTGAGCCATCTCTCCAACCCTAATTATCCGATCTTAATCACAAAACAGTGAACTGTAAATTGTGTTGAAGTTATAAATGTACACACTATCAAATCTTAATTTGAATTCATACATAATTTCAATAGACTTAAAATCAGAAAATTTTCTCCTATTAGAACTTGATAACCAAATGGTATTTCTGATCAAAATGTTACAGGTTATTCAGTGGGTTTTGTGTGTTAGTTTTATGTTTTGGATTTGTTTGTTTCAGATAAGGTCTCACTTGGTATGCAGGCCTGGCTGGCATGCCTCTCACTGTGGAGATCAGGTTGGCCTTAAACTTGCAACAGTCCTCCCACCTCTGGCTCCCAAGTCCTGAGGTTACAGGTATGTGCCGCCATTCTTCATTAAAATGTGGTGTTTATTAAGCTTTGACATTGTGATTCATCCTATAGCATGTGAAATGACATCTACAGAATATTTCAAAACTAATCTGCATTAACCCTATAAATTAAGGAGTTTATAAACATTAATTACTTCAGGTACATATTAAAAGTTTAATTTGCTCCTCATTGACATGCTCCAATTAGGTATAGTATCAGGAATTACTGCTGTCTTATCAGAATACTTAGCATCATTTAGAATTTTTCAAGTAAAATTTTTTGTTCCATTTTTATATCATCACTCCCAGAACACTGAAAATAGCCAAATGCTCAGATATCTGTAGAACAAAATAAACCCAACAGTATTCTCCTGTTTACCCCATAGTATTAGGATTATCATAATCTTGATTTTATTTCCAACAATTCTATTCTTTAAAAACTTTTTAATTATTTATTTTTATCTTATGTATATGAGTATTTCACATGCCTGTATGTAAGTGCCCCATATGCAACACCTACAGAAGTCAGAACAGGGTTTCAGATCCCCTGGAACTAGACAGTTGTTAGCTACCATATGGGTACTGGGAACTGAACCTGGGCCCTCTGCAAGAGCAGCCAGTGTTCTTAAATCACTGAGATATCTCTCCAACCCCCAACAATTCTATTCTTTTGCAAACTGGTGGCATGCTCCTCTAATCCCAACTCTTGGGAGGTGAAGACAGGAGGATCAAGTGTTTGAGGCCAGCCTGGGCTGCATAGCATGAATCTGTTTCAAAAACAAACAACAGCAGCAGCAACAACAATAATAACAAAAAAACCCTGGAAAACAAAAAGCTAATCCTCTCATCAAATCATTTAATTAACAATTACTTAATTATACTTCAGCAGTGACAAATTATCATTAGTCTGATTACCTTAAAAACTACTAAAGTTGGGCTGGTGAGACAACTCACTCAGTAGTTTAATAGCATGGGCTGTTCTTCCAATGGACTCCATTTGGTTTCCAGCACCCATGTGGTAGCTAACAACCAATTTTAATTCCAGCCTCAGGGGATCAGACACTCTCTTCTGGCCTCTGAGTGAATTGCAATCACATGGTGTACTTCCATACATTCAGGCAAAGCACTCATACACATAAAAATAAAAAGGATAAATTAAAAAAATCTACTAAAGATAATACTTAGTCACTGAGGACAAATTTGACCTTGAATATCCCTGTGCTTCTTAGTTATTGGATTGGGACTGCCAACAATCCTACAAATAGTCTTACTATCAATAGGAATAGCTACTTCTGCTTTCCACTGTAAAACTACAGCTCAGTGGTTAAGAGCACTGCAGCCAGAGAACCTGAGTTTGGTTCCTGGAACCTACATGGCAGCTAACAACCATCTGTAACTCCAGTTCCAGGTGATCCAACATCCTCTCTGGCCTCTGTGGGCATTGCATGCACATGGTACCACCTACACACAGGCAGCCAAACATTCATACATATAGAATAAAAATAAGTAAATTAAAAAAAATATTTAAGAAGACTATCTCATTAAAAATACCCCTAAGACTTAAAGGACAGTTTTTGCCCCTTGCCGTCCAAGGTTGACTAAGTTCCAGGGGACTATTGGAGCATCTCTCAAAATGTCCTGTAACTGTGGTAAGTCACCTGTCCTCTTGTTCAGAGAGGCCATGGAGACCCCACCTGATGGACTTGAACCAATATCCAGTCTACAAAGAGAAGGGTCAACTCAAAGGAAACATCTCATCCATGCTTCCCAGCCACAGTTGAGCAGAACCTTTGACTTATCTTCACGTAGACGGAACTGGTAAAAGAAAGGAACCAGGGGCTCCTCTCAAACCCATGTGACCCCTGAGGAACAGATCCTCAAATGACCTTAAGTGTAGAAATAAATTAGTTTATCTGGGCCAACTCTATGGCCTTAAACACCCAAAAGGAAACTATAACCAAAGAGTAAAGTGATCAGTATATTTCTTTGAGAGTTAAAGGGATTGCACTTCCTAGTCATTAGGCTTAAGTCTATATAAAAAGTTATTTAGACAATTATTTCTCATTGATGATTTTGTTCCTAAGCAGAAAGTGCTGCTCAAATGTAAGACTTCAAATCTTGGTCTGCAATACTGTAGTGCCCACCTGTAGCTAAGGGAGACAACCAGCTATTGTTCTAAAATGATGGCTAAATTAGTTTTCTCCCTCTATCTGGAAGCCTTTGAGAGGGAACCGACACCGATTCTAGCCACTCCAACAGCTATCAAAATACCTGAAAACAAATCCTGAGTCCATCACTCTCGAGTCCAGCCTTGGAAGACAAAAGAAAAATGAGGAAAAACCCAATAGAGGGACAATTTCGGAAGCTCTTGTCAAGAAATTTCAATGGACTCTCATATGAACATTTGCAATTTGCCCTGTTCTAAGATTTTTCTGGTTCCCTATCTAGAACTTGTAATGCTAACTACTCTTGCCTTTACTTCTCCTTCACATCTCCTATTCACCAGTGAAGGACTTTCTTTTCCCCCTAGAGATAAGAGTGATGCAATTTAGGAGTCTTTAGTTAGACCAACTGAACAGGTACTCCAATTGCCTCACCCTGCATCCCTGTTCAGCATGGAAAAAGCCAGAGCAGTCTGCATCCCGATTCCCTGTTGGCAATTTGGGTAACCTCTTCAGAGGATGGCGTGATAAGAATAGGAGGTAGGAACTGGCTAGGCAGTTAGGGTAAAGAGACCCCAAAGAAAGGTAGCCAGTTTCTTGGCTAAAAGTCAAAATGTCCTTGGCCCTGTTAGCAGCATACTCTGTTCCAAAGTCCAAAAATGCCAAAAGTATTTGGGAGCTCATATCTAATCCCTAAAAGATTTTGGGGTTACCTCTTCAGAGGGGGTAATGTTAGAGTAGCAAAAATCCCAATTAAAAGAAAGAAAGAAGGAAAGAGTACAAGAAATTGTGAGAAAAAGTGATGGGGAGATATGGGAGGAGTTGGAGGGGAGGGAGTGTGTGTGGATTTGATCAAAACACCTTATATGCATGTATGAAATTCTCAATAATTTTTTTAAAGATAAAAAACCCTAAAGCCTCATGTGCATATTTTTTACTCCAAGGAATATCTTTTACTTAGCCCTATATTACACATTAATAATCCTTCTGTTCATACGGTTTACAAGTGTTATAGTAAGTGTTATAGATGGCTAATTAATCTTCAGTTATAGGAGAAATATTAATCTTATTGTCAACCCACCCATTGCATATAGTATTTCAGTATTCTTACAGTTTTAGAATTAGATTGCCTTAACTTGCAGAACTCACCAAATATGTACTTACTATACAGGTGGTACCAGGCCCTTGGTCGTTAACAGGAATAGTATTATGCCACCTACTAATAATGTGAAGACTGATTTAAGTATTCCATAGCAATTCATCAGTCCTCTTAATACTATGATTATTCACCAACACAGTAAGAATATATCAGTGACAGTGTGACACAGTGCAAGAGTGTATTTTCTAAGGTCATCACACATCAGTTGTATATAGTCGGAAGCATGTTTCTTTATAGGATTTTTCTGTTTCCTGTCATTCAGACTTTACCCCTGTACCACCGATGCTGTCCATAGTGTGCATTTACCTATCTCATCTGCTAAAAGTGCATGATTTAACATGTCAGTCCCTTCCAGCTCAGGCATTCTAATCACTTGTGCCAGGCATTGTCTAAAGGAGAGAAAGCACAAATCAATACTACAATATTATTTATCATCATCACTCTAGGAATTAACAGTCATATTGGAAAAGAAAATACCTTTCTATCTACTCTTATAATATCAATGGACAGATTAACAGATGAAAATAACACAAATTTTAAAAAAATTATTTATTTAATAACCACATAATTAGAAGAAGCATTTCATTACAACAGCATTGACATATTCAATATCAATTTCCAGAGCTAAGATGCATCTCTTTCAAAATTGGCTGTAAATTTTTAGGTTTACAGTTGAATTAATACAGTTATACAATATTGTACTCAGTATAAACCCTGTAAGACATAAAATTGAATGAGGTTTTAACCTTTAAAAAAGATCTCCATTTCATTATTAAAATACACAGCTTCATACAGAAAAATTCATTTTTAATGCAATTAACGCTTAGATGTTTGCACATGTATCTCTAATCTCTATATGATTATTACCAGTCAAAGTTGGTTACTTTCTGAGATCCTTGGCACCTGAGCATGGATATAATGTCATCAAGTAGATTTCAGTGGTAATGTTTTTCACATCTACTAATTAATAAGGAGCAATTTTTTATGCTTTGAAGAATTATTTTAAAAAAACTTTAAATTTAATAACCACGTGATTAGAAGAAGAATTTCATTACAGCTTTAACATATTCAGTAACACATTCCAGAACAAGGATACATCTCTTTCAAAAGTGGCTGTAAATTTTTAGGTTCACAGTTGAATTAATACAGTTATACAATATTGAGCTCAGTATAGACCCTGTAAGACTTAAAATTGAGTTTTTAACTCTCAAAAAAGCTCTCCATTTCATTTTAAAATGCACTGGTTCTTACAGAAAGACTCATTGTTTTGCTACTAACACTGAGATGTTGGCACATGAGTCTCAAATCTGTATTTATCTGATTATTACTAGTCATAATCGGTTGCACTTGGATCCTTGGTGCCTGTGTGTGTCTGTAGATTTCACTGGTAATGTTTATCACCTCTACTATTTAGCATGAAGTAAACGTTTATGCTTCTTCCTCAAATATGTCTTTTTAAAAAAATTGTTGGTTTTTTTGTGTGTATATCATATAGAACATCCCACACAATCTTATTCATCTATATACCCACTTCCCAAATGGCACCCTCCCATAGCCTCCCCCCTCCCACACACTGGAACCCATATACTCTGTCATCCCTGTTACTGTCCAGTGTGTTGTTGGCACCCCCAGTGCTTGTCCATCTGCTGAATCTAGTCAGCCTATCTAGAGAGCCTTGTTTTAGGATGATCAGCTGTTCCTCATCTAGCAGCAATCAGTTGTCAACATTCCTTTAGATAAGATTGGGGTCTGCTGTTCATTTTCCCAGTTCTATGCTGTCTGGGAGCCTTTTGGGCCACCCTGGCCAATAACTCACACAAATTTATTTGATATAAGTTTGCATAACATAAGAAATTTCTTAAGGAACTAAAGACACAAAAGTAAAGTCTGAGTTTTAGTGGTAGTTTTGATGACAAGTGCAGGGTTGGCGAGAAGTGTGATAAAACAAAAGACATGAGTGAACTAGGAGGCCTGGCCATTCATTCCTGTAAGCTAAGCATCCCCGTATCTCCAGAAGAAAGGATATTGCTTTACTCCAGGGATGGGAGGGCACTACTCTTACAAAGTTCTTATGACCTATTTTAGGGGAAGTTCAGAGAGTCCTCCCTGAATATATCACTGATTAAATTCCTTTAAATTAGTGATTAAATATATCACTGATTAAATACACAATATGTCATAGTTGGTACATAGATCCTGCTCACCCACAGTATTTGAGAAGACAGTAGAAGCAGGAAATTCCTTCTCACTTTCTCTTTTTCCTTTGAAGCAAGTCCTAAAAGCTAGAACTTGATGAACCCTGATTGAGAAATGCCATTGCTATTCCCGAAGACCTCCTCATCTCTGAGGACACAGGGACACAGAAAATAGTTTGGACAAAGAGACCTTGCCAAGTTCCCTCCAGTTGAGCCATTAAGCAGTTCCCCCTTTGTATAATAACACTTCCACATGACTGTCACTTTTCCCTTAGCCCGTAAAGCTGCTTGGCACAAAAGCCTGATGATCTGAGTTCAATTCCCAGAACACACATAAAAGTCAAAGGAGAGAACAAATTCCACAAAGTTGTTCCCTGGCTTTTACACATTGTCATGGCAGCCCCTACTCACAATAATAATAATATGTAAATGTAAAGATACTACTGTATTTATTTCTGAAGACTCCCATGTCATGTGAAACATGTTAAATGTGTTTGTTTGCTTTTCTTCTACTAACCTGTCTTGCATTCTAAGTGTTTCAGTCATAAACCTTACAACCTAGCAATGAAAGGCCTGAGATGTAGCTAGCTCAGTGGTAGAAGGTTTGCCAAGCATGTACAGAACACTGGGTTCAACCCCCTAGTAACAATAACAAAAAAATAGTGACCCTACATTAAGGTGACACAGTAGTGTCTCAAGCCCCATCAATTACAGGCTTCAGGGTGTTATAAAAGAGATGTACTGTTTCTGACACACTCTCTGGATCTTTTTTTTTAAATTTTTCCAGACAGATGTCATGATGGCATTTAACCATTGGTACAATGTTTCTAATGATTCCCTAGTTTCATTTCTATCACTATGATAAAATACACTGATGCCAAACAATTTAGGGGGAGATAGAGTTTATTTTAACATGTGGATCCAGGTTATAGTCCACACTGGAGGGAAGTCAGAGTGGTAGGAGCTTGAGCAGCTGGTCACATCACCTCCACAGTCAAGAGAAAAGAGACATGCTTGCTTCCTTGCACTCAGCTCTATTTTCCTATTCTTATACAGGTTAGAGCTCTGCCTAGGGAATGGAGCCACCCAGAGTGGGTTGAGTCCACCCTTATCAACCAACTCAGTCAAGATAATTCCCCACAGACATGGCCACAGGCCAACCCAATATAGACAATCCTTCACTGAGATTGTTTTCCAGGTTACTCCACATTGTACCGAGTTGACAAGCAAAACCAACCATTGACTGTGTACTTTCTATATCAAGTAAAATTTTGTTTCATATTAATTAATGCTTCAGGTTTGAAGATGCTGCCTGATACTCTTTGTAGATGTCAGATGACAATTCCTTTATGTTTGAATTTGTGGAAGAGAGGCCTCCTTTCAGTAGTCACAGTATAACTGATATAAATTAGCTATTTTGATATAAGTGAAAAGTTTTATACAATCAGTAGTAAATGCTTTATTAGCTTCTATGTTAGTAATTATCCTATTCTAATTATCATAAACATTCACAGTAAAATGAAATCCATTGTAGGGGGCTGAGTGATAGCTCAGCAGTTAAGAGCACTGGCTGCTCTTGCAAAGGACCTGGGTTCGATTCCCAGAACCCACGTGGTGGCTAACAGTCATCCATAACTCCAGTTCCAAGGGATCCAATGCCCTCTTCTGACCTCGGGCACTGCAGGACACAGGTGTGCTTACACACATGCAGGTAATACACTCATATACATATAATAAAACATGATAAATAAAATTTTAAAAATCAATTCCAATCTGAATTTGATCCATTAGAATCTACTTGTCTAATAGGAATCCTTACCATTTGACATATAAGTTGTGCTTTTTCATGACACTTACTTTGAGCATTCTACATGCTTAGCCTTTAAATGATATTTATTTTAGTATCTATTCTTAGTAAATGATTAGCTGGCTTGCAACCAAATCAAAGAAGTACTTGAAGGAACAGATTAAGCCTACTATACAAAGTCTTGCTTTCATTTTAAAATACTTTTATCATTGTCCTAACAACTGTCTACATTTTCTATTCATTAAAATAGGCTCTGAAGCTCAGACACTGGAAAACATCCTGAGGTAGCAACTCTGCCCTTCCACACAACTGTCAGCTGCTACCGTGTTTTCTCTACATTGTTTCTTTGGGACCAGACTTGTTTCTGAGCCGAGATATTTTGGTCACTTGATTTTCTTTCAGAATCAGTGAAATCAAGGATTGGTAGTCTCAAAGCATCATCTGAACAAGGGTTTACCCTGCCTAAATTCAGCTTTATTTCTAGACCTTTCCTTTTAGCTTCAAGCCTGTTGAATTTTCCTCCTCACAGACCTTCCTACCCCAAGATATTATATCAACGCCAGCTCATTTCCATCTTATTTATTCTGCAGGCCGCTCGGAGAAGTAGGAACCTAATTATAATCAACTCAACTTCTTTCTTTGCTCAGTACATTTCATTTGGTGACACTTATGAATCAAAGCCTTTTTAGAACTCGGGGTCAAGTGAATCACTGCACATCTCTCCAGTTCATTTTACATTTACACAAAATCATACCTAGTTATAAAATGTGCCTTCCATCCTTTCTCATTCTATTATTTCAGAGTAAGAAAAATATTAGAAAAATTGTAAAATACTCCAAGCCTAGAAGGTAACTAAGAAGGCTGGTAGGTCAGGGCGCCAAGGATCTGAAATTGCCCTGACATCTCTTCTCCCTCTTCATTTCAATTAATGCTGAGAGAAACTGGCTTTTCCTTGTGGGAAGAGGTTGTCTTAGAAATAGTGCCTAGGCAGAGTGGTGTGGAAGCTGCAGGATGCACAGACCTTCTCCTCCCCCAGTAGTCCTACCACTTCAGTTGGCTGGATCCTGTTATCCTCCAATCTTCCTCTCACAGAAAAGCCAGTAGAAGCTAATGCCAGCCATTTGTACCTTAATATGATCTTAGTCCTTGGTTATCTTCTGTCTTTGTTTATTTTCCTATTAACGTATATTCATTAGACCTATACTGTGTTACACTTTCATACACATATAGAAACATGAGTATATTTCCCCTTCTCCTTCTCCTGTCCACCCCCCCCCCGCCCACCATCAGTTCCCTTTGTTCCCCTGGACAATTTCTCTTTCACTTTCATTTCATATATACATATATGATCTTATACATCTGCATAAAATCTAGGAGCCACAGATGAAAGAAAACATTTGGTATTTGTCCTTCTGAGACTGAGTCAATTTATTTAACATGGTCAACTGTGGCTGCATCCATTTTCCTGCAAATGGCATAACTTTAATCCTTATGGCTGAAAAATATTCAAGGGCCATTTATAGATTTTCTTTATTCATTCCTCTGTTGACAGACACCTAGCTAGCATGAATAGAGCTACAATAAACATCGGTATGCAAGTATCTCTATGATATTTAACTTGAAGTCCTTGGGTAAATACCCAGAAGTAGTATAGCTGGGCCATATGGTAGATCTATTTTTAGCTTCTGAGCAATCTCCATATGTAGTTCCATTGTGGCTGGATGACTTTATATTCTCACTAACAGTCTATAACAGTCCACACCCTTAGCAACATTTAAGATGTTTTAATTGATTTTTTGTGTATTTTATATGAAACATCTCAATCTATTGATCATCTTTATACCCCCTTCCCCACGGGCACACTCCCATATCTGTCCCACTGGAATTCATACATTCTGTCATTTGTGTTAAGGCCTATGGTGTCAAGTTAGTATTCCCAGACATTCCTCAGTGCAAGTACGTCTACTAAGGTCTATCAGCCTATCTAGAGTCCCTTGCTTTAGGAAGATCAGCTCTTCCTCACCTAGTAGTAATGAGTTGCCAATATTTCTTCAGTTAGGATTGGGGTCTGCTAGCCAGGTTTAGTGGCACATGCCTTTAGTCCCAGCGCTTGGGAGGCAGAGGTAGGCGAATCTCTGTGAGTTCGAGGCCAGCCTGGTCTACATAGCGAGTCCAGACCAGCTGGAGCTACAGGGAGACCCTGTCCCAAAAAGAACAAAAAATTGGGGTCTGCTGTCCATTTCCACAGTTCTATGCTGGGTTTTCATCTGCTTGCATTTACATGTATCTTGTGCATGCTGACACCACTGCTGTAGGTTCATATAATCTGGTCCCAGGAGCTTGTAGGACTTTATTTCCATATGGTCATGCACCTCCTCCCTGGCTCTTACAATCTTTCCACCCCCTCCTCTGAAATGGTCCCTGGGCCCTGGGTGGGTGGAGTTTAATATAGGAGTCTTATCCAAGGACCAGCATTCTATAGACTCTTAACCTCTATGCTTTGGCCATTTATGGCCTTTTGTGTTCCTGGCCCTCTGTTACATGAGGGAGCTTCATTAATGAGACCTGAGATATTCATTAGTGTCCTCTTTACCCTTTGTTCTGTGTTCAGTGAGCCTTAGGTGTAGAGGTTGCATTGTAGATGTGCCACTTAGGTTTGGGAAATTCAGACAATGTCTGTGTGTGACCGGTTGTGGTACTCTGTAATAGCCTCTGTCTGGTGCAAAATAAGCTGCTTGGATGAGTGGTGACTTGAATACTTGTCTGTAAATATAAGGATCCATATTTTTCACATAGTAAGAAATTACGTTAGTCTAGAGATGTGACAGTCTTGGGGTTTTCTCTAAAATCTATGACCTCTCCAGTCATGTATATTTGGCTATTTACAGTACCACATATGAGTTTCCTCCCATTGAGTGGGCTTTTAATCCAATTAGGTAACTGTTGATTGCCCTCAAGATGAAAGTGCCACTATTGCACCAATGTCGTATGCTGTGCCAGTCATTGATACGGTTATTTGATCTTGAAGCTGGTGTTGGACCATCGAGTGATGTTCTCCCTTAGCAGCTTGCGTAGTGCTCTCCAAAGCTATGAGAGGTAGTTTCAGGGGAAGCCGCTTCCAGGTTAGTTCCAATTCCATTGCTCCAAATCCTGTGTCTGAAGTATGTTCTGTCTTCAGCAGCAGGGTCTTACCTTCACATTCTGGGAGGCAATCAAGGCCTGTGGCAATAGCTTGTGTAATTTTGGGAGTCTCTTGGACTATCCTGGCCAGTGACTCAATGGAAGGTTTCTCCTGCCTGGTACTGTTTCTTGTTATGTAACTTTCAACTATATGCATGGACTCATGTAGAGATATTGTATGTGTAATTTGTCATTAGGTTGTTAGACTAACATGATTCCCTCTGGTGTTTTTAACACCAGCTAGGCATATTTCTCCTCTCTCTCTCCACATCTAACCCTTCTTCCATGCCTTCCCCATTTAAAGTGTCCCTATTTTCCCCATTTCTCCCTTCATAATACCAGTCTCCCATGGTCCTACCTCTCTTGAGCTCTTTCTTTCCCTTTATCCTCAAAGTTCCTTATATAATCCTCCTTTCCCCCCTCCCATTTAATACCCCCATTTTATCCATTTCTCCCTTGGTAATGTCTGTCTCCTACTGTTCTTCTTTCTCAGGTTTCTTCTTTCCATTATCCTGGTTCCTGCAGTTACATCAAGAACATTTGTTATTTGTTTTCTTGTCATTCTGACTGGAGTAAGATGTAGTAAGATGTAGCTTTAATTTGCATTTTTCTGATAGCTAGTGATGCTGATTTTTTTTTTGACCATTTGTACTCAACTTTTGAGAACTATCTCTTCATTTCATTAGCTCATTTATTGAGTTATTTTAGTTCTTGATATTTAGTTGAGTTCTTTATATATTCTAGATATTAATCTTCTGTCAGATGTATGACTAGCAAAGATTTTCTCCAATTCTGTAGGCTGTCTCTTCTCTTGATTAACTGTTTCCTTTGCTTTATAAAGCTTTCTAAAAATTCCATCAACTCTCCTTTATCAATTGTTGGCATTATTTCCCGAGTGACTAGAGTCCTGTTCAGAAAGTCTTTGCTTTTATCTCTATTTTCAAATGGTTTTCCTACTTTTTAACAGTTTCAATATTTCAGGTCTTACATTAAGGTCTTTAATCCATTTGGAATTGATTTTTGTAAAGGGTGGGAGACAGGGTTCTTGTTTTATTTTTTCATGTGGTTATCCAGTTTTCTCCATACCACTTGTTGAAGAGACTGTCCTCCAATGTATATTTTAAACATCTCTGTTAAAAAGCAGGTGGGTGTAGCTACAAGGGTTTATTTTATATCTAGGTCCTCTATTCTATTCCATGGATCTATGTAACTTTTTTTTGTGTCAGTACCATGCTGCTTTTGTTACTATGGCTCTGTAATATAACTTGAAATCAGGTATGTGTGATGATAAAGAATAAAGCGGGGCGGATTTTGATAAGGCTCTGGTATCTAGAGTAAACCCCACAATGAAGAACAACAAAAGACAACTTAGTTACATAAAAGAGCTTAAAGGCTTGGGTAGATAGTTCTTCCAAAGAACATGACCAAAGATCTAACAAAGGACACAGGAATACATTCAACATCTTTAGTCATTGAGGAAATAGCATTGTTCTTTGGTATCTGAAGGCTTGCTTTGGTATCTGAAGTCTTTTGTGCTTTCATATGAATTTTAAGATATTTTTTCCTTGGAGCTCAAGAAATGCTTCAGTGGTTAAGAACACAGGCTGCTCTTTCAGAGGACCTGGGTTTGGTTCCTAACACTCACATGGTGGCTAACAACCATTCTTAACTCAGTTCCATGGATCTGATGCCCTCTTGTAGCCTCCATGAGCACTGCGCATGTATAGTGCACTTATATACATGCAGGCATAACACTCATACATATAAAATAAAAATAAAGAAAATTTTGTTAATGAAAAGGTATTTTTTCCTGTTTCTGTGAAGAATGACATTAGCATTTTGATATGGACTGCATGGACTCTGCAGCTTGCTTTTGGAAGCATAGCCATTTTAATTCTTCCAATTCATACATCTTTCCATTTTCTAGTGTCTTCTTCAATTCCTTTTTTTCAGTGTTTTTAGAGTTTTCAATGCAAAGTTCTCTTAATTCTTTGGTTAAGTTGATTCCAAAGTATTTTAATTAGTTAATTAATTAATTTTGAGGCAATTGTAAATGTAAGCTTGTTTTTCTGATTTTTTTTTCCTCTTATTTTTGTTACTGGTTTATAGGAAGACTATTGAGTTTTCCTATGCAAATTTTGTAGCTTGCAACTTTGCTAAGTGTTACTGCCTTCTGGTTTTCTGTTTTTTATTTTTCAAGAAAAACTTAGTTTCCATTTTAAATCTCATACCTTGGTAATACATGTCAGTAGAGGGTTGATTTGACAGGGCTCAAGTTTGTCCCAATTCCTTAAATAGCAGAGATTCTCACTGCCTGGTTGCTGGATCAGCAAACCCGTACAATCTGGGAGCTTCTTAGAAAAGCAAAACATAAAGCTTCACAGTGTCTGCATCAGTTCAGAACTGTGGGGGGTGGGCAGGGTGTGCTTCAATGAACCTTCCAGGAGATTCTCATGAATGCTCCAGCTTGAGAATCACTGGTCTGGAAGCATCGCTGGAGATCACACAATCATCTCCACTGGTCTGAAGTCATTATGTGTTGAAAAATTGCTAAAATCACATCAACAAGCCGGTGTGGTGGCACACACCTGTAGTCCCAGCACTTGGGAGGCAGAGGCAGGCGGATCTCTGTGAGTTCAAGGCCAGCCTGGTCTACATAGTGAGTTCCAGGACAGCTGGGGCTACAGAGGGACCCTGCTTCAAAAAAACCAAAAAAAAAAAAAAAAAAATCACATCAACAAAGCTGTGGATTGGTCCCAGGAATCAGTAGCTGCAATTATATGAGACCCTGGGATTAATTTTTGTGATGAATATTACTCTGCACTGGGATTCTATGCACTTAAGAAACTAAGATTTGCTAAGGGAGTTAAGAATGAAAACAAGGGAAATGCTCATTTCTTTGTGAATCTGAAATTGCATCCAACCAATGAATATGCTAATAATACTTCTGCTCTATTAAAACATGACACTTTTCTATTCCCCACTCAGCTAGTGTTATCTTTGTGTCTTTAGAAATAATGAAGCTATATATATTTTAAAAAGCCCTCAGTCCCATCACACTGGCATTTGTCCTCCAATAGGGAACACTCACAGAATTTTGTAATTTTGAAGTTTTTAAAATCTAGAACCATAGATCAAAACTCTATCAATAAGGAGAAAAAGAAGAGAAATAAAAGGAGAAGCTCAGGGTCTGAAAATCTTGGATAAAGAAACTCAAGTTGAACAGATGACACAGAAGACACTGTGGAAGGGAAAGAAAGAGGAGCCCAGGGAATGCAGTGGAGAAATGGGCTACATAGCTTTATTTGTTCAAGTTTTAAATCAGTACATTTATGTGACTTCTCCCATATATCCAAATTAAAATACAGAGCTAAGGTGAAGAGATTTTAAAATAAGCATAGGAAGAATGAGAGAATACTAGAGGGGCAGCATTGACATTGTACTAAAAATGATTTTCTCTTATCAGTAGTTCTTAGTTGTAAAAATTGATTCATTGCCATTAGTCACCCTGGCTGTGTCACTCTTATGCTCTTGAAAGTTGTTTGCAGGAAAATTTGGGAAAGTTTCATTTGTGGGCTCCAGAAGCCCTAGAATGAGTAAGCAATGCTTAATGGGTCATCCTGATAAGACTTTGGAAGAACATAATGCTGGTACAATACAGACAATAAGATCATACTCACAAGGGAATTGTGTCACAATAACAGTAAAGGCCCATTAAAGTAAAGCTATTTCCTTCAGGTCAACAGAAAGAAATCTCTGGACTGAATGGAGATCCAACATACCAGTTGGTCAGATCAGTGCCCTGGTTAAGGGATCACCCCTCAGGAAGGCAGGACCATCCCTAGGAAGATGGGGTCACCTTAATCCATGCTAAAAAATAATAGAAGAAATAATTAGCCCTTTAATGAGATAATATACTTTCCTTCCCAGAATTCCCACCCCCTATGCAGTCCCTAAAAGCTTCCATGAGGTTTTGTTGGGTCTTCCTGTCTTTCTGAGTCCTGACTCACAAAGGCATAAGTTTTCCTTTTCCTTTTCTTCTGTTTCTTTCTCTTGGGTGCTGGCCAGAGCTTAAGTATACTTTTTCTGGTCCTCTGGGATGCCTAACTCTTTCTCTGAAGCCTCTCTACTGTTTTCCATGTAGCTGCTTATCTGTCATGTGGCTGACCTCCATGCCTAACTCAAATATCATGGCTCTTTTTTTCCCTCTTAAATTCCCACCATGAATCTACGATAAACTTCTCTCTAAAACTGACCCCCTGTGGTCCATGAATTTCATTCTTTCAATTCATCAGACAAGAATTTGAAAGCCACTGGTTCAGTGTGGCTTTGGTAGCCACCACGTTTCTGCGGCCCAGCTGCCTGAGAAAAACCCCATTATTCTCAAAGATACTCCAGTATTCTTGTATCATTTCAAGTGGAGGCCATTTGGGTTCTGTTTTGGCAAAGAATATGTCTACATATTGCCAATGTACTGAGACACTGAGTAAGGCTCAATTAAAAAGTAATGGAGTAATTAATTTGCAGAAGAAATTTCAAGACAGCACAGAATTCAGGCATAGTCATTGCTGTCTGTTTCTTGCCAGGTTTACAGTAAGAATTTGAAGAAACAGCAGAACAAAGAAATGCAAAAAATACGCAGTTTGACCAGAAAATGAGTATGTCTAAAATGTTGGCCCAAAAGGGTGCAATTGTTAAGAGATTAGCACCACTGACGGGGAGAGATAGCTCAGTTGGAGTGTTACTGGAGCTGAAGTCAGAGCTTGGGCCTTAATAGCCCCTTCCAACAAACCAGGTTTGGTCACCAGGCCTCAATAAATCAATTGAACTCATATTGGTAAAAAGAAAATGGAGATTTACTCATTGTCACCACAACGGGAGGACAAACAAAGAGAGTCAGTGATACCTGCTCCAGACCTCCAAGTCTGTCTGTTAACATGAGGTTTAGGTTCAAATAAAGAACCAGAGGGATGCATAACTAAGTGGTGCTGGCCAAGGTAGGGTCAACATCACCACAGCCTCAGACACCTTCTCTCCACTAAGTTTGTCTAAGAAGTTATAAATCCTTCCCAGAAACACGTTCCCCTTCTGAATTGTCCCAGCACCTCGGTCTTCCTTCTCCTGGTATAAGATTCCTAGAGAAATTCCAATTTCTTGGGGTTCATTGTTACAAAAGTCTAATAGCCAGAGGGGACACATGTCTCTTTACAATGTTTTCACTCCTGTTAGGATGATTACACAAGGGCACAAATTTGATTCCTAAGACCCACATTTTGGAAGCCAGGTATGGTGGTGTACTCTTATAATCCCAGTGCTGGAGAGGTGGAGACAGGTGACTCTCTGGGGTCCGTTGGCCAGCCAGCCTAACCTACCTGGTAGTTCCAGGCCAACAAGATATCTGGTCTCAAAAAAAGAGTGGACAGTGCCTAAGAAATGTCACCCTATGTCCCTATGGACCTCCCTACACACACACACACACACACACACACACACGTGGGGAGAGAGAGAAGAGAGAGAGAGAGAGAGAGAGAGAGAGAGAGAGAGAGAGAGAAATTACCACCACTGAAAAGAAGCCAAGCTATTTTCATTGAGTAAAGATTCCTTGAGGACATTTTAGGAATTGGTGAGACTAACCCATTGCAGGCTCCTGCATATACAATCGAAAATTCATTTAAAAGATGGAAAAAAGCCTGCTGAGCAAAGTGTTTCCCGAGGTTCAGCTACCCAGGCAATCAGAAGCCACCCATCATCCATCACAGGGCCCACTAGTAAAGAAGGCAGCAGCAGAGCATGGAGGCATCCATGTGACATTGGTTTTACAGGCATATAGAACACAAGAGTGATGGGGTCATGAAGACTTCCATCAAGATTCTAGAAAAAAAGCATGTGAGTCTAAACAGTACATAAGAGTCATTTTCCCTAAAGGGAGCTTCTGAGAGATATATGTATGAGGTGGTATGTGGAAGTGTAGAAGTGTCTATGAAGTGCAGACTCAGTGGCAAAGGAGATCTTTTGGAAATAAGTGGACTGTCTGCCAAGAAAAACTGTAGACCCTGGTGGACTCAGCCCAGGAAAAAGGCCATGTTGGCCGCCAATGACAATACCGTGGTGGGAAGGCTAGCCAAGCCCTTTGGAGCTCACTTCATGCCACCGTATGCTCCAGATGCTGGGCATGGAGCTTCGGGATGTAATGCTTGCCCTGCAGGGTTTGGGTCTTGCTTTGGCCCCATTTCTCTTTCTATGCCCCCATTCCTGACTCTTGGAATGGGAATGGTTCATCTGTGCCATTGTCTATTAGAAGTATGTCATTTTCTTTTTTATTTTATAGGGGTTCAGAGCTAAAAGATTTCCTTAAGTCTTAATAGAGACTTTGAACTTAGAAATTTATATAATATTGAGGTTATTAAGAACACAGGGACTCTTGAAGTAGGACTGAATACATTTTGTAGTATGATAGCTATGTACCTGTGGGTATGAAGGATAGAATGCTATCTTTTGACTCTTAAATCTTCCCTAGTGGCTCATGTTTTGAATACTTGTTCCCCAGTTGGTAGTGCTATTTGGGAAGGTTCTGGAAATAGTGGAGCTAGGGCCTAATTGATGGAAGTAGGTCACTAGGTCTAGGCTTTTGAAGGTTATACCTAGCCCCTCCTTCCTGCCCTACGCTCTACTTCCAGGTCTCGACTTGTCACATTGTGAACTGTCTCTACCACATTCTCCTGATGCCAGGAACCAAACTATTACGGTAGCAAAAAAAGCCCCCTGGGAGAAGGCTGGTCAGACTAGAATGTGGCTTGAATGAAAACCCAACTTTCCAGTTTTGACAGATTACCTAGTCACAAGACCACCCCTTAGGAGGAGGGGTGGGGTTTATCTTAATGAGATGTTGAACTTTTCCTACCCAGAACTCCTGCCCCTTTGTGAAGTTCTTGTGGACCAGGACTTGAGATCTCCGTAAGTATTGCCCACTTTGCTGAAGAGTTCAGAAAAGCGTAATGTCTCTGTTATGGAGCTCCAGATCACTGGGAGGAAGACCACTCCGACTCAAAAAGTTCCCAATCTGCCAAATTTATTTAGCTTTTCAACAACTCCATTCTCTGAGCCAATTTAGAGAATGCAGCACTTGCTCAGAGGAAAGTAAAGCTTTTAAAGATAAAGTCCATATCCTGGCTGGTTGACATAAGATTTACTCAAAGACAAGCAGTCACATGTTTGCTTCTGTAGGTGGGCAAGCAAGCAGTTACAGAAGCCAAATAAGCCAGTTAAATCTCAATTGGAGTCTCCCAGGATTATACGGGTGTGTTCCTCTGGTGTTAGTGCTTCCTGGAACTGCTGGCCCCAGGCCAGGGTAGGGTCTGGGATGGTTCACCAAGATGGAGGTTCTTACACAAAATGGAGGAGCTCAGGCTATCACATCTCTTTCTTTTTTATACCTTTTCTAACCATGCTGCCTACATAGCACATGATAATTAAAAGTACCAGACTGGTGGAACTAACCTTATTGGATGTTTAACAGCCATAATTTGAGGCCTATACTAATATGGTCAGAGGGACTTAAAGGAGAGTTTTTGCCCCTCACCCTCCAAGGTCAACCAAGTTCCAGAGGGCTATGGAACATCTCTCAAAATGTCCCATAACTGTGGTGAGTCACTTGTCTTCTTGTTCATGGAGACCCCACGAGATGGACTAAAACCAGTATCTAATCTACAAAGAGGATGGTCAACTCAGGAAACGTCTCATTCATGCTTCCAGATGAAGACAGGCATGGTTGAGCAGGACCTTTGACTTATCTTCACATAGATGGACCTGGTGAAAGAAAGGAGCCAGGAGCTCCTCCCAAGCCCATGAGACCCCTGAAGAACAGACCCTCAAATGACCTTAAGTGTAAAAATTAATTGATTGATTTGGACCTTAAACACCCAAAAGGAAAGTATAACCAAAGAGTAAAGTCATCAGTATATTTCTTTAAGAGCTCAAGGGATCACACTTCCCAGATATTAGGCTTAAGCCTACATAAAAAGTTCGACAATTATTTCTCATTGATGATTTTGTTCCTAATCAGAAAGTGCTGCTCAGATGTAAGACTTCAAATCTTGGTCTCCAGTACTGTAGGGCCCACCTGTAGCTAAGGGAGACAACCAGCTATTGCTCTAAAATGATGGCTAAATTAGTTTTCTCTCCCTATCTCGAAGCCTTTGAGAGGGAACTGACATTGATTCTAACCACTCCAATAGCTATCAAAATACCTGAAAGCAAATCCTGAATCCCTCACTCTAGAGTCCAGCCTTGGAAGACAAAAGAAAAATGAGGGGGAGGCCAGTAGAGGGATGCTTTTGGAAGCCTTTGTCAAGAAATTCCAATGGACTGTCATGGACATTTGAAATTTGCCCTGTTCTGACTTTTTTCTAGTTCCCTGTCTAGAACGTGTTATGCGAATTACTCTTGCCTTTACTTCTCCTTCACATCTCCTAGTCACAATTCAAAAACTTTCTTTTTCTCCTTGAGATTTAAGAATTATGCAATTTGGACGTCTTTTAGATAGACCCACTGAAGGGGTACTCCAATTGCCTCTGTTGGACTGGCCTGTGGCCATGTCTGAGGGGCATCTTCTTGATGAGTGATGTGGGAGGGCCCAGCCCACTGTGGGTGGTGCCACCCCTGGGCAGGTGGGCCTGTGTTGCATAAGAAAACAGGCTGAGCAGGGGCCAGGGGAGCAAGCCAGTAAGCAGTGTTCCTCCATGGCCTGTGCTCCAGCTCCTGCTTCCAAGTTCCTGCCCTGAGTTCCTACCTTGGGCTCCCTGATGAACTGCCACCTGGGAGATGTAAGCTGAACAAACCCTTTCCTTCCCAAGTTGGTATTGGTCAGAGTATTTTGTCACAGCAATGAAGAACAAACTAGGACACCAACCAAATGAGAACAAGTAAAGGGTATAGCAAGGGAATCAGCCGTGTGTGTGTGTGTGTGTGTGTGTGTGTGTGTGTGTGTGTGTGTGTGTTTGGCAGAGACACAGGCAGAGGAGTAGGAATATTTTATTGTAGAAAAAAAAAGATGGTCTTAGGGATTCCACACTTTTTAACAATTTATTTTATTTTTATTTATGTATCTGTGATGCGTGTGGCTAATGAGGCCAGAAATGGGCATTGGATTCAGTAGCGCTGGAGTTACAGGCAGATGTGAACTGATTACTGTGGGTCCTGGAAACTGAATTCAGGTCCTCTGGAAGAGTAGCAAGTGCTCTTAGCCACCTCTCCATCCCCTGGTGGGACTATTTAGGGAGCTTCTGAAAACTTTAGGAGGTAGGACTTAGTCATTTAATATTGGGTCTCTCATTATTTTTAGTTTCCTTTTTTTAAAAAAATATTTTATTTATTTATTTTTTATGCGTATGAATGTTTTACCTGCATGTAAGTAAATGTACTCGTGTTGTGCAATGCCTGCGGAGGACAGAAGAAGCCATCGGATCCCCTGGAACTGGAGTTATGGACAGTTGTTAGCTGCCATGTGGGTGCTGGGATTCACACCCGAGTCTTCTGCAAGAACAGTCAGTGTTTTTAACCACTGAGCCAAAAGTAAAATCATGGTAGTACACACCTTTAATCCCAGAACTTGGGAGGCAGAGGCATGGGGATATCTGTGAGTTTTAAGCTACATACTAAGTTCTAGGCCAGCTGGTTACAGGGAAACTCTGTCTCAAAAAAGACATATCAGAATTGTGCTAACCACTTTCCTATTTTTCCAGATTGTTCTGGAACTCTAGAACAGCTTCCCTTCAGAATACACAGACTTTAAGAGCTCCACATGGTTCAATATTAGCTGTGTATTAGAAAAATATTGATTGGAATTCTTTTGTACCCTTGAATGTCAAACCTGACTCTAGGTTTTAGAATGCAAGAAATGAACATTCCTTCTCCCATTTGCTGAATGAATGCCAATCTCCACTTTACAAGACTGTTTCCTAGAAAATTCACTGCACATTCCTGAGGTTTTGATTTTGCAATGCAAATATGAAACCTCAGGAAGCTACCCTATTATTTGCTGGTGACCAGCTGACCCTGGAAACAACATCCAAGATTACAACTTCCTTGTAAGCCATCTTTTTTCCGCTTTTGTCTACTGAAGAGGACTTACATGCAAAAGACAATTTGGTAAATTAGAAACCTGAAAACTCACATGATAGGAATTGTTGCTCTTTCCAAATATTAGAAAAGAAAACCAAAGAGATATAAAACCACATTCCAGGCTGATTTGAGTCTGTGTGTCTACAACAGGATAGAGCTAAGGAAGAGAACTCTTTAGGAAGGAGCTGCTGTGTGAGTTCAGTGCCAGCCTGTCTTCCCCTCCAGTTTCTTTACCTAATGATGTTGGCAGTTCCCAGTTTCAATTTAAGGAAGGCTCCATTAATGACACAGTGCTCCAAGCATAAATGGTTTGAACTGCCGTCAGTATACTCTGAGTTGCACCACTCGTATTTGTGAATTACTTCAGGGCATAACTTTATGCTCTGTTGGAAGTTTAAGGCAGGGAATTGTCCAGTGGGAAACTTGAAGTACATATGATATGACTCAAAACTGAACTTCAGGATCTGAAAAATGGATTTTTCTCTAAAAGCCTCTGTATATTGTTTCCAATCCAAATTGAAGGAAATTCCCATTTCCCTCTGAAGTTTTGATATTCTGTTGAAATCAACTGCTGATAGACACCAACAAGGTAAAAACATGATTCTCATCTCAAAGGAGATAATAGGTAGTTTATTCTGGGGCCAAATATGACTAATCATGGCCTGGGAACACAGATTTAGGTAATCTCAAATTCCATATTTCAGCATGGAAGCAGTTTCACTGAGTTTTTATAGAAACAGAACAAAGAAAGTCACAAATCAAGGCACTTTTCAAATACATTGCTGGAAACATTAAGTAGGCACTTACAGTAAAGAGGAGTAATCTCAGCTATAGGCCTTAGATGCTCTCTGATGACATTCTTTGCTTTTTGGTTGGTGGAAACTAGGGTATTGCTAAGTTAATACATCCCAAAAGGGTTTTGTTAGTCACAGGATGTTAGGTTCAACACAGAATGTTGGCAAGGAATGGCTATTTAGGGAACTAAAGATAGCCCAAGATTAATTGTAATTAGGCTCTGGAAATGCAAAATTCCAAACTTTCCACAATCATTGAACTTCTAATCAGCTAATCAGCCTTGTAGAAGGTTCAGTTTGAAGATGCAGGTTTTTTTCTGGGAACTTTTACTCACAACATATTAGGGAAAAGGGCATACAAATTTATTATTATGCCCATGACCATGGGAACCATATAAGATATAAAATTCAAAGAAAAGCCAGATGACTGAAGCTTAAATACCCTTGTCACTGGCCACGTGGATTCTTTGTCTTATGTGGGATACAAATCAGATGCAGACTAGTTCTGAGGTGAAAGCAAAGTGAAAGTTTACTGTAGAAAAGAACAGATGGCAGCCTACTGAACTGACAGACTAGCTGGGACAGGTATGCCCATTTCATCTTATAGGGAAGGCTCTAAATACTCATGTCTTTTCTGGGAAAAATCTTGAATATTCATGAGTTTTCTAAGAAAGGGAGGAGACTTTCAGAGCACATGTATCACTTTGCACACAACTGAAAATGTGCCAGTACTTGTGATAGAACCCCTCTCCATCTTGCTGATGTTACTATGCAGCAGGAGAGGGGTGGGTAGCATCAAGATTAACATGTGAAATAAGCCAGTTGGCGGAAGACAGGCCCCAACCAACCAAGGCTACATGCGACAGAGCATATACATGAGAAATGCAATGATCTCCCAGGGAAGTTGGCTTCACTTGAACCTTTGTCGGTACCTTTTCTTTTTCTTAATAAATTGCCTCTATTGCTATCATTATTCATGTGTTCCTGGTCCAGGTCATTGTTTCAGGAAATCTCAGCAGATACCCATCAGGACTCCAAACCTCATCTGCAACACTAACATATTATAATAAAGATATAATGGGGATCAAGGACACATGGCCAGATTTGTTGCCATCTTGGTGGTTGCTGTTTTTAGTGGTCTTGTCTGTAGTTCATATGTTGTAACGAGGACAAAAACTTGCTTGTGGACAACACGCTACAGTCTGCTCTAGGATGTTCCATACTATATAAAGCACGTTGGCAAGGAATGGCTATTTAGGGGCCTAAAGATATCCAGGCTGGGCTTTGCTTTGCTCCATTTCATAAAGCAGCAGTTAGCTCCATTTATATGCAAGTGATAATGCAGAATTAGCATCTTGCTTGTGCTAGTAAACAGCCACTATCTTTCCTGTACAAACCATGATGCATAGACTAATAAATTGCTTATTTACACACATAAAGTGTAACCACCTCTGAACTTATCAGTTAAGCCAGAAACATATGAGTACAGAGGCATCAGAACTCTATCAGAGAGCCCAGGCCCATGAACCCATCAACTTATCAGAGAAACAAGGCTAAATAACAAATTTTTTAACCCTCTATCTGGATCATACAAAAGGACAGTTCCTGACATTGGGCTATGGTGGTACCCATAAACCTGTTATCAGGCCATCTAATGGAAATGACAGGTGGCAGACTCCTGACTCTGTTCCCAGGACTTTAGCTCATCATAATTCCCAGCTTGGTGTGGCCCATTCAGTCTGATGTTCCTCCAAAACTACTTTGTCTGGAGCCAGCCTTGAACCAGCTCTGTACTTTGGATTAGGTCTTTGCCTTGAACCAGCTGTGCTTTGGTAGCTCTGTACCTGATAGCTCAGGACTATTGGCAACATCTTATTAACATCTTCAATAATTTTCTCTACATCTGTAGCAGCCCTGCCTCTTTCTTTCATTAAGGACTTTTAAAACCCTGTGACTCTTTAACTCTTTCTCAGCCTTTCCATAACCCATGTGTCATTGTTTTGTGGTGGGAAGGTAGGATATTAAGAGAGGCATCAAGACTAACATATGAAAGAAGCCAACTGACAAACAAAAAAAAAGGTTAAACCTTTTAGCACCTGGGCTACACGCAATACAGCATTCCAGAAAAAAAGCTTGTGGTGCACAAAATAGCAGAAGGCAGATGCTATATAATTTATAAAGGGTCATGGAACTCCTGACCCAGAGGCTTGGAGCCTGTGCCCCTTCTAGTTCAGTAGTTTACTCTTATTTTGGGAATTGCTTTTTCCTTTCTTAAGAAAGTGCCTCAATTTCTGTTACGAACCACATGTCCCTGCTGTAATTCAGAACTTAGGAATTTCAGCCAGTGTCTCCTGGACTCTGACTCAACAATTTGGAGTATAACATGTGACCTGAGAGTTATTAATATTAGTAGTTAAAATTGGAATGGAACATGGCAAAAACAAGCCTATAATGCCAATGTAATGAGTACCAAATGAAATCAAGATTATCTGGTGAATAATTGCCAAAGAAATTGACTAAGTTTGTGTCTTGGTTTCTGTTCCTGTTCCTGTGGTAAAGTACCCGACAAAAGCAACTTAAGGGAGAAAGGGCTTAGTTTAGCTCACAATTCAAGGTATACCCATCATGGTGGGAAGTCAAGGCAGCAGGAGCTTGAGGCATCTGGTTACATCATATCCAGAGTCAAGACATAGTAGTGAATTATGGACATGCTTGTGCTCAGCTCACATTTTGCACTCTCATACAGTTCAGGATCCCCTGTCTAGGGAATGGTGCCACCCACAGCCCTGGGTGGGTCTTCCCACTTCCATTAATGTAATCAGGACAATCCGCCAGAGACCAGCCCACAGGCCAACCTGACCTAGACAATCCCTCATTGAGACCTTTTTCCCAGGTAATTCTAGATTATGTCAAATTGACATTTAAAACTAACCATCATAGCTGGTGAATGTACTGAAAAATTATAACATTGTAGAAAGACAAAAATGTATCTGTTATTAGCAAAGCTTGTTCACAGCACTGCCTCTTTCCTGCTGGCTTTCTGTCTCACCTTCTTTATAAGATAGAGCAAAACAGATCGAGGAGGGCTGTAGGCACTTTTAGAGGAGTAATAAATTAGCGTCAGAGGCAATGAATGGGCCTAAAGAATAGACAGTGGCCTGTGACAAAGTTCCTCTGAACTGTGAGGGATGTGGTGATAAGTTACAGGGAACTGAGGGGCAGGACCATACGGGGAGCAGAAGTCACCTCTTTTGTTTTTCATTTTATTGAGATAGAATCTTACAGCTCAGACTTGCTTTGAACTCATGATTCTCCTGCCTCAATCTTCCTTGGGCTGGGTTTACAGGCATGTGTCATCAGCCTAGCTCAGAATTTGTCTTGTTTTGCAGATAAGTCTCTCAGTTAACATGTTCAGAAGAATAGATGGTGTAACTGTAAATAGGTAGAAACCTTTTGGTTTTATTTCCTGTGTGTTAATCTTCCCTGGTTAATGAGATCTTTAGGAAGGAGTCTAAGACAATTACACTTATTTTGGTATCACCACCTTCAGTCAGATAAGGAAAGTTCAGAGAAAGCTTCTCCTTGTGCTTGGAGGAGGAGAAGCCAGGGGAGATTGGAAAGGCTTTGATTCTAAGGTAGCTTCTGAGGCTTCCACTTTCCCTGATTCTCAGCATGCTACTGTATCTTGTTAGACATTGCCTTTGGATCCTTAACAAAGCTTTCTGGTACTATCCCTGCTCATACTGTGACCAGGGAAATTGGTGCTATCATTTGGACTCTTAGTCTTATTAATAAAAAAATTTAAAAATGTACTCAGGGGGCTGGAGAGATGGCTTGGCTCAGTGGTTAAGAGCACTGACTAGTCTTGCAGAGGACCTGGGTTCAGTTCCTGGCACCCATATGGTGGCTAATAATCATTTGTAACTCCAGTCCCAGGGGATCCAGTGCCCTCTTTTGGTCTCTGTGGGCATTGCACCACACAGGTGCACTTATTATATACATGCAGATAATACACTCATACACATAAAATTAAATATTCAAAAATGGACTCAGGAGGAGCTCAAGTATAGTTTTATTAGAATTTGAGAGGAAAAACAAGGTAGGCAAGCTAAAAATCCTGGCAGCTACAGGGAGGAGGGAGATAGAAAAGAGGAAAAAAGAAAGCCATGCCTTTTGAGTTATGTGCTAAGAAAGCCAGCTCTTCAGCAATGGTGTTTGGCTAGCAGCTTCAAGGTGAATGGGAGGGGAGGCTTCAGAGAAACACTAAGAAATCCCAAAGTGCCAGGGAAAACATGCTTAGCATGTTTGAGGCCAGTATTCAAAAGAAAAAGAGAAAGAAGTATTATGGAAATAAAAGAGCAAATCAGATGCTAAAAGCTTTTGCAGTGTGATGGTAATTAAGAACTCTGGAGCAGGGAAAGTCTAGAGATAGAAATGGGAAGTGAAGGGAATCTCCCCCCCCCAGTCTTTGTTTTTCAAAGCTATCATTTTCCTATAACCTTTGCATTTCTATTATCTTTACAGTCCTGTGTTATCTTACTTAATTACCATGTATATGCTATGTACCTTTTGCTTGCATTCCTCACATGAGTATAAAAACCGTCCAAAACTTGAACAAGGGGTCTGACTCCTTTTATTCGTGGGGTTTGTCCCACTAGCACCAAATTAAACTTCCTCTCCTCATCTGACTTCCACTGTTGGTCTCTGAGTTTTCTGTACAGAAGGAAAAAGAGAAGTTACACATTTTGGAGTTAGAACTCAGAACACTGGGAAGGCTTAGCTGTTGCGGCTCTATAAGAGTTTCTTCGGGTTGTGGGGGGTGGAGATCTGGGAGGGCTAAGTACATTATCTTGTTAAGGGGCTAATTATTCTTCCCATCTCCTTAACATGGCTTTAGGTGAATCAGCCTTGCTGAAGGGGTAGCCTCCTGGCTAGGTGATTGACAGGTTCAACTGGATTAATATCTAAAGGAGATAATAGTGCAGAACGCTCTTACTGTTTGTAGCTGATCAGAATGTCATGTCTCTACCTAGGGCCAGAAGTGTTTCATTCTTTTGACTAAGAGGAAGTCGATTTCCATTAGCAGAATTCAACAAAGCCCTGAACCCTCTACTTTTTCTTATGGTACTCTAAATCTTAGGGAGGAGCAGTGGTGATGTTTTCCTTTCTAGGGTTACCAGGGAAATGGGAGAAGGGATCCAAAGTCAACCATGAGAGAGTAGTCCATCTTTAATGACTTCCAAGTCTGATAATGCCTGTCTAGCTGCCTGACAATACTGGCCTTTCTGTCTTTAAAAGTACCAAGTTCTTTAATACCCAGGCCCTCCCAATTTGTTGTTGCTTCTGCCTGGAAGGCTTCTATACTTCCAACTGAGTTGATTCTGTTCCTCCTCCAAGGGCCTAGATGTCACTTCACTGGGGACACTGCCAGAATACTCAGTCTGGGATTGTTCTTTTGCTTTTCTTTCCTCTGCTACCCTGCTTTATTTCCTTGTAATGCTTATCAGAATTCAAACCACAAACTGATTTCTGTGATTGTTTAACATATGCTTTGCCCTTAGGATTGTAAACTTCCTAGGGACAAGGACCAAGTCTGTCTCAGTCTTGATTCCACAGGCTTAGTGCTTGAGGTAGTAGATACTCAACATGTTTTTGATAAATGAATGAAAATCACCATCAAAATTCTGTCTGTTCGCCTAGAATCTATTTTCCCATTGACAAACTTACTGCTAGAGTTTGACTTCGTTGTTCCCATTCACTCTACTTAGGCTCCTCAAAATTGGCCTTGATTTTCATCCTTAAATAATGATTTTTTTTTTTCTCTGCAACCCAGCCATGTTCTTTCTCTAGCCCTTCACTTTTGCTCAGCCTGTAATTGGCACCTTGTCTCTTTCTAAACTCTCATTCCTTTACTTCATTTTTTTGTTCTCTACCAGGAGAGGAGAGCTTGGAACACCAGGGTTGCCTTCCCTTTTGGCATTTAAAAATAAGAGCCAGGCCCCACTTTACAGACTAAAGGGATGTCTGCTTTACTCAGGATTCAGTCCACTGGGAGCAACAATCATTTCTGGGTATAACACTCACCGGATGTGCTCTGGTGCTGCTGAATAAACTGTGTAGCACTGTGAGCACAGGTCTTGCAGTCACTCAGGCTAGCAGGTGTGTTATCTGCTATTCCTCAGAGTAGCTATTGTCAGGACAGGTGCTCACAGCTCCAGGGGGCTCTGTTTCCATAGAACAGTGAGAATGCCTCCTTCTGGAGCACTTCAGGGGGGTGGTGTTGTGTGTTTTTTATTGGTGTATCATTCCAGCTTGTTTGTGGATAAAAAAATAAATTGATAAGTCCCACAGCTTCTAAAATGAAGTTGTCTGCATGCAGGTTTTTATGAAGTGACAAGCATAAAATATCCCAGAGGAATGTCTTAATTTTCCAAGTTAATAACTGGAAAACAGCAACCTCACTAAAATGACTGTGTTAAAAAGAAAGAAAATCTCTTAAGTTCTTATGTAGTCAATTAAAACAATTAAAAAGTTTTTTTAAAAAAAATTTTGTGTATGTGTATTTGCCTGCCTGTCTGTACATGTATCACTTGTGTCCAATGCCTGTGGAGACCAGAAGAGGGTGTCAGATTTCCTGGAGCTGGAGTTACAAGCAGTTGTGGACTGCCCCATGTGGATGCTGGAAACCAAACTGGGTCCTCTGCAAGAGGAACAAATATTCTCAACCACCAAACTATTTCTCCAGCCCCCTATGTAGTCAATTTGTAAGTAACTTGAAGTTTTTATCTTTTAGTAGTGTGTGTATGTCTATATGTGTGCATGTGTGTGTATATGTGTGTGCATGTGTTATGTACATGTATGTGCATATGTGTATATGTGTATGTATGTATGTATGTGTGTCCATATGCTTATTTCTTCCCTCCAGACAGAATGTTAAGTTTGCCTGGGGTTTGGACCCTGTTGTAGTCCAAACCTTCAGCTGATGTAGCCAATCACCAAGAGGTGATTAGAACATGAGGACTCTGACCTAATCAATGGATTACCACTGACAGATGCAGGATTTGTTGGTGATGGAGACTTTCAGAGACAGGACCTAGTTGAGGAAGTAGGTCACTGGGAGCATGTTCTGGGCCGTATCTTGCCCTGGTCCCCCTCTTCTGCCTTGCTGTCTGCTTCCTGGGTGCCATAAAATAAGCAATTTTCTCCACTATGGCACCATCATATACTGAAACCTCTGAAACCAGAGGCCAAAATAATCATCCTGCCCTTGTTTGTTCAGGTATTCTGTCACAGGGATGAAATCTAACACAGATCGTGTGGAAAGTTCACATGAAATGGCTCAAAGTTTAATTGGAATGGCAATGGTAGGGTTAAGGGGAGGAGGAGAGTAGATTCAATTTAGTGTGGGTCATCTTTCTGTTACTACAACAGAACGTCAGAGATAATCGACTTATGGAGGAGAAGTTTATTTTGGCTCTCAGTTTTGTAGGTTTCAGTTTATTGCTGGTAGAATTATTGTTTTGGAATCTGTGGTAAGGAGCTGATCATGGTTGCTCCAGCTTGTGTGGGACTCACTATGTAGACCAAGCTACTGGTCTACTATGTAGATCTCAGAGATCTGCCTGCTTCTGTCTCCGGAGTGTTGGGATTAAAGATGTGCACCACCACACCTGACTTCATGGCCAGATTTTAAGAGAAGCAGGAAGAGGAAGGACTGAGGTCCCAATTCCCCTTTGAGTGCACACCCCCAGCAACAAGAAGACTTTGCATGAGGCCTCACTTCTGAAAGGTTGTGCCACCTCCCAACAGCACCACAGCTCAGGACCAAGCCTTTAACTCAAGTGGGACTTCGAGCAACACTTGTCCAAATTATGCCAGATTCTTCTGCTGTGTATTGGTTGGGAGTATTTTCCAATTGCACACAGAATAAAAAATTTAAACAACTGTTTGCAAAATTTTTGTGTATTAACTGCATGGATGGTTAGATGCAAAAGCTCCAGGGTACAAATAAGACAATTTGAGATTCAGTCAAACCTTTCCATTACAGGGATATATCATAGACAGGGGCCATCAGGTAGGAGGTTTTTAAACTAATGTTACAAAAAGATTATGCGCACTGAACCAGGGAACTGCTGAGTAGTAACAGCTCCCTAGGAGGAGGCTGTGAGGACATGAGGGCATGATGTTTATTCCCACTTCATTTCTCTTTTAGCTTTCTTCTTCTATTGAGGCTCAGAAAACCAAACACTCACCTTTTCAGCCTTTTTTTTGCAGTTTTACTGGTCCACCATGTAGCCTGGTTCTGTCCAGTGAGATTAAGAAGAGTCAAGTGAACTCACATCTGTAATCTCAGACCATGTGGGGTGAAGGACAAGGATCATGAGTTTGAAGCCAGCTTGTATAGGGAAGACCCTGCCTCAAGTAAATAAATAAATAAATAAATAAATAAATAAAGTCAGCCAGTCAATGAAGAGTGGGAGGGTGCAATTCTGGAAAGGGTTTATGTCACTGATGAGAAGAGAGAGGCTGACCCTCATAGTAGCACTCTTTGATCTTCCTCTTGGACTGTGCAGCTATCCATGGACCCAGCTTAGCGTGTGCTTATGTGGATCTGATGTTTGCATTTCTAATAATTGTGTGTGATCCTCTGAGGAAAGGCATGAGAATTGCAGGGATACTGAGGGGACTGACCCTGGGTGGTTTTTGAAACAACTTTGCAATTGTCTAGGTCCAAATGTAATTTCTTTATAGTCTAAGATACTCTTAGTTTTTATGTTGTTCTTACTTGCAGTCAAAATCTTTCCTAACTGACACAAGACAATGTAGTTTTTAATCTATCCAGGAGAAGCAGTGTAGACTGTTGAGAAAAGATCTGTGTGTTATTTAGAATCATATAATGCTGGGTTCAAATCCTGGCTCTCTCATTTACTAGTCAAGTGGGAATGGACATGGACCATGAGGTTTTTTTGTTGTTGTTTGTTTTTTGAGACAGGGTCAATCTGTTGAATGATGGAATTAGACAAAAAGATGCAAAGATCTTACACAGAAAATCAAAGATCATGTCCCAATGTGTCAAAAGTTAAAATAAAAGGACGGGACTAGAGAGATGGTTCAGTGGTTAAGAACACTGGCAGCTCTTGCAGAGGAGCAGGGTTAAGTCCCCGATACTCATATAGTAGCTAACAATCACCCATAACCCCAGCTCCAGAGGATCCAACATCATCTTCTGGCCTCTGTGGGCACTGTATGCACATGGTACACTTACATACATGCAGGCAAAACACTGATATACATCTAAAAAAGGTGGTGGTAGAATTACACTGCACACTGCAGGAACAGTTAAAGGAGGAAGATGCTCCAGTGCTCCGTAAGCTGGGTTTGTAGCCCCACACATGACCTGTATTATGCATTTTTAAGGGGTAAACATGGAATTTAGCCATGGCCAGAGCCTGACACCATCTGCAGCATGTCAGAGGGGCTTTCCTGTTGCTTTAGTATATAATTAGTGACTGCATCTTTCGAATGCTGTCAGCTCTGAGGACCTGGTCTCTGAGGAACCGCTGCAGCATCTAAGGTTTTGACTGGCTGGATGCCATGGCAACAGCTGCACTCCCAATTCCAGAGATGTGCTTGTTTTTCTAAAAGCCAGGCATTGGCTTTCCTACCACTTCTAGGGGAAATAAGCTTTCTCTTTACTAAATCAGGCTACACTTTTAACTAGTAGATAGTAGCCAACTAGACTACCTTTAATTACCTGTCCAGATAAGCTCTGTGGTTTCCGGATATGCAGTAGAATTTCCTGTGCAGGACTTTGCCTCATCAGGATAGAATGTTCTTGAGGTAGCAAAGTGCCACATCTGAAGAGAATGAAGGGTATTTGGACACCTTTTTAAAAATTCAGATGCTGAAACTGGAGTGATGGCTCAGAAGTTAAGAGCATTGGCTGTTCTTGCAGAAGAGCTGGGTTCAAATCCCAGCACCCACATGATGGCTAACAATGGACCACAACTCCAGTCCCAGGGGATCCGATGCCCTCTTCTGTTACCCATGGGCATTGCATGACATGAGTGCACTTACATACATGGAGGCATAACACTCATACACATAAAATAAAAATAATAAAATATTTTTTGAATTGCAAATGCTTTTGGGGACTATTGGCAAAATTCTTATCTGTTTTTTTTTTTTTTTTTTTTCTAGGAGACCAAGTTTCTGCCAAGAAATAAGCACTCTGAGTGAAAGACTGGCTTCTGGAGAATTTCAGCAGTTTGAAAGAACAATGACAGAGTCTTTATATAACCTTTTTACCCCAGATAAGTTTAACCACTGACCACTAGCTTCTCACTTCCACCAGCCCTATTTGTTGTTCTCCCTTGGTGCCGACTAGGCTACCAGAAAAATCATGATGAAAAGTGATAAAAACCAAGAAGAGAACTTTTGCCTACACAGAGCTCTCAGAGTTTCCATAACCAAATAATGGGGAGCTGTAAGATACGTATTTTTCTACTGTATAAAGACTTTCAACTGTCATTAATTTAGAGACAAATGACTGTGTCCTACTTGATTGCTTCAACCCCATAACTAACACTGAGTGAGAGAGTAGTGGAGAAAATTGGAACTGGTCTGGTCCTTCCCAGGAAAGTCTAATACTGATGGGACAGCACCAGGTGGCACTGATCTGCATTTGGAAATGAGAGACTTTCTGAAGAACTTCTAAAGGATGAAGAGTCAGGGCAAGCCAGACCCAGATTTATGACCGCCACTATGTAGGGAAGTTTTAAATCTTTTCTTTTCCCTCTGGAGTTTCAATGAAATAAGCCTTAGTCTGCGAAATAAACTCATGGCAAACAGATTAATAGGAGAAAAGTGAGACAAAATTTATTATGTACAGAGGCATGAAAGCCAGACATAAAGTGCGAGTCTTAACAAAGGGCCAGGTGGTTGAGATTTGTACATCACTGTAAGTTACAGAAAGAAATAGGGCCTGGAGATTCTTGGGGGGAATGTGGCAGTGATCCATTGAAGACAGAGGAATATGAGGTGAAGAAATGTCATTTTATGGTAAAGTTTCTCAATAATCCTTTATATATCTTTCCCAGTTTTAAAAAAAAAAACAACTACATTTGTTTCCTGGGCATGTGTGTGCATACACACATGGAGGTCAGAAGTCAACTTGTAGGAATTAATTCTCTCCCACCATACAGAGCTTGGGAAGTGAACTCAGGTTTTCAGGCTTGGCAAGTGCCTTTACCTCTTCACTGACCCCAAGAATATTTTACAGAGATAAAAGAGATCCCTGCAGGGGAAAAACCAAAACAAAACCACAAAAACTCTTGTCTATATTTATGGCTAACTCTACTAATGGTAAATAGATGTTTTCTTTTATAAAAGACTATATTTCTGTAGGAATGGCTTTTACAGTATGAACTTAATCTGGCCTAAAGACTTTTACATAAACTTGCAGCCAAAAAGTTACTATTTATAAGGTAAACAAGCACCATGAGCCATGTGCTTCTCCTGTGACCTGGGCATATGACCTTTATCCCTCAGGACTCCTTTTTGCCCTGTACCCAAGACAAAATAGTGTAAAATAGTATAAAATGTGGGTGTGCGTGCTTTACATATCAAAGTGCTGAAAGCAGGTGTGATTTTCTCCTTGCAAACAATAAAAGAAGAGAAATCTGTTTGCTGTGTGTGTGATAGCTAGGTTTAGGGATCAAAGGGCAAGATTCTCAGATAAGACAAGGGTGTGTCCTGATTTTTACTTCCCCATTTCATGCTGGAGGTACTGTTTCAATAAAAGAATGAGCAAAGCCTTTGCTGGGAGTACAGTTTCGAGAGCCATCTGAAGGAAGTGGTAGTTTGAAGTTTGGGTTCCCTCTTGGCTTTATGACTGCTAAGAGTCAGGCTGTTTTTTAATTCGGGTATAACTGTAATGTGGCTTAGAAACACCACAGATTTCTGTCTGCAAGTTCTCTGAAAAACCCTTTTAAAATATGCCATAGAACTGGGAAAATGAACAGCAGACCCCAATCTTATCCAAAGGAATACTGACAACTGATTACCGCTAGATGAGGAACAGCTGACCCTCCTAAAACAAAGACCTCTAGATAGGCTGACTAGATTCACCAGAAGGGCAAGTAGTGGGGAATGGCTGGGGGTGCCGACAACACAGCAGACAGTAGCAGGGATAGCAGAGTATAAGGGCTCTAGCCGGGGGAGGGAGGCCATGGGAGGGTGCTACCTGGGAAGTGGTTGTAAAAAAAAATGCCACAGAAGTATGCTTTAGGACAATGTGAGGGGTGCCATCATCATTAAGGAGAACGGTGACTTTGAGAACAGTCCTCATGTTTTATTTATCCACTGAATGGTGCTTTGGCAGAGAGCAAGTAGCGTGAAACAAAATAGCACAGAAGAACTGTTTTCACACAAAGATTACCGACAGGTAGTTGAGCATGATATGAGGTGTACTTTGCACAGTGCATTCAGTCACACTTGAGGAACAGCACAGTCAGTTACACAAGGACGACGGACTGTGCAACAACAGTAGGTGATGGAAGGAAAGGAATTCGGCAGGACAACTGAAGTGGTCTCTATGCAAGGCTGGAGTAGTTGCAGCAGCTAGTACAACTGAAGAGAATTACTCAAGAGCAAACGTATGACCTCCCAAGCAGAATTCCACAAATACTGGAGGGCAATTTCAAGATGCAGGAGGTCCTGCCTGAACAGGCCAGTACAACAGAACAACAGCCAGTTATTTTAGACTGCTGTGACCTGGGATACAGTGTTTCTATAAGTATACACTTCCTTGTAGCCTAGGTGCCATTAGAGAAAGAATTGCAAGAGAGAGTGGACACACCGCAGAGATGCACTCCAAGCACACTGTGAAGGTCAAGGCATGCTTCTGAGAAGTGATTGTTTATGCCCTTGAAGAACATATGGGAACTAGTGAAGTGAAAGAGTCAGGAAAGGCACTCTGGGCAAAGGGTGTCATGGTGGAGAGGCATGAATATGACCCAAGCAAGGATGGAAAGTGGCGTGCAGTGAGAGCAGCATAGGTGCTCCCCAGTAGGAGAGCAGGGCATGCAGGGTGGCATAAGAACAGACTGTCATACAGGCAGTGAAGGTTGGGAAGGGCCTTTGTAGGTTTCATTTTGAAGGCTGACATAGTGAAGGGAATGTTCCAACTAACTTTACTTTCCAGACAACTAATTTTAGTACTGAAACCTGGTCAAACCTGGTCTAGAGAGCCTCCTCCTTCTCCTCCTCTTCCTCCTCCTCTTCCTTTTTATTTTATGTGTATTGCCTGCATGTATGTATGTGCAGCACATGCATGCCTCTTAGAGAGAGGCCAAAAGAGAATATCAGCTCCCTTGGAACTGTATTTGCAGATGGTTATGAGCTGCCATGTTAGGAACAGAAACGATCCTCTGCAAGAGCAGCAAATGCTCATAACTGCTGAGCCATCTCTCCAGCTCCCTCCAGGGGTTCTTATGATAAGTATAGCCAGCATTTGGATAGGCTGAACTAAGTAACTTCACTGTTTCCACAGAGAAGGTGAGACTGTAAAGATACAATGCAGTTCCCTCAAGTGTCACTGTACTGTTCTAGGAAAAGAAAAGACTTTCTTTGGAGTGGATGATCTTGGGTTCAAATCCAGAAGCTTCTGTGTGCAGATTAAGCTACTTTCAGCAAGATACTTAATATACACTGGCTGATTGAGCTTACCTTTGTAGAAAACATTGTAAAAAGGGATAATGCCACCAACCTGAAATTGCTATGATGGTTGAGAGTAAAAGAGGTATTAAAGAGTTGCTCACATGTTGACTAAGACATCTAACGCTTTCCTACTCTTCTTACAAAACAGATAAGGAATTATGCCATTCTGCAGATACCTAAATGAAAGCTCTAACTACTATTTTTATACCAAAGCGCCTTCCCATTTCTTTTCATTTAAATATTACTATGGAGACAGCGTGACTGTCCATGAAGCTGAGGAAAAAGGTGGAAAGTTATAAGCTTTTGTCATATTGTCTTGTGAATTTTATGCCCAAACGAATATGAATTTGATAAATCAAAGAGATGTGTCATTCTAAAATGTGATTTTTAGCAACTCCTTTCTAAGACAATATCACCATGATTTTAAAGGAGATGGGGATATGAAAAAAAAAAGAACATTTTACTGGAAACAAAAAAATACATCTGAAAATCTTGCAGATAGGGCGTATTGATTGTCTTTGGGGTATTTTTAACCAGGTACAACAATTTTAACACTCATTCTATCAGTGGTCTCATTTTGTATTCATGAGCTTGATGTGGAACCTGACATCCTGCTGCTGAGGGACTGAGGAACATTTTCAGTTCTGAGGCAGCCAAAGCTAAATTCTTATATTAAAAACCCTCTCCAAATTATTTTTGGTAGAAGAAGAAGGAAGAACAAAAACTATGCTTTTAGCTTTGGAAGCATAAGAGACCCCTGGAGGGCTTGTCAAAGCCCAGAGGAAGGCTGGGCCACTGTTGAGGGTTCTGATTCCATGGCTTTGGGGTATGGTGTGCAGGTTTGAATTTCTTTCTTATTTTGTTCTGTTATTTTTTAATAATAAAAATTAAAAAAAAAATTTTGTGTGTATGTGTTATACATGTATGTTATGTGTGTGTGTGTGTGTGTGTGTGTGTGTGTGTCTCTGTGTGTCTGTGTGTGTGGTATATGCACACCCATGCATGGAAGCGAGAATCCTGCTCTGTCACTTTACCTTATTCCTTGAGACTGGGTCTCACTGAGCCTGGAGCTGGACTGAGAGCCAGCAAGCTTCAGTGATCCTCCTGTCTCTATCACCCTTACCTCCCTGATCTGGGGTTCCAGGTCTTCATGTTTCTGCAGCAAGTGCTGTTACACACACAGCCAGCTCCTCAGCCCAGATCTGCAATTTCTAAATTCTTATCAGATGTTGCGATCCTTTGCTCTGGGTGCCACAACAAAGCATCATAGATTGGGCTTAAACAACAGAAATTTTTTCATAGTTCTCAAGGATGAGAAGTCCAGGATTGAGGTACCAGATTCTCTTACTGGTTTTCAAACAGCGGTCTTCTTAATGTGTCCTCATTGGGTGGTGGTGGTGCAGGTGAGCCAGAGTGAGAACAGGAGAAAACCAGAACAAAAGTGGGAGCCTGAGTGAGATAAGATCATGCTTTGTTTCTCTTCTTGTGAAGACATTGGTCCCACTGGGTGCTCTACTCTGTGACTTCATCTAGCCCTAATTATGTCCCAAAGACCTCATCTCCACGTACTATCACATTGTGAGATAAGCCTTCAAAATATGAAGTTTGGGGAGATACAAATATTCTATCCAATATATTCTTCTCTGAGCTCTAAAACCTGTGTTTTCCTTGCACACAGACTATATTCATTCCATTCCTACCTTCTACCTCCCACCAACTCATTGTAGCATCAACTCTAAGTTCAGCATTTAAGGTCTTAATCAAATATCATGTAAATCAGTTGAGACTTGAGGTCTTATACATCTTGAGGCAAAATTCCTTTTTAGTTGTGAACTTGTGAAACCAGTCAAGTCATATGTTTTCCAAATGCAATAGTGGGACAGGCAGAGGATGGATATTCTCTAGAAGGAAGCAAGGAGTGATGACTCAATGAAGCCCCAGACACAAGACAAATCCCACTGGCTCTCAAAGCTCTGAATGATCTTCCATTCCTACTCTCCTGTCCTTGCTTACTTGCTGGCACCACAGGGAAACATCCTTGTCTTCTGAGAAGGACCTGTCCATCAAACCAAGAAGGAAGCAGCCTTACTTCTTGGGCTAGTACTGGGAGTAGCAGTCCTGATAGTCCCTACATCACCTGCACAATCATTCATTTTTTTTGTTTTGTTTGAAGGATAAAACACACTCACAGCTGGGCAGCTCTGCTTCTGTTGTCTGGTACAGTAGGGTCCCAGAAGCCCAGCACAGCATCTTCCATTCTGTCTGTTTTCAGCATTTGGGCTGAGATGCTTCTTTTCTGTTCTTGGCTTTTCTTGAAATGACTTGATTGTATCTTTGGTCGCACATGATCTTATCAGATAGCTCATATTTATCAATTCTTTCAGAATGTTTTGCTGTTTTTTTTTTTTACAATATAGATAAGTAATTTTCTAAACATCTAAGTTATTTTTTTTTGTTAATATTTCTTTCTCCCTCCCCCCCGCCCACATTGTCTTTTAATCAGCCATTTGGAAGCAAGCCACTCCTTTAACACTTTGTTTAGAAACCTCCTCAGCTAAATATCTAATTTTATTGCTTGTGAGTTCTACCATCCACAAAACGCCAGAGCCCAATTCAACCATGTTCTTTGCCACTTTATAATGAAGACTAACTTTTTTTTTTCACAATTTCCAATAGCCTGTTCCCCTTCCTGCTTGAGCTCTTCTAAGAATAATCTTTAACCATCCATGTTTCCCACAACTTTCTGTTTTCAGCAACCCAGGCTTTTTCTAGGGTATCCCTCAAAACTCCTCCAGTTTATCACTCAGTTCCAAATCTAATTCTACATTTCTAGGTATTTGTTAAAGTAGCCATTTCATTTCTTTTTCCTCCCTCCCTCCCTCCCTTCCTTCCGACAGTGTTTTAGTATGCAGCCCTGGTGATCTGAAACTCACTTTGTAGACCAAGCTGACCTGAAATTCACAAGGATCCACCTGCCTCTGCATCTCTAGTGCTGGGATCAAAGGTGTGCACACCACACCCAGCAACATTGCATTTCTTGTTATGAAAACCTGTATTAGTCTGTTTTAGCTGACACAACAAAATATTGTAGATTGGGTGTCTTAAACAACAGACACTTTTTTTCCCTGTTTTTTGAGGCTGCCATCCAATTCTACTGCTGGCAAGGGCTCTCCTGACCTCCAGAGGATCATGGTCTCATGGTCCTCACAGACAAGCAGCATTCAGGTCTCATCCCAGACTTACTGGATCGGTCTGCAGAGTCCTGACAAGTATACTTAGACAATCCTTCTAAATGGTTCTGATCCTGCTATGGTTTAAAAATCATTGTATTATACCATTACTTTTGGAATTTTAATAAGCATTTAAAAAATTCTGTGATGTGGTTAAAATGCAGTTTCTAATTCTAGATTAGGAAAAGTGATCTTGAAATTTGATCAAGATATTTTTAACATATAAAATTATATTTACTTAAGGTGTACAATTTGATGTTTTGAAACATACATACTTTGTGAAAGGATTGCCACAATCAAGCTAATTAACATACCCATGAGCTAGCGTGTGTGTGTGTGTGTGTGTGTGTGTGTTGTCACTCTCTATTCTAAGCATCAAGGCTCCACTCTTCTAGCCTGTAGCTATAATTAGGAATGGAAGGATGTTAAATCAACAACTGAGCTTCCTGTAATACTATAGAGGGTATTTCCCACCTGCCACATCTAAGTGAGCCATACATTCCCACACTTTGCTTCTGGGTAGTGTCTAAGGCAGGTGATGAGACCTGAAGAGGAAAACTATGTGATGACACATCTAGGCCAGTGGTACCATTAGAGCCTCATGAGAGACCCCATCCTGAACAAGTCAGATGGACACAGCATGTCATAGGCTCAAGAGCTAGACTGGGTACATGACCATACGCATGCCTTGGCAGTGAAGGGTTATGGGTGGTCTGAGGTTAAGTTCAGCACTACTTGGCATAGAAGGAAGTAAGGGATTTAGGTTCTGAAATTATCGAGCTATAGAAAAAATTGAACTATTAAAAAAAGCTGTAGAAAAATTATTAGTGTTTCTTGTATTCCTGATACTTTTGGACTGGGACTAGTTTCTACTACATCTATGCATTAGTTTTCTAGGGCTGCCATAACAAAATGTCATAAACTGTGGCTTAAGCAATAGAAATTTATTAGTCACCGTAAAATTGAGGATCAAGATGTGAAAAAGTTTGGTTTCTCCTGATGCAGGTCCCCCCACACCATCATTCCATGTCCTTGCCTTTCTCTGCATAATGAATCCTGGTGCATTTTCTTCACAGAAGGAATTAGTCATATTAAATGATGACTGTACTCTCATTTAAGCATAATTAATTTCATAAAGGCCCTATCATTAAAGAGAGTTACATTAAATAATACTGGGGAAAGTGTAAGAATTTATTTATTTATTTATTTATTTATTGTTTAGTTATATTTTATGAAAGGCAAAAAACCCCCCAGAAATTTGAACTTTCATCTCAGGAGCCATCATAGATTATGCTTTTTACCCTGTGCAAAGGTGATTTTATACGTAAATGTCTAATTTTTTTCAAATCCAAAGGACAAGAACAAAACTCATACAAATATATTTTAAATAAGCCTTTGAATCAGAATTAATTGCTAAATGATCCATCTACTGAAAAAGCATTGTGCCACAGCCATTTTGGCTATTATCTCAAAGAGAGATCTTAAGGGCAGAAGTCCTTCATATCATTTGCCAATATTTTTAAAAAGCATGTCTAGTTACAAATTAGTTTCAAAGTTCTTGAAAATAAGCAAATTATTTTTTTCCATCATGTAACTATTACTTCAACAACCTTTGAAGAAACATTACTCAAAAATTTTGGAGAATAAAAACTGTAAAACCAGACTGTTGGCAGAGGATACAATAAACTGTAAGTTAGAAAATTTACAAACATACATTTACTCAAGAAATAAAAAAATAAAATTACTAGAGTCCTTACAGGACAATGATCATTCCACAATGCAAAATAATCACATGTATTAGGTCTATACCAAATCATGCTGACATTCTTTCCAGGTAACCCATAACCATTTCTCCTATTAAATTCTAGCATTTCAACTGTAAACAAAGTACTTGAGCAAAATACACACAAAAAAATTTATGAGGAGAACGATTTTAAAAAGTGAAAACATCTAATCCCAAGAACAAGCCTACTGCAATGTAACAGTGTGTAAGAATTTAACATATAGTCTAGTGGAGACAAAACCAGCCTGTGTCAATATACCGTTGTACCATGCACAGGAAGGCTGCGAGACCAAGTCTACACTCCTTCAATGACTTAGATGTTGGAATCACTTTCTAGGGCTTTAAATTCCAGTAGACTATTCTTAAAGTTTATTTGCTTCAGTTTTGAATTAAGCATTGGCTTCTCTGTTTACCTGTAGCAGGAACTTGGCTTCCCACTCCCTTTCTGCACACTGAGGTCTGCACTGCACAGTCTGTCGCTCCCCCTTCCTGTCGTCCCTGCTTCCCCTGTCCTACCAGGCAGGTCAGTAGGCAGGCTGTCTGTAGATTGGGGTGGCACCTTGGGTTTTACTTCAGGTCTGTGCTCTCCTACAGACACACAGAACTTATCTGTCACTTCAGCTACTTTTCCTAAACTAATAGTAGTTGCTTATCTACTAAAAATCAATTTGGGGGCTGGAGAGATGGCTCAGTAGTTAAGAGTACTTGCTGCTCTTACAGAGGACCAGGGGTTTGGTTCCCAGCACCCAGGTGGCAGCTAACAACTGTCTGTGACTCCAGTTCCAGTTCACTCCAGTGCCTTCTTCTGGCCTCTGTGGGCATTGCACACATGTGGTACACTTACATACATGCAGGCAAAATACTCATATACACAAAATAAAAATAAATAAGTAAATGTAAAAATTTAAGAAGTAGTTTTGTGAGAATGGTTATTCAATTTTTCGTGGAGTGATCACTGAGTGATTCTGATTAAAACACAAATTTTACCACACTGAAGGACATTTGGGATGTAAATTAGACACCATAGTCCTTATCATATATATAACATATATATAATACATAATGTCCTCTATGATATAATAAAGGACATTAAATTGGGCAGGGGCCAATAAGGAAAGGTGGGATTAGGAGAGGGGATATAAATGTCATCAGATTATATGTGAAAATTGCAAAAGTTCAATAAAAAAGAAAACAGTAGCAATAACAACAAATGCAGGTTAGTTACAATAAGGCAAAGGAGCATTTTAGATCAGTCTTTCCTCTCTATACCTACTCAATTGCCCTGGAAAGAGGGAGGCTAAGGGCTGGATTGTTTTGCTACCACTACAGAGTAAACCCACAAAGAACTTCTTTGCCATACAATAAAAAGGCTAAATGAAATCCCTTAATAATATAGTTACCAAAGTGACTTGTAAACAGCATCTGAAGATTCAGGGGAAGATCAAACCATCTCAAACTTAGTTCTGCCTGCTATACATCCACGATGCAGATCACTCTATGACCTCAAAGATGTGAAGATTTCTTCCTACTGGTAGCCAAGCAATTGATTCTGGAACAGATACCAGTTAGGTGTGTTCTAATTCAATTTAATTTTGACTGATCTACCTAGAGATAGTGTAAAATCCCACCCCACAGATGGAGGGCTCCATCCCCAAGATTGCTCCCCAGCTTTAAATGCCAATTGCCACTTCTGATCTGTAAGTTGTGCTTCTGACCAATTTCTTTGAATCAGAGTTCCCAGAACCTCCCCTTTGAGTTTCAGTAATTTGTTTGAGGAGCTCAGAACTCTGCCCTTTTGAGTAGAACTGATGGAAGCATGGGCAATTGTACAGAAATGGGATTGGATTAAACAGTGTGGTCTGATGCCAACAGATGAAGGAAGGCAACAGAAGGCTTGTCTGCTCAGATTTTTCTTGACCCCCGTAGGCGTGGAACAGGACCCCTTTTGAACTAAAGGTCTCACGATAATTTCTTTACAGCTAGTTCCAAGACAGAAAAGTAAGAGACTATTAGAGTGTATTTTTAGTTTTTACGATGCCTTGGGCAAGAGAAAGAGTTGTTTCTGTGGTCTGTCTTCTGGAGGAAAGGGAACAGTTGAAAGGAGGACATCCAGGGAGATTTTGTTTTCTGTAGCCTAAAGCCCCAACATAGTAACAAAAGACTGTCTTTTTTCTTTATTATTCTGAAAATGCTTCAGGGACTAAGGAAAAAAGGTCAAATACTTTAACCTTACTGTTCTAGTCATTTAAGAAATAACAAGGGGCCAAAAGGAGTTATGAGCTAGGAACCAAAGGCAAATCTCCCTCCCCCAAATATGTATTATGAAATCATAGTTTGGAGAAGTGCTGTGTTTTCAAGACACTATCTCTGGTTATCAAATTCAGGATCTTGAAGAAAGTGACCTGCTGCAAGTCAGGAAGGGGCTTTCACCAGGAACTGAACTGTTCATTAGCTGGATCTTGGATTCATCAGCCTCCAGAACTGAGGGAATCAGCATCTGTTTTAATCACCTATGGAGTTTTGTTACAGGAGCTCAAGCCAATTAATATTCCTGTTCTTAAACCCAAGGAATTCTCTGGGAAGGAGACTCTCTGGGACCACTATTTCTGACTCAGAAGCATAATGAAGGGAAGTGGGCCTTTACAATCCCAAATGCTTTATGTGCTTTTCATAATCATAGATGCAGCCTAGTACACAGCAACAACTCGTATTCCACAATGGCAGGTGCAGAGGTGACTGAGCATAAAATTTTTATTGCCATCAGCTGTTGATGAGAAAAACTAGTTGCTGGGACCATTTACAGTCTGATGTAGTAGCTATGTACCTTTGTACTCCGTGGCCCTCAATAATACACTAATACAAGACTGAGTAAAGTCCTGAGACAGGTCACAAGTTCTCTTCTTAATCCTTCATGGTTGGCTAAGTGAAGGGGGCTCAGCTGGGCCCAGAGGCACCCCCCAAGAATGATTATGATTATATAATCTTTATCTACCAGCAGAATGGACACATGTACTTTAGGATATAACTTCTATTCTTAATTAATTAATTAATTAATTATTTTTGTGGGTTTGACAACGCTTGCTCAGCCTCTAATGTGGAGCAAGAAATTCTTCTTCCCCTGATAGGGTAGAAACCATGTTGCTGGTAAGAGACAGACCAGTTTTGTCCACTACTGATTCCCAAAACTTAGGATAGTACCCAGCATGTAGTAGGTACTGTTTACATGCTACCTGAATGATTGCATTGATGAATGAATGAAAAATGAATTTTCCAACATTTAAATTGCAAATTTAACTATAAAAATTAGAAAACTTATCCCTTTGACTTTGCAACTTTTTCTTCTCAGTACTGAGTCTATAGTGTCAGCACCGCATGAGCATTTACACACACATTGTTTTCTTTCTTCTACTTTTAGCTGTGAATTTTTTCCTGGAGTCTTCCACTCTATAACCTATTAGACTCAGTTTGTGGCCGAGCCTGGCCTCTTGATCCTCTTACCTCAGCATCATGCGTGCTGGGATTACAGATTTATGCCACTACATCCAGTGTGTGTGTGTGTGTGTGTGTGTGTGTGTGTGTATACTTTATACAAACTAAAATTTTGGAAACTATGCATCATACAACTATGTTCATTCCTCTTTAAACAACATCATAGTCTAAATACTATTACATGAACCCCATTTTTTTCACACTTTTTTTTTTGTTTATTAGAAGAAGCATTTCATTACAACAGCGT
>NW_008344412.1:2177853-2190963 GCF_000622305.1 Nannospalax galili | reverse complement strand
CGTAAGCCTCGGAGCCCCCAGAAAGAGGCTGTCAGCCTCAGAAAGAGGCTGGCTGGTGTTGCAGGACCAGGGAAGTAGAGGGAGGTGGGGATGGGGCCAGATCCAGAAGCAGTGCCCCTGGGGCCCAAGGAAGGCACCAAGTTGGTCTGGGTGAAAAGGATCAGGAAGCAGCACTGGTTCCCCAGATGTCTGGGGACCCAAGACCAGGAATGGCGCAGGCCCCAATCCAGGAGCAGAGAACAGCGGCTGAGATGGAAGGGCGAATGAGGCCGGGGGAGTCAATGCATGGAGGGCTCCGCGATGGACCCACCCTGAGAGGCCTGAGGATAGGGGAGCAGGCCAGGAGAGTTAGCCGGTGGTGCAGGTCCGGGGAAGCAGACAGAGGTGAGGGTGGGGCCAAGTCCGGAGGCAGTGCTCCTGGGGCCCAAGGAAGGCACCAAGCCGGTCCGGGTGAACAGGGTCAGAAAGCAGCACTGGCTCCCCCCGGTGTCTGGGGCCCCAAGACTAGGAATGGCACAGGGCCCAAGCTAGGAGTAGAGAACAACGGGGGAGATGGAAGGGTGAACAAGACCGGGGGAGTCAAGGTGTGGAGGGCTCCTCGATGGACCCACCCAGAGAGGCCTGAGGATAGGGGAGCAGGCCTGGAGAGTTAGCGGGTGTTGCAGGACCAGGGAAGCAGAGAGAGGTGAGGGCATGGCTGGGTCGGGAGGCAGTGCTCCTGAGGCCCAAGGAAGGCACCAAGCCGGTCCAGGTGAACAGGGTCAGGAAGCAGCACTGGCTCCCCAGGTGTCTGGGGCCCCAAGACTAGGAATGGCACAGGGCCAAGGTAGGAGTAGAGAACAACGGGGGAGATGGAAGGGTGAACAAGACCGGGGGAGTCAAGGTGTGGAGGGCTCCTCGATGGACCCACCCAGAGAGGCCTGAGGATAGGGGAGCAGGCCTGGAGAGTTAGCGGGTGTTGCAGGACCAGGGAAGCAGAGAGAGGTGAGGGCAGGGCTGGGTCGGGAGGCAGTGCTCCTGAGGCCCAAGGAAGGCACCAAGCTGGTCCAGGTGAACAGGGTTAGGAAGCAGCACTGGCTCCCCAGGTGTCTGGGGCCCCAAGACTAGGAATGGCACAGGGCCAAGGTAGGAGTAGAGAACAACGGGGAAAATGAAGGCGGAAAGCGGCTGGGGGAGTCAAGGCGCAGGAGGGCTGCATGGTAGACTTACCCCAAGAGAGGCCTGAGGGCAGGAGAGTGGGCCAGGAGAGTTCCATGAACCCCATCTTAAATGTAAGTGAGTTCAATACATAAAGGCTTTCAAAACAACATACTTTGTATTAGTTACTTTTCTGTTGTCATAAAACCAAGGGAACTTATAAAACGAAAAGTTTATTTGAGCTTACAGTTCCAGAGGAATCAGAATCTGTCACAGCAGGGAGGCATGGTGGCAGGGGGTGGCCAGAGTAGAAAGAGGAACACTCATATCTTCAAGCAGGCACAGGAAGCACAGAGTAACTAGAAATCTGGCAGAGCTCAAGAACTGTCTAAGCCCGCCCTCAGTGATGTGCTTCCTCCAGCAAGACCACACCTTCTAAGACCTCCTGAAACAGAGCCATCAACTGGGGAAAAAATATCCAAATACCTGGCGCCTATGGGGATATTGTCATGCAAACCACCACATACTCAAAATATATACTTAAAGAATATGCTATTCTTTAAGTATATATTTATTATAATCTATTGTAGTTATTTATTATAATTATTAGTATTTATTTATTATAATCTATTATAATTATGAGTAATGATTATATCAAAAGCATGACAATTGTATTTTCGCTGTTCCTTATGTTATCTGAAAAGATGTTTTAAAAAAATATTGCAGATGCCGGGTGTGGTGGCGCATGCCTTTAATCCCAGTACTTGGGAGGCAGAGGAAGGCGGATCTCTGTGAATTCAAGGCCAGCCTGGTCTACATAGTGAGTTCCAGGCCAGCTGGGGCTACAGGGAGACCTGTCTCAAAAAGACCAAATATATATATATCACAGAAACAATTTAAAGCACACAGAAGAGCACGTTAGCAAAGGTAACCACGGAGTACACATCCACAGCTCAAGAAAATCCACTTCCTTGATCATCTGTTAATTCACATGCTATTTTAAACAAACCAGAAGAGTGAAATATTATGATAGATTGTCTGTTAGCATACAATATATAGTTAGGTATATAATCTTTTGACAGTTATAAAGGAAATTAGGCAGTTCATGCTGTTAAAGAAAGAAAAAAATCATAGAAGTTAAAAAAGAGAAACAGTAAAGCTAATGTCGAGCCATATTTGATGGACACTAGTCCTTTTTATTGGACTATATTTTTAGACTTGCAACATCTCTCCCTGTGTGACAGGCATACCATTGTTCCTTCTTCTAGAGATGAAGAAATTGAGATTTAAAAAGTTCATTTAACTTGCCTAAAGTTGCACATTTTATAAGCTGTGGAAGATCTACCCATGCATGCCTCATTAACTCCAAACCCAAGTTACAAACAACAGGTAACTGTGATGGTTAGTACTGGTTGTCATCTTGACACCTAGGGGGCAGTCCTCAGCACTCATCTGTGAGGGATTGTCTAGATTAAGGTTTAGCAGCAGAGAGTGTGAGGGATTGTCTGCATTGAATTAGTTGATGTGGAAAGATCATTTCCCGAGTAGGGGATCCTGGACTGCATACGTGGAGGGGGAAAGCTGAGCACTAGGATGCTTTCACTAGTTCACTGTTTTCTGCTTTTGACTGCCGATGTGATGTGACCAGTTACTTCAAGTTTCAGTTACCTTGGCTCTCTGCAGTGATGGATTGAATTCTGTATTTGTGAGTCAAATAAACCTCTTCTCCCTTAGTAGCTTTGCCAAAATATTTTATCACAGCAACATATATATATATATATAAAACATATATATACAACACACACGCACACATATATACAGGACTGTTGTATAGGATTGTCCTCTGACTGGCAAGCTATGGACAGATGCCTTCTCAAGCTTGGTTGCACCTGCTTGCCTTTGATCATCACAAACTTGTTGACTGCTGACCCTCAGTAAGAAAAGAGAGGCAGGGAGAGTCAGCCACACCTCCCAATCAACCATTGGCCCTCATCGTCAGAGCAGGGAACTAAGGGTATAAATGTAGAGGAAGCTGTAGGGAGGCTCTCTCACCATTTTGTACAGCTGCTGGGAAGTCACAATCCATACCTGGATGGAAACTTTCCGGTGTGGCCTTAGGTGGGGAGCACCCATGTAAGTAACCCTTTACCTCTGTAAGGAAGCCCAGTAAGCTCGCTGGTTTTCTAATCTGCAGTTTGGCAAAATTGTACCTTGCTGTGTTGTAAGAACCCAAGGAGAGGAGGGGGCCAGATGTTGTTCATGCCACCCATAAGGAATTTTAGCCACAAGGACAGTACCATAATAGACAAAGTAGAAGATCCTTTTGAAGCCACAGGTACAGGAAAGATTTCAATGGGGTTAAACATGCACAAATGATGGCAATATATTTTGTAATTCTGACGTATTCATGGAGGAAATATTGTAAATAGAGATAATAAACAGAAAACAACCCAAGTTTTGGTTAAAATAATCAAAAGCTAGAATTCTTTTCCTATATTGTTGAAATTCCTGATAATTATTTAATACCAATCAAATTGCCTATATTTAAAACTCATCAGAATGAATAAATGAAATCAACCTAGCACATAGTTGCTTCACTAAGTACCTATTGATCAGTTTCTCAAATACATTTAAAAGGACAAGGACAATGAAAGGCCTGTGAGATGGCTTAGTGGGTAAAGAAAGGCCTTTGCTACCATGCTTGATGCCCGAATTTGATCCTCAGGATCTCATGGTGGAAAGAAAGAACCGACTCCCAAAAGTTGCCCTCTTGAAGCGAGGAGAAAGAGGGTCCCCTAGAGGGTTCTTGGTCTCATTCATAAAAGAATTTAAGAATGGACCCAAACGGAAGCTTCTACAATTTTATTAGAATCTTAAAGAAAAATCTTCAGGGCAGGCAAGCTGGTAATCTTGGCAGCTGCCTTGAGGGGATGAATGGTGGGAAGAAGGAAAGAAAGCCACGAAGCCATGCAGGTTTAGAGCCTGCATGGAGGTCAGACACCTGGCTGACTCGCATCCACATGGCTGGGAGAAGGAAGCTTTAGAGAAAAGGTGAAGAAACACAAGATGCTAAGGGCAGCCCAGAGCCTTAGAGAAAGCAGGTTTAGAAAGAAAGGCAGGAAGAAGAAAACGGGAAATTATGCTTTCCTGAAGAGTTCAGGAAAGCAGACAGACTTATGGAGACCTACATGACTATGGCTGGTCCAAAAGGTCTGTAGAGATCTGTGCTAGGCAGGAAATATTCACTACCTTATTGACACACCAGGTATTCCACCCATCTATTTAGCATAACTTAAGGTGAACCTGCCTTTCTGGGAGTGGTTCTATCACCAGGTAATCGACCACTGAGACTGGAAAAGTGGGTCCTCCAACAGATAGACTAGACATTTTTTTAGTCTGGACCAGTTAAATTTATGGGGCTTTACTAATACTCTAACACTCTGACCTCCACACATGCACCATGGAATTGCCCTCCCCTAACATGAACATACCAAACACAATAAATAGCTAAATAAAAATAAATAAATAAATCAAAGAAGAAGAAAGAGTACATGAAGTTATCAGACAAAAGTGATGGGGAGATATGGGAGAGCTGGAGGGGAGGGAGTGGGCATGGATTTGATCAAAACACCTTATATGCTTCTATGAAATCCTCAATAAGTTATTTATGTAAATTTAAAAAAAGAGATTGAACGAAAGGCAGTGCTGCTTGCCTGCCTTTTCTTCCCACTGTTGTTGCTGCTGTTGCTGTCACCACTGCTGTCATCCTTCACTGGCATCAGAACACAGCTTTTCACCTTCCAGTGTAGACTGAAAGCCAGCAAGTTGCCAAGAATCTAGGTCTTCAGCACCAGATTGGGATCGCTAAGGCATTCAGCTTCATGGACTTCTTGGCCCCACCAGAGTACACACACCCAAACTCTATTATGTATCTAATAAATCCTCTTTTATAATATGCAAGAAAAAACACCCTTTGATGTTAAAAAAGACAATGAAGCATACACATAACAGATTTAAAATATATTTGATAGAAGAATCTTATCCTTTATGAATAAGCATTACTGACTGAAATGGTTTTAACAATATTAAAAACTACTATTATATTTAGATCATTTAAAAATAGGACCAAGTTAAGAGTCTGATAATACAGGAAGATGAGAAGGGTGGAGATGAGAGATAATATGCCACTATTTTAAGCAAGGACTTATTTCAGTAGACTATTCATATTAACCAGCAATAGTTGCAACTCAGCAAACTAATCCGCATGATGTTCTTTTATTTTGACTTTGTTCAGTGACTTTAGCATAAAAATAAATTAACAAAACATACGCTTCTCTTTACAATGCCATTACTTATTACTGAATTACCAATGTCCAATGACATAGAAATCACTCTGTTCCCATTGTGCCAATCATCCTAGTCAGCAGAAAGGGAGATGAACCTAACATTGTAGGACCCTGAGACCCTCTTCATTCACCTGCTACCCCCCAATCCCTCCAGACCCCCACTAATTGCTCTTTTAGCTTCTGTAAAATGCTTGGCTGCTGCTTTAGACAAATATGCCCTGGCATGCCCTGACCCCCACCTGCTATTCCCCACCCCCCTTCCAGGAAACTATAGATTAAGCAAGCCCGGGCATAAAAACTGCCCTATAAGGTAAAAACGGAGACTGCTGGCCCCACAGGTAACAGTCAGCACATTCCACAGCCCTGAGAATAGCACCTACCAATAAGAAACTTCCAGGGCTGCATCTTATACATCCTATCGGTTTAAAATTATGTTGGCGTGCGCGGGCTCCTTGAACCAACTAAAATGTGTCTTCGGTATCCGCCCCCTTTGTCTAAAACCTATAAAAGACTCCACTCTCCCTTACTCTGGGCTCTCAGCATGGATCCGTTGAGTTGGTGAGGTCTGAGAGCCTGAGCTTAAGCCCGAATAAACCATAAACCTTTGCTTTCGCATTTTGGTGTGTTGGGTCCTGGTGGTTTTTTGGGGTCCAGTGGATGGGGTACAACAACATTACAATTCAGTATTTTCTTTGTGATGTGTATGTGTAAAGTTTCTGAGCTCTAACTTGAATAAAAGTACTATTTTTTTCTACAAATTTCTAACATTAAAAATTGGTTAGTTGCTGGGTGTGGTAGCACACGCCTTTAATCCCAGCACTTGGGAGGCAGAGGCAGGAGGATCTCTGTGAGTTCAAGACCAGCCTGGTCTATATAGTGAGTTCCAGGCCAGCTGGGGCTACAGGGAGACCTGTCTCAAAAAGACCAAAAAAAAAAAATTGGTTAGTTAATACTCAGTGAATACACTTTTTTTTTTCTTTATTTATTTATTTTTGAGACAGGGTCTTACTACAAAGCTCAGGTTGGCTTGAACTCATGATCCTCCTGCCTCTGCCTCCTGAGTGCTGGGACTGTAAGCATACTCTTAGTGGATAAATTATGTGATTTAGATGCCTTCCTGTTTGGGAGCATGTGATTTTGCTTGTGTGACACCAGAGCTCATGAAAGGATCTTGAGAAGTGTTAGAAGGAACCTGTCCTTCCCTCTGAGGTGAGTTAGCATCTAGATGCTGGCTGTCATTGCTTTCAAGACACCAAGCTTCCTCTTTGTCCCTCAGCCTCTGTCTCAACACATTACCAAGATTATAAGAAATAATTTTGGAAAAGTGGCCCATTTTTTTTCAAAGAAACCAAGAAGGTTGAACCCCCAGAGCTTCTACACATGAAATAAACTATATCAACTACTCATGCTGTGAAGATTGCTGGGGTTTTACAGACATGTGTCTGCTTCTCTTGGTTAAATCAGCAGAAGCAGTCAGCATGCTGACAGCTTGGGACAGGGCCTGGCAGACAGAAGGGCAGTTTTCAGGGGTGTTGGGGTTATGTCAGAAATAGCCACAGCCCCACTGCCTTCATAATTAGGATGCCCTTGAACATTTAATCTAGAATATTCATCCCTATTATGAGCAAATGGCTGTGCTTGAAGTGTATCTGCATTAACAGAAGAGGTCAATTGAAGGCAAGGTTGCCTGACCTCTCCCCTTCCAGTCACACTGTGCAAAGCTGAGGCTACCTACCACACAGTCTTCTGAGATTCAGATCAGCTCTATTTCCACCCCATCACCCATCTCCCCAGATGTCTGCTTTTGCTTGTTTTGCACAGTAAACAGATGGTGCCTTCCCACGTTTCACTTTCACTTGACTCAATGGCCACAGTTTCTTGGACCTTCGCCATGTTGTAGTGTTTGCAGCAATGAACTTGCTTCTCTCTAGTCTTCCCACCAAATGGGGAAGCATTTTGATTCTCAACTACCAAAAAGTGTCCATGAAGGCACAAGGACTCTACCTCACATTTAAAGAACAAGAAATCATTAAAAATGGGAAGAATACAGTAGTTTGTTGCTTTCAAAGAGCTCTTTGCAAATTATGTAGACAAAATTCATCTTGACTCAGCTCTGTGGGAAAGTGCCTCAACCTGACAGTTCAACAACACCTTTCAGGTGGATATGTTATGTTCTAGCTGAAAGTGTCTAGTAGTTCAGATTCCAACTCAGAGATTAGCACGGCAGACTAGCATTAATAAACACCCCCCCAAATAAACACTGCTGTATATTCTTATATTTAGGAAGATGGAAATAACACAGTGTTGCACGTACTTTTACTGGTTGCAATCTGTGTCGGTTCGAGATAGATGTTTTCATCTGTGAAAAAGGTCACAAAGCCACAGAGAAAATGTTGCCCTGACAGGCCATGTGTTAAATGAGAACTCGAACCAAAACCAAAACCAAAGGGGTATGATTTGAATAAGTTTAATAAGTAGAAAGATTCAATTCTGAAATTAATTGCATTTATAAATGGCACTCAAAATAATTTAAATGTTCACCATGGAATGAGTTTAAAGATTAATACAGGGTGAGCATAAAAGAAGCAAAACTTGCGTTTGACCTGTGATAGTTTGATATAATAAGACATATACACGTCTTGGTCTTTGTCGTCAGCTCCTGGTCAGAGCTTCCCAAGCCCTTGAGATTTCCAGGGTGTTAAGGAGAGTACATCTTTTGTTCCAATATTTACCTTTTGACCCCGCCTCCTGAACACACTCCTCCTAAATCTTTTGGAATGTCTAAGGTCTGGGGAGTGTCCTTTTTCCTAATGAGATGACTCTTTTTCCTTTTGCTTTTCTTTGAAGAGGGATCCAGGGCGCCTGAGTCAACCACACTTGGTTTATGCAGTACTGGGAATTGAACCCAGTACTTTGTGCATGCCAGGCAAGCACTCTACCAACTGAGCAACACCCCTAACCATAATGATGTGACTCTTGATGGGGTCAAGGCAATGATTAGAAACCCAGAGTCTCCAGGCCTCTCTCTTCCCCTTCCCAAAGAGGGACTGGAAATTTAGTGAATAGTTGTGTGTGCCTAATGAAGCCTTCATAAAAATCTCTATATAACAGAGTTTGAAGAACTTCTAGGTTGGTGACCATGTCACATGATGCCATATCCAACTCTATGGGGACAGACACTCCTGATCTCAGGACGCTTCTAGATTTTGCCCTATTACCTCTTCATCTGGCTTAATACCCATATCATACCGTTCATTAAATAATAAACTAAAAATATAAATGTTTTCCTGTGCTCTATGAATTTCTTCGACAAATTATCAAGTGCAGGAGAGGGTCATTGTAACACTTATTTGCAACCAAGTTAAATCAGAGTTGTGGGTAATGTGACACCTAGTATTTGTGAATGACAAGGGGCTGGGACAGTTTTGTGGGGGGCAGTGACCGTCTTGTGGATATAGTCCTTAGCCTGTGGGTTCTGCACTAACTCGAACGTCAGAACTGAATTGATTTGTAGTCATTTATACAGTTCTCAAGAGATGCAGTCAACAGGCTATGGCTATATAGTACAGACACAAGACAATATATTACTGTAGTTCTAAATAAAAAAGGCGGAAACTGAACAACGTTCATAGCTGAGCGTTATTTACATAAAGACACAAGATCACTTTCATATATGTTTTCCAGGCCACAAATAGATTCAAGTATATACTATAAGCATAGTAGAACTAATGTCCACAGACAGGGAAAAGAGAGAAGATGTCTGTGTCAGTTTTGGTGAGAAACACAGAAGTTAAAAAAAAGAGGGTTTTTCATGTACGTTGACAGAGAGCTTGACTTTGAAGGGCATTGTACTCAATGTGCCCATTCTAAAGTCCAAAAGAAAACAGCAAAACCAAACAAGAAGCATGCATGGCAAGGCCAGTCAAGCAAGGAGTCTAAGTGCAGTAGTTGGTAGAGTCTAGAGAGATTCTAAGGGCCGTCTTCCCAGGCTTTTCATGACTGTAGCCGAGAGGCAGCTTAGAAGGCCGAACCTTTCCCAGTAGACACTAATATATCCTCAACTCAAACCTGATTTTCAAGTTTTCCTGGCGAATGATTTATGAAAGGGGAGCCATTTGATAATAAAAATGTTAGAATTGCTACAGTGGTGCTCACCACCCTGTCATAGCTTGTGGGCTCAGTAGCAACAAATCAAAGTGCACCTGGAGGGTGCACCCAACTTCCCTGGGTGTCTTTAAGGAGCAAAGGGCATAAACATCTCCAGGACTCATGCACTGTTTTACTCGCCTGTCCTTTTAGTTCCATCACAGTATCTGGAGACATGCAGTGGGCAAAGAGGGCAAAGAGCTTTGGCCCTAAGCTTTGTCCAGGATGTGCCAGCCTTAAATTAGTCCCTAAAAGGATACAGGACTATTCTAGTAATTTGTTCTGACAAAAGCTGGATTAGACATTTCCCGGTCATTTGGTGCTCAGTGTGGCTCATTAGACACACCCGTGCCCACGGCACCTGGCTTGTATTTTTGCAGAGTAGATCAGTATGTGAGAGAAGTTGGCAAAGAAGCTCTGTGGAGCCAGGTGTCAGGGATTCATGAAAACCAGGGTCCTCCTCTGTCTAGTTTTGGGACAGGCGCCATTTCTGTGCTGCTTGATACAGTCAGCCTACTAAGGTTTCTCAGATGGGCATATATATTCCAAAATTATACAGTTTTATTTATTTGCTTTTCTTTTTTTAAAAAATCTTATTTTTATTTTATGTGTATGACTGTTATGCCTGCATGTAGATAAGTGCACCCATGCCGTGCAATGCCCACAGAGGACAGAAGAGGCTGTCAGATCCCCTGGAACTGGAGTTATGGACAGTTGTTAGCTGTCATGCGGGTGCTGGGATTAGAACCTGGGTCTTCTGCAAGAACAGTCAGTGTTCTTAACCACTGAGCCATCTCTCCAGTCCCTGTTTATTTGCTTTTCAATGCAGACTTCAAAGTGTCATTATTAAAAGGGCCTCTGCCAGAGATGCCACATCTTTTTTAATTTCAAAGCTCCGATTTGTATTGTCTCTGCTATTTCATTGAGGAGGTTTTATATAATCCATCACATAGCAGGCATTATTGCATTTCTTAGAATTTCTCAAATTCCAGGCAACTTCTAATGGTTTGTATAAACATTACACCTGGATCATGCTAAAGGAAACAGCTTAGTCATTTCAGTTCCCTGAACTTCTTTTAAATTTTGTTTTGCTTTTAAGCTAGTGGTTTCATTATTTCCCTTTCAAAACCTCACTTCCTTAAAAAACATTTTCCTCTGTGACATTAGTTTCAAGCTTTTTTCTTTTATTACTTTCTTAAAAAGTTCTGGGCATCATGGAAATGGCTGAACAAAATTAATGAGCTAGATACATTTCTTTTCCTATTTACTTTGGACAGTTTTATATCTGTGTAACTCTCTATACAACTGAAATATTTGCCAAATTGTTTCCTGGTTTGAATTAGCTGGCAGTGTTGTCCACTTTTAAAAAGTATTTTATTTATTATTTTTATTTTATGTGTACGAGTGCATTGCTTGCATGTATGTGAGTGCACCCATGTCATGCAAGGCCGCGGAGGTCAGAAGAAGGCTTTGGATTCCCCTGGAGCTGGAGTTAAGGACGGTTTGTAGCCACCATGTGGGTGCTGGGAATCAAACCTGGGTCCTCTGCAAGAGCAGTCAGTGCTGTTAACCACTGAGCCATCTCTCCAGCCCCTCTCCACTTTTTTTTAAGGGAACTAAAAAACAAGCAATGGTGGGGACTTTCAAAATCCTTGTTAGGATTCCTGCTGGAAGTTACCAAGTAGGGAAATCAGTCTAGTGTCTGATTGTGTGCATGATAAAGACCAACCACCCCTAGGTGCAGATGCTCAGACCCTTCCCCTTGAGTTTCTTTTCCTTCTTTTGAACATTTGCATTAGTTATTTTTTTGGTGGTTATCTAGATGTAAAGCCAACCACACAAGCACATTTTGGATTTGTAAGGAACGTTAGCAGTTACAAGTCTAATTTGCTGCCAAATGAAATGTCCTGGGATATTTCCAAAATTAAAGAATGTCTCTGGGACCAGGGTTTGAAGTCAGTGATGTTCTAGATTCTGTATGGTGAGATGGACATTTTCAGGACTCTGAATCAAAGGGTTCTGTCATCCCTTTCTCCAACATCAAGTATGGTGCTAAGAAATGGCCTTTATTTTCTATTTCTCTTCTGGCTGTCTGCCAAAGGTGAGCTTTTAGGAAGGTGTGAATGGTCCAGGGGCCTGGGATGGCAGAGCTTGCTTGAAAATGGTATGAGGCAAGGGATTTGGGCTTGTAATTCTTATCCTTGACAGAAGGAAATGGCCGTTTCTGTAGGGACCGGTAGCTATGGATGGGTAGTCTGATTTTCACATCTTCAAAGTAGATGGGGTCCATTGCTCCAGAGCAACAGAGCAACTCAGTACAGCCTTCCAACAGAGAGCTTTGAGCAAGGTCTTTGCAGGCCTCACGTTTTCACCTCCCTTAGTGTATTTATCTTCTGAAAAAGAGAGAGACACACAGATCCGCTTGCAACTTGCTTACAAACAGAGCTTATAATCCATTACCTTACTTTTGTTCCCCTAAAGAAGATAAAACTATGTGGACCAGTGAGATGGCTCAGTGGCTAAGGGCGCTTGCCACTGAACTTAACAACCAGGGGTTTGATCCCTGGAACCCATAGTGGAAGAGAGAACCGGCTCCCACAAGCTGTCATCTGACTCCCACACTCATGCTGTGGCGTGCCCCCCACCCCCACACATTGCACACACTGGTGTGCTTATGTAAACACATACACACAAAATAAAGGTAGAAAAAAAATTCCAGGTGACTACACCATGTAGTCCTGTCATATTATCCTAGGATTTTCAGGGGTCTCTTCTTACATTCTATTCCTTAATTTTATTAATTATTAACTAATGTCTTAGAAATTCTTTCGTGCATAAAATATCCTCTTATTCGATTTGTTAAGGCTAAATAAAGATGCATAGTTAAGGACTCTTTGCCCTGTTAAGGATGGAATTGCAACAAGCCTGTCAACCTAAAGTAAGTGACAGGAGTGACAGACTCTGGCTTTCTAAAGTAAATTTTACTCAGGAACAGAAGGGGACTGTAATTTGAGATACGCATGCCATAGCAGACCGTAGGTATAGCCACGGAGGCAAAGGAAGGTGAGGTTTGGACAGGGACAACAGGGAAGCTGACATTAGTTCTTTGAAACAACTGGCTTTGGATTCAAGAATTAAGGGGATGGTGTCAGTTCAGTAGTGGACCAGTCTGTTGGTGGACGGGCAAAGTTAAGGAGTCCTTCAGTCAGGGTAGTAGTTTTCGGAGAGTTCTTGTTACAGTCCTTCTTTCATGGCCTTCCAGCTCCATTTTGCCAAGGTTTGATGTAAGTGACCCCATTCTGGTATCTTCAGCTTTTACATCCCCAAGACAAATAAACACAGACTTTCTAAGCAAAAATACATTTACTGTAGAGATTGAGATTAGTGCTTACAGAGCTCAGTTTAGCTGCAAGTTTCCTCAGTGTTTTTGGTTTCTTGCATTCATTTAAATTTCAGTCAGGATAATTTATCTATTCTCTTT
>NW_008344412.1:2146579-2177426 GCF_000622305.1 Nannospalax galili | reverse complement strand
TTTTATGTGTATGAGTGTATTGCCTGCATGTATGTGAGTGCACCCGTGTCATGCAATGCTGTGGGCTTCGGATTCCCCTGGAACTGGAGTTAAGGACAGCTTGTAGCTGCCATGTGGGTGCTGGGAATCGAACCTGGGTCCTCTGCAAGAGCAGTCAGTGCTCTTAACCGCGGAGCCATCTCTCCAGCCCCAATTTATTTATTCTTATTGTAACTAATAAAACTCTGCTGATTGAATCTGCTCTAAAGTGAGTCTCTAAAAACTTTGCAGCTTTAATTTATTTATGCTATTGATTGAAGCTGATGTTATTGTCTTAAAAAAATCTTAACTTGAAAATATCTGACAGTATGTAGATGAGGATCTCCTCTTCCTCCTCCTTCCCCTCCTCCTCTCTTTTTGAGATGGGGTTTTGCTAGGCAGCCCATGGTGGCCCCAAACTTGTGATCTTCAAGTTCTGGGACTATAGACATGTGTCACCATACCTGGATCTATGTATTTTTTTTTTTTTTTACCAGCACTATTTTCCTTCCATAAATCAGGTATTACATTAATTTGACTGATCACTGCCTTCATTCTTTATCACTATATTTGTATTTGTGAGGTACTTGCTGTTAATAGCTTACTTAAATTCACACCATATGGTTTTGTTACCTAATGTTACATTGTCTCCAGTATGTACAGTTTCAATTATCTTGTAATTACTTAGTGCCAAATTTAGAACTATGGTCCTACAAGCAGGAAATGCTTATTTGTTCTCTCCAAGTACTAAAATCAAGCATTTACGTCATAGTTTCAATGTGTCTTTGAATTCTAAATCTTTCTACTTTGGGGGTGAAGATAACCCTCTTGTGCTGGATAGCTATAGTGTCAACTTGACCTACCTGGGTTGAGGGAGCCTCAATCAGGGAATTGCCTCTATTGGACTGGTCTGTGGCCATGTCTGAAGGGCATCTTCTTGATGAGTGATGTGGGAGGGCCCAGCCCACTGTGGGTGGTGCTACCCCTGGGCAGGTGAGCCTGTGTTATATAAAAAAGCAGGCTGAGCAGGGGCCAGGGGATCAAGCCAGTAAGCAGCATTCCTCCATGGCCTGTTCTCTTGTTCCTGGCCCTGAGTTCCTACTTTTGGCTCCCTGATGAACTGCAACCTTGGATGGAGTGTAAGCTAAATAAATCCTTTCCTCCCCAAGTTGGTAGTGGTCGAGTGTTTTGTCACAGCAATGGAGAAACAAACTAAGACAGTATTTGGTACCAGATAGTGGGATATTGCTGTGACAGACCTGACCTTGGTGTTTTTGGGAGGACTGTGGAAGTGTTTGGAACTTTGGGCTGGAAAAGCCATTGCGTGCCTGGGAGGTATTTCCTCAGGGTCAGCACGCAGAGGGGACCCGAGCCTCCATCTCAAGCTGGAAGCAGGACTTGGCAATGCGTAAGAGTCTCCCGCGCGGTTCTGGTGTTGAAAGCGTGAAGAGGGTCACAGAGAGCAGCTGAGGCTTGGCACGCAGAGGCCAGGAAAGGCCACAGGTGAACGTGCAGCTTCAGTTCCAGTCAAGACCCCAGGATCGAAGGGGTGAGAATCGGAGGCTTTGCACCCAGAGAGGCAAGAAGACGCCATTAGTGAAGGTGTAGCCTCAGTTTCAGTGGAGACCCCGGCTTTTTGGAGCTGCCAGGACCGTGGGACGACCGCCAAGGGCAGGGGCAGGGGCAGGGGCAGGGGCAGGGGCAGGGGCAGGGGCAGGGGCAGGGGCAGGGGCAGGGGCAGGGGCAGGGGCAGGGGCAGGGGCAGGGGCAGGGGCAGGGGCAGGGGCAGGGGCAGGGGCAGGGGCAGGGGCAGGGGCAGGGGCAGGGGCAGGGGCAGGGGCAGGGGCAGGGGCAGGGGCAGGGGCAGGGGCAGGGGCAGGGGCAGGGGCAGGGGCAGGGGCAGGGGCAGGGGCAGGGGCAGGGGCAGGGGCAGGGGCAGGGGCAGGGGCAGGTGTGGAACGCAGCCGGCCTGGGTCTGTGAGATGAGTGAGCTGTGTGTGTTGCGGATGGCAGAGCCAGAAAAGTGGAGCTGCCAGGACCCTATGGAGCCCAGAAGACCCTGAGTGAATCCCAGATGTGCACCCTTGTGCTACGGTTGCTGGACCTTGGTTTGGCTTAGGTGTGCCCGATTCTGATTCTTCCCTTTGAAATAAGGCAGTACTTGTTTTGGATTTTACAGAAGCCCACCCACAGTTAAGAGACTATTAAGAGACTATGGACTTTTAAGTGTTTGGATTTTTTAAGGACTGTGGGGTTTTTAAGGTTGTACTGTCTTATGTTGTGATATTAACATATCTTGAGGACAAAACTTGGAAAGTTTATGGTTTAATAGTGATGATTGTGTGTCAAGTTGACAAGGGATCAACTGTGCTGGATAGCTTTAGTGTCAATTTGACACACCTGGGTTGAGGGAGCCTCAATTGGGGAATTGTGTCTATCGGACAGGCCTGTGGCCATGTCTGAGGGGCATCTTCTTGATGAGTGATGTGAGAGGGCCCAGCCCACTGTGGGTGGAGCTACCCCTGGGCAGGTGGACCTGTGTTGCATAAGAAAGCAGGCTGAGCAGGGGCCAGGAGAGCAAGCCAGTAAGCAGAGTTCCTCCATGGCCTCTGCTCTAGCTTCTGCCTCCAGGTTCCTGCCCTGTGTTCCTACCTTGGGCTTCCTGATGAACTGTGACCTGGGATATGTAAGCTAAATAAACCCTTTCCTCCCCAAGTTGGTAGTGGTCAGAGTATTTTGTCACAGCAATGAAGAAACAAATTAAGACACCTCTCAAAAGTATAAGGCAGTGTGGCAAGTGGTTACTATGAAAGATGATCAACTTGCCTCTCCTCAAATATCTGCACACACAGGAGCTCACACTACCTCCTACAGAAGGTACTGGTGTCCAAAAATGGTACTGGGATGGAGAGAATGAGAATACTCCAAGAACAGGAAGTTGTACTGAAAGATGGGAGTTTCAGAGTTTTATTGTTATATGTATTCACAGGACTTGGGCCACACACTTTTGGGTGACTGAAGTGAAATGGTGCCAAATAAAGTAAGTGAGGCTTAGAAAGTCATAAAGTGTGAGACGCTCCATGATTGTTGGCTCTCCTGTGCTAGCTCATGTTGTCCAGGATGATGGTAGAAGTCATTGGGGAGGAAGGTGCCAAACGGTCCGTGAATCCTGGAAGGAGATACGGAAATCAGTAAGTTTCATTAACGAAGGAGGAGGGGGAGGAAGAAGGAGGAAGAGGTAGTGGAAGAGGAGGGAGAGGAAGAGGAAGTAGAGGAGGAGGAAGAGAAGGAGGAGAGGAGGAAGAGAGCATCAACAAAGTTGCCACTATATGTGCTTTTGAGAGGACAGGCACATTTTCTGTGTCTCTTTTCTGAGTGTCCCTCTCTTACATGCGTTCTAGGCTGAAGACTTTCCAGGAACAACTAAGTGCAACAGTACTGGGAAAAGGCCACAGTGTTCCCAGTCCATGTAGGTTTGGCAGCAGTACACTTTCATAGTGAGAACTGACTGATCCATTCTGAAGTTCCATTCACACAGCCTCAGGAAAAGAAAAAGAACATCCCACAGAGAGACTATATTCTAGTTTTATAAGGTCATGAATGTTTTTAAAGACTGTAGTTTGGAGGAAAAAAATATGGTGTATTAGAAAGCCTTCATGTTTTGGGGTATGTGTGTGTGTGTGCATGCGTATATATGTATACATGTATACATATATATGTATACATATACATACATGTATACATATATATGTTGCATGCGTATATATGTATACATGTATACATATATATGTATACATATATATACATGTATACATATATATATACATATATATGTATACATGTATACATACATGTATACATATATATACATATATATGTATACATGTGTATACATATATATGTATATATATATGTCTCTTTGAGACAGGGTCTCCCTGTAGCTTCACATGGCCTGGAATTCACTATATAGATCAGGCTGGCCTTGATCTCAGAGAGATCCACCAGCCTCTGCCTCTGCCTCATGAATGTTGGGATGAAAGGCATGCACTACCATGCTCAACTCTTATTGTATATATAATTTTGAGAAAAAGTTGTGTACTTGGTGTCTAATCAATAGTGTATGATATTCTCTAAATCTGGGACTATGTCTGGCAATAGTGTTGATTTTGCTGCCATATTTGAAGTAATGTCTTCAGCAAAAACTAGGTCTTGGTCTTGATTTGCTTGAAACATTCAGTTCAGTGCCAGTGTACTTTTCCCTTATAAGGAAGCTCTTCATACCTTTTAAACACATCCAACTACAAATTCTTAAACTGTGGGATGTGGAAGCTGGAGTTCCTGCATCTGCCTGAAGTTGGGTTTCAAAGGCATCTGAGAAAAGCTTGATTTGGGTAAGAGTTACAGACTCCATCAGCAGAAAAGGCAACAATGTTCCTCAAATAGTCCAAGTATTCTCTTGCACTTCCTCACCTGCTTGAAGTCATGTGTCTGCTGTAAGCATTCAGACTGTTATACTAAGGGGGAGGTTGCTGGTGAAGAATTGCTGAGCCCTTTGCATTTGTGTTCTGCCTCACAATGTCCTATAATGCATGATGGAGGGAGCCTTCCAGCCTAAGTCATCAGACACAGGAACACTTTGTGGAGAACGGCTAGTCCCTTGTTAGGCTGTATATGAATAGTGAAATAAATTATTATCATCTTCAGCCATGGGGACTTTGAGGTTTTTAATAATTTGTTAGAATAGCATCTGAACCCAAATATCAAACCACCCAACCAGAAGACTGGTTCTGTCACACGAGTACTAGAAATCCGAGATGAATATAATTTAGACTTCTTCATGTCTCCCTTAATCTCCAGTTTCCTGCAGTTTAGTCTGTCAGAAGATCCTCTAGCCACTAAAGATTTGCTGAGGAAATTGGATATCTTTGGCTAAAATGAAATTTTTGGTTTGTGTATTAGTTTTTTTGTCAATGTAATCTTATTACTCTGAAGCAGAATTGACTATAAGAAAAGTGAAAAAATTTAATTTTTTGAGGAGTCTGAGGAGAAATGGAACAGATTATTAAATTGAAGCTGCATGATTAGAACACTGCAGAGTCTTCTCTTGCTTGTTAAAATGGTCAAACTTTTTATTTATTTATTTTGTTAGAAAAACTCTTAAACGGAGTTCTTACCCTTCATCACCACCATTCTGTTTAAGGCAGTGGGATTTCCTTTAGTTGTCTGCACTCTTGACCGGTGGACTAAGCACCTTGCCCATTCCCAGGGATTCAGATCAGAATCCCTGTAGTCTGCTCTCCTTCCCTAGCCTGAGTTTTAAAATAAATGCCATGTGAAGTTTAACCATAAAGCTTCCACAAAGAAAGATGAACAAACTGTAATAATCTACTAAATAACACTGATCACAGTCAACAGTAATACAGCCTACATTTCAAATTTAGTTAGGTCTCATATTGTGTTAATACAACAATAACATAAACTTAAAAAAATGTCCAGAGATTAAACAAATGTAAAAAACAAAAATGAAGAGGTTGGAGAGTTGGCTCAGCTGTTAAGAGCACTGTCTGCTCTTGCAGAGGACCCCAGTTTGATTCCCAGCACCCACATGGCAGTGAAAAATTGTAACTCCAGTTCCAGGGGATTTTGATGGCATCTTCTGACCTCCATAGGCGTTGCACAACACAGGTGCACTTGCATACATGCAGGCAATTCACTCATACACATGAAATAAAAATAATAAATAAAATATATATAAAAAGAGTAAAAAAAGGGGCTGGAGAGATGGCGCAGCGGTTAAGAACACTGTTCTTGCAGAAGACGGGGGTTCGAATCCCAGCACCCACACAGAAGCTAACAACTGTCTGCAACTCCAATTCCAGGGGATCCGACAGCCTCTTCTGTCCTCCGCAGGCATTGCATGACACGGGTGCACTTACCTACAAGCAGGCATAACACTCATACACACACACACACACACACACACACACACACACACACACAGAGTAAAAAAGAAAAACAGAAATCTAGAAAGTTCTCACTTTTATCCTGTGATGATTATGCTAATGTTTTACAAAATTAAATATGTATAATTCTTTAAGCAAAGTAATTTTATGATACTCTGGTAATTAGATATGAACTTGTCAGCTTATTTGGTATGCAGAAAAATTTTATTCCCTTTAATACCATCTAATTCTATTCTTTTGTTGTTGTTATTGTTGTTAATGCGGGGATCTCAGATTACCTAAGAAATGAGTTCTGATCAACTCAGTAGGTTGGGATTGTACCTGACTGGTGGGGTCCCCAGGCTAGACCACTTCATAGGCTGCTCCTTTAGCTCACATGCCTCTTTAGCCCAACCAGCTATTAATAAGGTGGCAGAGTTATATGGTACTAGAGAGCAGAGTGTGTGTGGGCTGGAATCCCAGAGGGGGCAGTGGACCTGGCAGGCAGATGGTGTGGCCATTCAGTGTCCATATCTATCTGAACCACAAAAGACTTGCTCATGGTCACTGGCTTTGCCACAATTAATTCTTTCACGTTGAAATCTGATATACTCAATGAGGACCAAACAAACCTCATGCCACTAACCTTTCCAATGGACACAAATCTTTAGCAACCAGGGCTCCAGTGAACTGTGTGGTCTACAATAAAACAGAAGAGTAGGAGAAGGTACCTGGCTCTCCCTCCACAGGAGATCTGCCCCTTCTTTATGGCTCCACCAGTGAAGAGGGTGCAGGGTGCCAGCTGGACACATGGAGGCTGCTGCGATTTCTCTGACTTTAGGTTAATTAAGGATTTCAATGGTATTGGCTTGGATGTAAGCACCTGTTTCTGTTCCATTCTTATTACTGTGCTTCCAGCAAGATGACATATGTGTGTAGAAACGGCCCATGACTTCTTGGCTTGAAAACAGACATTGAAATGGGTAGACCCCTGAGAACCATGGTCAGGATTCTCTACCCTGATGCTCTCTCATGCTTAACCAGAGAGTCCCTTTGGTGGCTGCATCGAAGATTTGCTGAATGTTCCTTGCTTGGCCCCAGAACTTTCTCTCCTCCTTACACTATGGCAGTGACATTGGAGCAGGACAGCCTGTCAAGTTGCCTGATTGTGCAGAGCTTATTTTTAGAGATGCAAAAGAGGCTGGCAGATTGGGGAGGAAGAGAGCTGTTTTTATTTTCATGCCCAGGAGTAATTGCATAGAAAGGCGATGCCCTGGGCATTTTCCCACCAGAAGCAGATGTCACCATTTGTGAGGAAGAAGCCTAGTCTGCCCTTCCTTCCCCCTTTCTCTTCTCTTGGTGAAGCCCACGGTAATAAATTAAATCAAGCATTTCTTCTTTTTACATCGAAAATGCTTTTGAGTTTGAATTATGGATTCAAATGGTTCTTAAACAGAGACCCTGTGGGGCTGTGAATGTTGCCAGGCGGCAGAGGGGGGCAGAGGACGCCAAGGAAGCACAGCAGCAGCGTCCAACAGAGATAACACCTCCCAGAGGCTGGGGCTGCACTCCCTCTGTGCAGCAGGGATCCAGCCAGCCACCCACATCACCAACTCAAGCTTTTTCTTCCTGTTTGAAGCTGGCTTTTGTGTTTGTCTGGATTCCCCACCCAGGGCCAGCTCAGAGATCTCAACAAGCCTTTTGGCAGCTGGACCTCCATCCATGGCATGGACTTTAGACCCCCTGTGTGTTAAGTCCTGCTTTTTAGGTGCTGTAATGCTCTGGACTTTGGATGTGGTTGATCTGGGACTTTGGGAATACTGTGGAAGTTACTGGCCTACCTGTACCTTTGAGGAGGCAGAGAGACATAGGGAGGATACCCAAAGGGAAAAGAATCTGCCAGAAATTAAAATCTAGGCAGTGTGCATCTTAGACCTGCCGAGGCTTTTTGGAGCAGAGGATGGGGTTCAATTCTGCCATTCTAAGACAATCAAGCTAAATTGAAAATCCCTCTTTCCGTCTCCTATCAGCCTTGTAGGAGCCCAGAGTATCTCACTTTCTCCCAGTCTTAACATTGACATCTGTAAGATAGCAGAAAATAGCAAATTACAAGTGCAATTTGAACCACTGAATATGGTTCTCTGGAAGTCCATCAGATCTGGGCGAGTGGGGAGCATTTGCCAGAAGAGGTGACATCTAAGATGGTTCTTGGAGGATGAATGGTTTTCCAGTCAAGATATTGTAAAAAGATTCTAGCCGCAAGACATAGCATTAATAAAAGCACCGAGCTATTTAAGGAATAGGGGAAGTTCAGTATTGAGGGAGAATGAGGTGTCCCTGGAAACACAGGCAGTGAATCTGGAATTGGGCCCATAAGATGTTCATATGATTCTGGTGAAGGTCAATGACTTGAATTGTAGGCTTGTATAAAATGCTCCATCCCATGCCCTAGTGGTAATTCTTGCCACACGAGGCCTCTAAAAATACCCTCAGAACCTGGAAACTGCTTTTGAACATAGCTTTTAGAGGACCCTTGTGTCCAGACAGATTCACCTGTGGGTGAAAGTTGTTGTTGAGATACGTTATACATATGGCCCCCTCTGCTCTGCTCAGCTGAGTAGAGTCATGAGTGTGGCCGGGGTTTTGACCATGTGCCTCTCTTTGTTCTTCAAAGAAAAAAACTGATGCTGGGCACGGCATCGCTCATACATTTATTTACTTGGAAGACATCTACTGAGCACCTCCTATATGCTAGTCATTGTGCATGGCCTGCTGGTGAGTCTCTCCTTGAAACTCTAGCCTGGCTCCTCTGGACTCTCCTCTGCACTAGGCTCTGACTTTTGCTTCTATGTTCACTTCTGCATGGTCGAGTTTTAGCAAACATCTTGTTGAGTCAGTTTAATCAGACTGCCCCCAGCCTTGGTATCTGATTGGTTCCCCATCTTCTGCTATCTCCTTGTTCATTTCTGATCATCCTAGCCTACCTTCATGAGTCCTGTGAGGTTAACCCCTGTGCTGGATAGCTTTAGTTGTCAACTTGATACTCCTGGGTAGAGGATCCTCAATTGGGGAATTGCTCCCATTTCAAGGGTCTGTGCATCTATCACAGTGGTGATAGATATTATATTTATATAATATCTTACTATATTTAATAAATGTCACAAATAATGTGTTCTTTAACCGTGGGTATGGGGTTGTGTGGGGTTTGTGTCTGCTCCTGTTATTGATGCTATTTTAAAGCCCTGTGTTGAATCTTACATTCTTTGTTCTTTCTGAGCAAAGCACACCGAAACATGCTCAGGGTTGAACAAACTAAAATGAGCAAAGACAATCAGAAGAACCTGTCTTCAGTCTATTCTTCAAGAAGCCATTTTGATGTCAGATTTAAGGTATACATCTCCCCAGGAGAGCACCACTTGAGAACAATTGATAGACAAATCCCCACCTCTGAATTATCTTCTTGGATGGCAAAAGCTCTTGGTGAATAATGAAAATGACAATGAAAATAATAACGATGCACTGGAAGACGCCTTGTGTTAAAAGAGGAAAAAAGAGCAGACTTTTTTTAATGCTATGTCTGGTCACTATACAAAAACCTGTCAGCTTCATGCTGTTATAGTCAGTTTCACAGTAGGGAAGAAAGACATGGCCGCTGGCTTAGGAGAAACAAGTTCAAAGGAGGCAAAACAATTGCTCAAAACATTTCTTCAAAAGGGGAGCTTTTTAGGTGTAGCTAATAATATGGAAATTAAAAACAAAGATATGGGTACATGTGGGGGGCAGTAAAGAGGGGTAATTGCACCAAGAAGTTCAAAATTTGGGGAGGGATGTGAGGTTGGCTTTCTGAAAAACAGTACTGAAATTGACTGTAAGTTTACGGAATGTAGATCTTCCCATCCTTCTAGGTTATAGGAGAGTTCAGTGTAGTCAGAACTCCCAGAGGGCAATGGGGGAAAGGGCAGAATCTATTGAGAAAAGAGACCTGTCCCTGCTTAGGACCTATGACAGGTCTCAATGAATATTTATTGGATGAATAATTTACATGCACTTAATGAATTTTAATATTAATAAATGCTCTAAGTCAATGATGGTCCGTCTTTGACCATTCTCCCATAGTTCACAGGATTATCACAAAGCTCAAGAGGAATTAATTTGAATTCTTTTTTTCATGTCAAGGTATTCTCAAAGCAGCAAAGAAGACTAAGCTACAGAATCAACCCTGGACCCTCAGTGCCATTAGGTATGCTTTGGACTTTGCCTAGGGACTTGGTGCTATGTAGTTTGACCTAAGGACTAAATAGAAGCAGCTATTTGGATCTGGCAAAGGACCACATTTCAGCCTAAGACTGTGTATAGTGAGATGAATGTAAAAGGCTAAGCAAGGTGAGGGTGAAGAGGATGAGAGCTATTCCCCTGACACTGTGCTGCAGAAAGGGAGGTTGGCAGGGATATTAAAAACACCCATAGAGGAAACCAGGGTTCCTTCCTGCCCACTGGACCTTTGGAGTGTCTTTGCTGCTGGGAGTCCCTTTCTAATCCATACCAGAAATAAACACAGTGATTCATGTTTGCTCATCAACCCCTTCATGGCACCATTTAAAGGTCTGTTGAATACCTTCAAAATATTTATTATGCAATAATATTAATATGAAAAGAAATTCTAAGGAGAAAGACTGATCTTATTATGGTAATGACCATTATTCTTATTTTACCTGTTCTTTCCCAGCTCTTTCCATAGTCAGGTGTCAGCTTTCTGGTTGGTCTTTTTGGTCACTTGGATCACGGATCACATGTGGCATGACTGAGCACCACAGTGTCACCGTACGTCTTTCTGTCCTACATTTTTTTTGATGTCCTACATTTCAGATGCTCTGCCCACATGTCAAATATCTGTGGCTGGCACTTGGCCTCTGACCTTTTCTTTCCTTATTTTATGGGATCCTGGCAACCTGCCATCTCCAGCTGTTTCTAGGCCCTGTGTTTAACCAGCAAGGCTTACGTCACTCACATATAAATGTTTAGCTAGGGTTAGCTTGGTGGCAGAACATGTACTTGACATGTGCAAGGCCTTGGGTACAAATTTCAGTACCACCAAAATATATACAAAAAGTATGACTGCTTATAAAATGTACTGAGGCATATATAAATGTAGACCTATAAACTTTTATCATTCACATATAAAAATATTCTTGGCCAGTAGTGTTAGAGGCAGCAGCTCCCTCTTCTTCCTGTAGATGAGGGAGATTCTGTCAAACAGTACCTAATACCTTGATTTATGCTAAAATTATATCTATTCTACTTGCTCCTTGTGACTCCAAGAATCAGCTGATGACATCCTAGAACATAGATATCTTACCTGGTTTAAATGCTTTCCTATCTCTAGATAGCTGTATGCCAAATAATGCTGGACTATTTTATAATCAACAGTCTGTTCAAGAGATTATAATTTCTTAATTAAATGGCCTTCATTCTTATGGGAAAATCACATGAGTAGAATTATGAAGGAAGGAGCTTTCATTTATTTTGACATTTACGAAGATGATAGCATGGACACATCTGCAGCTTACCAGACTGGGAAAAGATGGATGCAGTTTCCCAAGTTTACGGGCATGCATGTTGGGACAGGGGTGATTGTCCTTGTGGATCTTCTCTGTGGGGTTTTTCACAAGATTCTGTAAAAACAACAGTGCTCATAGAGACTATTGTGTGACTGAAAAAAAAATGAAGCTCATTGTGTTTGTTTCAGCACATTTATCTTTATGTGTGATATTTACTATAGTCTCTATGGATTGACTGGACCACATTTCTGCCTGCAGTATTGTTTTAAAGAAATCTGGAGAAATTTTATTTTTTCCTTCCAGACATTATAACATGGGGAGAAGTCTCTTCTGTGTATTTGTTTGAAGATCACGTTAAATTAACCTGGCTTTTCCTGGGGCGAAGACTCCCTGTCTAGTCCCTGGGTGGTCACAGTGTGAGCTCACCTCGAATGGTGACAAGTGGTTGCCCTGGAAGGTCATGGTGGCAGCAGATACTCCTTAACTGAGAACAACCACACAGAGCCATGGCTCCTGGGAAAGCCCAAGGGAAGCAGAAGTGTTAGTAAAGTTGGGAAGTCGTTGCCCAGGAAGCTTGACACCTCAGTAACAGAGCCACATGTTAACCTTGGTGACAAAATGACTGTAGATTCAGAACTCACTTTTACTTCTTTTGAGGTGGAGGGTGGTTAGATACACAGGTCATCAGGAAGCAAAGGGCAGTTGGGTGGGGTAGCACAAGCTTGTAATCAGCACAAAGGAAATGGAGGCAGCAGGATGGTAAGTTCAAGGCCAGCCCTAGCTACATAGAGAGACCCTGTCCCCAAAAAGAGAAAGAGTAAACGAATGAAAGAGGCAGTGTGAATTTAAAGATAGTTTACACATCAAAGATTTATCTTCCACTCTTTCTTCACCCTTTACTCTCCAACTTACAGACATAAGTAAACACGAAAGCTAAAGCCATGATAAAACTAGCTGACAGACTGCATTTGTGATAAAATTCAAATAAGCAAAGACAAGTTAATAGATTTAACATTTCGAATGTCTTGAGGTTGAATGGCGAGAACGCTGAATTTAGGAATGTTGTCTTTATGCAAGGACAAAGTAAAGCATACAAATGACACATCAGGAATTATTAGTTTGGTTTATTTCTTTAATAACAAATTTATTACTGCTTATCTATCATATTTCTAGTAGAAAATTCACTTTATTGGCTTGCTAATGGTACCATCTCAAAGTACCATGGGTTAGGTGGCTTAAATAACAGAAATTCACTTTCTTACATCTCTGAGGGCTCTAAGACCAAGATGCCAGTAAGATTCCTTTCTTCCGAGGCCTCACTTCTCAGATGTGGATGACTCTGTCTTCACTTCCTGTTCCCATGCCCTCCCTCCGTATGTGTCTGTGTCTTAATCTCCTCAGTTTGTAAGCACATTGGTTATACACTTGGATTAGATTCCACCCTAATAACCTCATTTTAGATCCATTACCTCTTTAGCTGGGCTTGGTCATGTACACCTTTAATCCCAGCACTCAAGAGGCAGAAGCAGGTGGATCTCTGTGAGATGGAGGCCAGCCTGGTTTACATAGTGAGTTCCAGGCCAGTTGGGGCTACAGGGAGACTCTATCTCAAAAAATCAAAAATCAAAAAACAATTCATTCTTTAAAGACCCCATCTCCAAATATAGCTACACTGTGAGGTAGAAGGAATTAGGACTTCAGCATAATTCAGCCTACTCTCTTTTTCTCTACAAAAATTGGTTATTTTTGTAATGTATCCCACATTACAAAAATAACTAATTTTTCTGGGATTAAAGTACCTTAACTTTTCCCCTAGTTTCACTTTTTTAAACATTTTATTTTATTATTTTTATTTTATGTGTATGAGTGTTAATGCCTGCATGTAGTTAAGTGCACCCGTGTCGTGCAATGCCCGTGGAGGTCAGAAGAGACTGTCAGATCCCCTGGGACTGGAGTTACGGACAGTTGTTAGCGGCCATGTGGGTGCTGGGATTCGAACTTGGGTCTTCTGCAAGAACAGTCAGTGTCCTTAACTGCTGAGCCATCTCTTCAGCCCCCATAATTTCTCATTTTTTATGTGTCCAGAATTTGTCTAGTTTTTCCAGTGGAGAACTTGGAGTCCTTTTCAAAGGGAAGGTAGATTGAGTTAGAGGACAAGAATCTTTTTTAAATGTGAAATGAAAAGGAACTACCATAATTTGGGCCTGGAATGCCCACCCAAACGCCATGTGTTAACAGTTCTTCATCGGAAGGCAATGGAATCAGCAAGAGATGCATGTCATTGCCATTGGGCAGATGCCCTTAGAGAGGATTCTGGGATTCTAATTTCCTCTTTCTCTCTACTTCCTGGTTACCATGAGGTGAACAGCTTGCTCCTCTGCATGCTTCCTCCGTGATACCTTGACCATAAGCCAATAAATAAAATAAATAAATAAATAAAAATAAAAACAAACAGTAAACAAACGAACAAACAATGGGTTCTAAGGGACCATGGATTGAAGCCCTCTCCACTGTAAGCCCAAATAAACCTTCTCTGCATATAGGTGAGGAATTGTTAGTAAGAAAGGCAGACCAACACAAGACAGTTTATAATTTGCTAAAATGCATGTCAGCCCTTAAAGGGCTTCCTGTCTCTGGAGTTTTCAAGGCAGGTTGTGAAAGAACTAGACTTTGAGCTGGAACACAGTCAACATCCTCTTCCCCGTTTCCCTACTTTGTCTTTTGTCATTTCCAAATCTGTGTCTACATTTTTTGATTTTAGTTTCTCACCACTGTGACAAATTAAAAGAGAAGTAACTTAAAAGGAGGAAAGTTTTGGTGCTGGAGAGATGGCTCAACAGTTAAAAGTACTGGTTGCTCTTACAGAGGACCTGGGTTCGATTCCCAGCATCCACATGGCAGCTAACAACCACCCTCTGTAACTCCAGTTCCAAGGGATCCTACTTCCTCTTCTGATCTGTGTGGGCACTGCACGACACAGGTGCACCGACCTATATGCAAGCAATACACTCATACATATAACAAATAAAAATAATAAATAAAATACCAAAAAAGGAGGAAAGACTTATATTGACTCATACTTTCAGAACTTTTACTGTACAGTCAGTTGGCTTCAAGTTTCACATTCTGTGGTGAGGTGGGATATGTCAGAAGGATGTGGCAGAGGAACACTCCCCACCTCGTGAAGGCCAGAAGCACAGAGTTTAACAAGAAGGTGTCAAGATCAAGACAAAACCTTCAAAGACATGGCCCAGCAACCTATCTCCTTCAACTAGGCCCCTCTTCCCCCAGTTCTACAGCCTCCCAATAGCCTATTCAAATGTCAAATTTATCTAGGGATTAAACCATTGGTTATATCTGAGTCCTCAGGATCTAACTCACCCTCACAGACACCTAGAGCTGTGCTCCACTAATCTCATAGGTGTCTTTCAGTTCAATCAATTTGTCAATCAATATTAATTATCACACAATCATACCTCAATAGGTTGGTGAAATAAACAATTAATAGCAAGAGCACAGTTCTCAGTAGCAGAACAGTTATCCCTAGTATAAACATCAATCCCCAAGTGGAGCTGAAGGTTAACTGCACACTTATAATCTGTAGAAAAAGGCAATGCTTCCAAGGTAAGCAAAGGTTACTATACCCTCCCTTAATGAGAGACTGATTTTTTTCCCTTTGTGAGATGGCTCAATTGATAAAGTGCTTGTTGTACAAGATGAGGATCTGAGTTTGGATCCCGGCACCCTTGTAAAAAGCCAGGTGTGGTATGTGCCTGTAATTTCATGGTGGGAAGCAGATTCAGGAGGATCTTTGGGGCTTGCTGGCCAGCTAGCTAGTCTTGCTGAATCAGTGAGGTTCAGGTTCAATGAGGGACTTTGTTTAACACAAAGAGAAACAATGAGAAGAGCAACGGAGGAAGACATCGACATTGACCTCTGACCTTCACATGCAAGTACACATACAGGTATGCACAGAACACTACAAACATACAAAGGAAAACCAAATTAACACTTTACAAGTAAGTTTAGGAATCAGTTCTAAAGATCACTGCATAAGCAAAGGAGATAATGACTGTGAGGATGTGGTGTGGCCCAAATCTTGGTATTTTCCCCAAATTCATATACTGAAACCTAACCCTAATGCAAGAGGATTGAGAAGTGGAGCCTTCATAGTACATAAAGGGCCCTCTGGAAGGGGGTCAAAGCCCTCAAAAAAGATCAAAATAAGTACCTCGTCCCTTCTGCCATGTTAGGATACAACAGAGGCACCATCTATAAAGCAGAGGGTATGAGCATCAGCAGATAGGACTCTTGGTCCCTTGGTCTTGGACTTCATCCCCTCCAAAACCGTGAGAAATATATTTCTATTGTTGGTAAGTTATGCAATCTAAACTATTTTAGCATAGAAGCCCAAAAAGTCTAAGAGAGGGGCCAGCAGACCTTTTTTTGCACTCACAAAAATGTCATTTCTGCATTCCTAGCACTTTATGGAGTCTAAGAAAAGTTTTAAAGAACTATCAGTCTGGGCTGGAAGGATAGCGCAGCCATTAAAGGCTAAGGCTAACAACCAAAAAATAAAGAACTATCAGTCTAAGTGAAAACCAAAACACACATTTGTCTTTAATTAATCAACAGTGACAAGTGCAAATTGTAGTTACTAGTTTGGTATTCTACAAGGTAGATTCCTATTTGTTGTGTAACTATTTTCTCCAAATTGAAATCTGCCTTTTTGGAAGGTGTCAAGAGACTCATAAGACTCACAAAGCCCAGGAGACCCCATTCCCAAGGTGATATAAGCAGTAAACAATTGCTAGATGTTTGGCGTGGAGGTAGGTGGGAGAGGAGTCTTCAGTGGAACTGCCTATAAGTTGTGCAGGGAATTCTCGAGATGCCGCTTTTATGAGTCATCACTCCAGCTTCCTGGTGAGCTTTCTGGTGATGCAGGTGTCACCCTGTTCTTCTGCAAGAAACTCTAATATTAAGCTCACTGATTCAACAAGCTTGGGTAAAACTGCTTTCTTGGCCTGCTGATACCCTATGTGGGGTGAATAGATGCTTATTTATGTCTTTGCAGGAAAGGTCATGCAACATTTTCACTAGAATACAATGTTTTGTGTCTCTAGTACGTATCACAATATTCTTATCTATGTTGCCTCTAGCATTGGTAGAAAAAAGTTTGAATGGACTTAACTTTTTAATGTGAAGATTGAAAAGTTTTGAAAATGCACTACGGGGCCTCAAACGTCCTGCCGAAATACCTAAAATTCTAGAATTCATCTGACCACTGATAATGTACCAAGCACTACACTACAGAAAGTGCTGTGAAGTGGTGTGAATGGTACCTAATCCTGGGGAGTGAGTTACAGCATAAGTTAATATGGAGAACAAGAGATACTTAGGAAGGAACTTGACATGTAAGTGGGGATTACTGGGCAATCGGAGAGGGAAATGAGTGACAGGCAGGTGATAAGATGACAACAGAGAAACAGAGCGTACATGATCAATGTAAGTGTCCATAGAGAGAACAGGCCATTTGAATGCTGAGCATCTCAGTGCATTTCCAAATAGTTTTAAGACAGACTGTCATGCACACTTTTTGGATAAAGCTTACAAAGGCATTTTAATGTTTTTGGGAAGAAGTGTTTGTGATATGGGGTGAAGCTAAAAGCAAGAGAATAGATATTATTGTTTATGTGGAATGGTTTCATTTTTTGCTATATACAAAAGCCTTGAAGGTAAATGTATATATCATTGTGTGTTGTTACTTTACAATTTTTAAAGATTTATTTTATTTTTAATTATATGTATATGTGTGCAGGTGCCCATGGAGGCCAGAAGCCCCCCGGAGGCACAGTTACAGGCAGTTGTGAGCCACCCAGTGTGAGTGCTTGGGAACTCAACTTCAGTCCTCTGTTAGAGCAGCAAATGCTTTTAATTAACACTGGGTTATCTATCCAGCCCCACTTTGCAGTTTTTGAACTGAGATTCTGTAAGCGTGTACTGTTTTCAATGAAAAAATGCAGTCACAAAATGTTTAAAATTATCTGGCAGGGTGGAAAAGAAGAGGACGTGGAAATGAGGTGGAGGGGGAAGAGGCAGGAGGGAGTGGACTGTGATTCTTAAGTATAATAACTGCTTTCCTCCCCAAGTTGCTTTTGGTCAGTATTTTTTCACAGCAAAAGAATACCAAAGCAAACTAGAATACCTATTCAGATAGAAAACTACCTTCAGGGTAGGATATTAAGCTTTTATCATCTGTTAATGGTTTAACCTCATGTCACAGAGCAGTTACATTGCACTGTTTCCATAAGCACAGTGGGCCTCAATATCTATGGAATCTTTGGTCTTTTTTATTTTGAGACAGGCTCTCCTTGTAGCCAGGCTGGCCTTGATTTCATAGAAATCTGCTTTCCTCTGCCTCCCAAGTGCTGGGAGCAAGTGTTCTTAACTGATGAGCTATCTTTCCAAGCTGCTCTAGCCACCCCCTCCCCCCCCGGCCCTGCCCAAAAAGAATTGCATACTAATGGATGAGGAAAAAGGACATCTATGTTTTAAAAGAGAAAGACATAAGTTTTACATTATAAAATGCTATTGTGGAAAGCACTGAGAACTCAGTGTTGTAGATAACCATCCAAAGAGTAAAAGTGGAAGAATCCAACACACACACACACACACACACACACACACACACACACACACGTGCGCAACCTACTTTTTCAAATTTTCTAGGTTTGGAACTGAAAACTGTGATAGCCATATTACTATTTGATGTCATTATATCTAACCTGCTGGAAGTTATTCAAGCCAGTGTGTGGAGGCGAACTGTCAAGGATGCCAAATTTTCTGACAGTAATAAGAGTGTCTTCTTTGCTTACCTGTCTACTTGGGTTAAAATTTTGACTCTCAGATAGCTTTCTCTTATCCCTGACTCAGTGTTCAGGGGATTTTACCAAACTCTTAGCCAGTTAAGAGTAGAAATGGGGCTTAAACCAGTTCCTCAGTTTGCTCCAGCCTTCTTGAGAAGTCCCCTTCTTCCCTCCCCCATCACCCTGCTATTCTGTTACTAACACTTCAGAACCCTTACTGCTCTTTCATCTTTTAATATGACACAAACACAGGTCTAGGGGTTTTCTTTTAGTCCAATTTAGATTCTCAGAAAGATCGTGATGTCTTTTTTCTTGGAAACAATAGCTTCTGCGGACCAACTGAGCAGGCTAAAGATGAATATGAAAAGTACCTTTCCCTAGACTGAATGCACAGTGAAGGGGGAAATTTCCCAGACCTGAATCCCCAAACCCAGACTAATCTTTCTCCTCTCTCCTGGAACAGAAAAGTATTGGAGAAAAATTTTAAATTAATATTCATCATGCCTGGGTCTGGCACAGTAAAGCTCTCTGATGTGTCTATTGAATGTGCATGTGTTTGTATTAGGTTGTAAATAGGAGCTGAGGGGTTTATCTTTTGAAAACAAGTCCAATTTCTGTAGGTCTATAGTCAGTCACAGGAACACAGAGAAATCTGTCATGTTCATGCTGATAGTTCCATTTTCAGAGCAACAGTTTTAGTAGTTGAAGGACACATTGACTATACTTAGAGAAATTTGACAATATCAGAAAATGTTTGCCTTCGTTCCTTGACCGCTTTGCATTTTTACATAAGTATCAAAATGCCAAAGGCCAAGATTTTACTTTCAAATAAAGCAGAGGCTTCCTTTATAGGAAAGATACTTTTATCCTAATTTGTCTTCCTCCATTTTAAACTTCAAATTACAGCGAAATTACTTTTCAAAACACAAATCCAATCAAGCCACTCCCTACTTAAATTCTCTGATTGCTTCTTATACAGAGCAAATATTGGTTACCTGTCCAATTTACTTCCTGTTTCCAACAGAATTGTTATTCAGAGGGCTGGAGAGATGGCTCAGCAGTTAAGAGCACTGGATGCTCTTGTAGAGGACCCAGGTTCAATTCCTAGCACCCACATGGTGGCTAACAACTATCGTAATTCCAGTTCCAGAGGATTCAATGCCCTCTTCTGAGCTCTGTGGGCATTGTACCACATGGGTGCACTTACACACATTCAGGCTTTACACTCACGCACATAAAATTAAAATAATAAATAAAATATTGAAAAAAAAGAATTGATACTCTTTGCACACTTCACCATCGAAGTTCAAAAGCTCCAGCTTCCAAGGTGGACCCTGAGAACTTCAGCCTTTTCCATCACCTCTCAGCTCCTTTTCTGTGTCATGGCTGGAGTAGACTTGTCTTTGGTCCAAGGAGTGACTCCAGACTGGAGCCTTTCTTGATATGTGGGAACAAATTTTTGTTTAGGATATAGCTGGGCCCGATATAAACCTGGCATTGGATCGAAGCCAACCTCAGCAGAAGCTGATCCTTCAGAAAGCAAAGATTCTGTGACTTAGTAACTCATTGAGTTATCAGATGGAAACACACTGAACATTCACCTACTTCCAGACTTTCTACTTAAGGAGTAAATACATTCCTTTATAATGTAAGTTGAATTCTCTATTATTTGTAGTATAAAGTCTCCTGATAGGTAAAGAATTCTCATCTCTATGTAGCAACAGTTAGAGTTCTACCGGGGGGCCAGCAAGATGAATCAGTGGGTAAAGGTGCTTGCTGCCAAGCCTGATGACCTGAGTTCAAGGTGAGAACTGACTCCTTCAAGACTCCATGTTGCCCTTTGACATCCACATGCATGTTGTGACACATGCCCCCTCCTCCAAATAAACACACAAATATAACTTTAAAGTTCTTTCAGTCTTAAAATTCTGTGAGATTGCTAAGGGTCTGAGAATTCACATATGCCTACCATTGTACATTGACTTTCATGTGGAAGCAACTCAAGGTCTTTGTGATTACAAGGGCATCATTGATCTAAACACCTCAGTACATTAGGGGGTGGCATTTTGAAAGGCTGGACTTAAGCAGGCCTCTAGCCTCAATGTCTGTGCCCATGGCCCCCTTATGAGGCCCTCCTTGTTGTTCTCCTTGTGGATCATATTTCATCTCCATGGTGATACATTTGGTGGTTCCTCTGCCTAAGTCCCTGGTCCACACTATTGAGCTCTGCAGGACTTAGTTTGAATGTCATTCTTCCTGGTCAGCCTTTATTGACCTCTTCAGAGAGTCAAATGATTCTCCAACCTATTCCTCGTATTAGTCCCTGGCATTTGCCATGAAACTGTACTTCATATGTAATTGGTTTATTAAACACTCTTAAATCCATGGACCATAAACATGAAATCACTTTATTTTCTATTCTTGCTGCCTTCACCTACCTTTCCTAACCAGACACTGGATATACTCTGTTGGTATTTGGACATGCTCTTAGCCTATTTTGCTATAAGAAAATGTTACAGAATGGCCAGTATGTGAACAATTACAGTTTTGAAGTTTGCAAAGTCCAAGACAAAGACACATGCACATTTGGTGTATTTTAAGAGCTCCTCTTGCTTCAAGGTGGTCCTGTTCCCACTTCTTCTGGAAGGGACTTCATATGTCAGAAGACACAGAAGACAAATTAAGGGTGAATGACAGTTTCTTCGAACTCTTTGAGTGGCACTAGATCATTCACAATGACAGAGTCCCCATGATTCAGTTACTTCCCCTAAGGTTTTACCTCTTCATGGTGCCACAATGGAGTAAGTGTCAACGTAAGTTGTTGAAGTCTAGGACATGAATATCTAATCCATATAAGTATCTTCTATTTAGTTAAAGAGATACATAAATTGGTTATTTACAGCTACAATTTCACCCTGCTCATGTATCAACTCTGAAAATGCCACAGAGGTGAGGTCATGGTATCTGTGTTCTTTCTTCCTTCCTCTCTCCCTATTGAGACTCCAGTTCTTCCATACTGGGAATAGAATGTGGGTGAGAATGGCTGATCACTGTGGAAAGGACTGATAAATCTCATCAAATGTTATTCTGATGGCCATTTCTGCATAGCTGGTGGGCTTCACTGGGATGAGAGGGACACTGCTCAGCTTTATCTGTTCCCTTCATAGCTGACAAATATGTCTTCCATTGGACCCCACTAATGGTCCATACCTTCAGTATATTGGTTCCTTTTCTCATTGTTATAATAAAATATGTGACATAACCAACACAAGGAAGGAAGGGTTTCTGGTTGGCTCACAGTTCTAGGGAATACAGTCCATCATGGAGGGGAAGTCATGGTAGCAGGATCTGGAGGCAGCTAGTCACATTGCATCCATAGTCAAGAACAAATACAGATGAATGCCTATACCCATTTAGCTTTCTCCTTTTTATTCAGTCTGAGTGTTAGGGTGAGTCTTCCTACCTCAATTAACTTAATCGAGAAAATCCCTCTTAGACTTTCCCAAAGATTTGTCTTTAAGGTGATTCTAGTAATTCTAGTGATTCAAGTTAATAATGAATGTAAACCATCATATCCAGTGTCTCTGCAGATGGGGAATTCTTTCCTTAAAGGCCACTAACACCATTTTAAGACTCTATGAAATGCTTTGAAAATGAGATAGAGCCTGGTGGAGCCTTGAGAACTAGGAAGCAGTGTTCTTCAACCACATGGGACTGTTAAGAACCAGGAATTCTTCTTGCAAAAACTGTCCCTGACCTTAGATAACTCCATAGTTATATGCATGAAGTCCCTAAAACTCATCTAGCTAGGCCTCAAAAAAGACATAAAATATGAAGGAGCCACCCCAAAATGTTAGGGCTTTAATTTGTTAATGTTGTGCTATGGAGTAAAGGAAAATAAAACAATGACTTCATAGAGCTCAGCCTATAAATATGTTATACTATGATTAAAAACCAGCACTAGAAATACTTAAAGGCACAGATGATGCCTGCATGGGAGATGGTACATGTTTCTGTGTGGGATGGGAGTGATGGAGTGATGAAAGAAAGAAGATACGTTAGTAAAGATGGGTGGAATTTTCCATATGAACATGAGAAGAAAAGCAACCAGACAGTGGATCCCAGTGAAGGTGGTACACCTGGGGATGCTGATGGCAGTGTCTGGATAAGGGCTCAGAGACAAAAGTGGGCTCAGTATCAATTATCAACTTTAAATGAGTATTAGAATCTATGGCCTTTTCTTCATCTTCACAAATGAACTCTAGAAATCTTTAATCATAATTAAAATAGACACACACACACACACACACACATAGTAACTTATATTCTGTAACATGATTTGTGAAATGCTTCCTGTCATTCCACATAGGTCACCTCAAGGTCGCTGTTGTTTGCCAATTGGTTCTTCTCATCACCCCTGATCACAATCTACGGGGTTTGGAAAATTCTGTAATATCATACGATGGAAACCAAGCAATGTGAAAAGTGGGAAAAGTTACTGAAGTCAATTCAGAAGAGCCCCTGAGTCTTTGATCATCACAGGGAGAAGGACAAGTCCTGACTAGTGAGAAGCCTGTAACACAGTCTGCATTTCAGCCCTGGTTCCCCACCCTTTTATCAAGATGACACTCAGCTCCATTCAGAAGAATGTTCAGGCTGCTTGGCCTCAAGCAGTCTGAATTAGGAAGAAGATATTTACAGGAGCTATTTGGCATATCAGGTCTGTGGAATGTTCTGGCATCCCTGCTGAGGGAACAAGGCATTAGCAGAAAGCTGACTTGGATGTCATCTTTTTTGCTGGGAGAAAGGAAGCCAGTGTTTTGTGTGCTTTGTCACTGACGTGATTTGAATGACAAACTATAGGCTCATGTATTTGACACTTGGTTCCCAGTTGGTGGCACTGTTTGGGGAGGATACAGAATTTTTAGGACTCAGAGCTATGCTGGAGGAAGTAACATCACTGGGGGTGGGATTTGAGAGTTTATAGCCTTACACCACTTCCTGTTCTGCCTCTATGCTTCCTATGTGTGGGTGGAAATGTAATCAGCCAGCTTCCTGCTCCAGCCACCCATTGCCACGCCTTCCCTCCAGTATGGACTCTTAACCATCTGGAACCATAAATCAAAACAAACTCTTCTACAAGTTGTTTTGGTCATGATATTTTATCACAGCAATGGAAAAGTAACTAATACAGTAGTAACACCTCTGGGTGAGAAGCATCCAAACCCAGGTCTTTTCATGCAGTGGTTCTTTGTGAGAATAATGTAAGGAGCTTATGCTGCTAGTTTCTTGCTGTGCATCTACTCTTTGGCTGGTTTCTTGTGATGTACCCATCTCCTAGTTTCGTCCCTGAGCAATACATCTTATAGTCTCTTCCTGCTAGAATTATTTCATGAGGTTCCATCCTCGAAGCTGCTGCAGCTTTCACTAGGTCTTTGGGACATTTAAGCATTTGGGAGAAGCATGTGGGTGACCCTATCACCTCCCTTTCTTCTCCACCTACTGTTTTCTCCTGCTTGATGTCTCCTGTGGAGCAATGCGTCTAGTCATTGCTCATGCTCCTGACTTGACAGGACACGTGGCATGTTCTCAGTGGTCTCCCTGTGGCCCACTTTAGACGGTTGAGTCTGTGAGGTTTTGCTGTTGGCTGCATTGAGATGAAGAGCTTGATGTTAGCTGGGCTGTCCTCCTGAGCTCTCTATCAGGTGGTCTTAGAGCTTTCCCATTCTTGGTCTTCCAGGGTGGTGGCACCAAAGGCTACTTTATCTTGATAATTTCCCTTTAGGTTTCCATTCTTTTCCCCACATACATTGAAGAGGTAAGTGAAGGCTGAGGAATAACTTGTGCATCATGTAGTGGTTTTCATGGACTAGTTCCAACAGTTACTCTAGGAAATAAGAACATTGTTAATAACTGTCCTCACACTGGAACTTAAATTTTTAAAAATCTGAGATAAGTAGAAAATTACCATTCCGTGTCCTCCTACATGCTTCAAGACTGAAGGTACAAGTTAAAGATGCCAATGGTGAAAATATTTTTAACTGATAAATTGCTCAGAGATGCACAATATTTTATAAATGAACTAATAGCAGTTGTACATGTATATCTAAAAACATCATTTCAAAAGCACTTTGTGGATCAGAGTGCATAGGTTTCACATTCAAAAGGCTCAGGCAGATAAGGGGGATGATTGGTCATAAGCTGTGTGTTAAAATAATGGGGAGTGGTGGATGCTCGTGAATTGTAGCTGTCCTGTCCTGTCCTGTCTAAAAGGGGCGGCTGACACTCAGTTCCAAAAAAAAACAAAACAAAACAAAACAAAACAAAAACCAGAAGGGCATTGTGGTGGTTTGAATAAGTGTTCCCCATAGGCTCCAAGTATTTGGACACTTGGTCCCCAGTTTGTGGCCTGTTTGTGGAGGGTCATGAAACCTTTAGGAGGTGTGGCCATGCTAGAGGAAGCATGTCACTGGGACAGGTTTTCAGAGCCTATAGCCATGCGCACTTCTAATCTGGTTTGCTTTGCTTCCTGTGCCCCCTTGAAGATGTGAGCCCTCAGCTAGACTCTTACCCCCTGCAACTTTAAGCCAAAAAAAATTTTTTTAAGTTGCCTTGATCATGGTATTTTATCACAGCAATGGAAAAGTGATTCATACAAGCATACTATTAATATCTTAATGGTTTCTTAAGAGGGATTAATCCAGATTTTTATGTAAAGTTTCCTAAATTTTAAAACAATGGCAACTAATTTCATTAAAAGACACACTGAATAGACTCAACTAAAGCCTAATGGTAGGCCAAACTGTGTATTTTAAGCAGCAGCACAGCACCTCTGAGAAGCACCATATAATGTTAGCTGTTACGATGATGGTGGGGAGGACGCTATTTCAGCTCTAAACAAAGTTTTACGGCATGTTTATACAGTTTCATAGATGTGCTTTTCAGTCACCTAAAAATAGCAGTCTCATCTGTTGTGAAGTTTGGTTAAACTCTCCACAGTGGTTTGGGCTAGAAGGTGACTCTTCAGTGAGTATGTGGTAGTAATTAACCCCACAGTCAGTTGTGCCCCAGTGACAACTCTGGCTTGTCCTTCAGGAGCTGGGCAGCTCCCTTAACTGGCATATCAATATCCTCCAACTCAGAAAGAAGGGTGGGGAAGAGAATGGGAAATAAATAGAAATCTAAGTATTTCCTGACAAGTCACAAAATAACATTTGGATTAATTAGTTAACCCACTAGAATTATTGCATTTTATTTGAGAATAATTCTTGACAAGGAGTAATGCCTTTAACTATATGTTTACCTCTGAAAGAGTCTTTACTGGTTTTTCATGCTGGTTAGTTTGTTTACTCATTCAACAGATATTTCTTGAACCTCCAAGTGTCCAGATATAGCCATTACTAGAATTGCCAAAATAGACCAAAGCCTCCCACTGTTGCAGCAGCTGTAAACAAACTAGTGCAAGAGAAATGAATGTGGCCATTAAATGACTGGTAAGGTCAAGGATACAGGCCAGGATGCTATACATTTGAAGTTCAGAAACACTGTTTTCTGTGGGAAAGCCCAACTTCTCAGAGTTCTTCTCTGTTAAATGTGGTTAGCAAAGCTGTTGCTCATTGTGAGATAGAACTGTGCTAGACTGTAGGTAACACCGTCTTAGGCATAAGCACTGCCAAGTACTGCAGAAAATTGTCAAAGGAGCCCTGGACAGCTTCAGTTGTCAGCTTGACACACCTGGAAAGCGAGAACCTCAATTGAGGAATTTCCTCCATTGGATCAGCCTGTGGCCATGTCTATGGGACATTTTCTTGATTGTTGAGAGATGTGAGAGGGCCCAGCCCACTGTGGGTGGTACCACCCCTAAGCAGGTGATCTTGGGTTGTATAAGAAAACAGGCCAGAAGAGCAAGCCAGTAAGCAGTGTTCTTCCATGGCCATTGCTTTAGTTCTCACCCCCAGGTTCCCGCCTTGAGTTTTTTTCCTGGACTTCCCTTGATGATGGACTGTGAGCTGTAAGCGAAATAAACTCTTTCCTCCCAAAGATGGTTTTGGTCAATGCTCTATCACAAAAGCAAACTAAAACAAAAGGTTTTGGAGGAGCTGGGGAGAGCTGGGGAAGGATGCGAGACTAGCATAGTGGTTGAACGGGGCTAGAGAATCAGAACTCAGTGGTAACACATAGCAAGGCTACAGCCAGGAAGCCCTGGATGAGGTCATGGCTGTGTGTAACATGGTCACAACTGCATAATGTCAGTGAATCAGATTAAGGTTCAGCCCGGGACAAGCACTTTGGAAAGCCACTCTGTTGTCCAAGTTCAATTACTAGTCATGCAACACTATGCAACACCAGCAAATCATTGCATTTTTCTGAGACAATTAGTCCCCAAACAGCTATTTTCTTTTCCTCTCTAGACACTAGAAACATTGCCACACAGCGGTCTACTTTGATTTTCTTCAGGAGTTGGAAGTTTCAATATGGGACAACTTTATGTGCCTTTCTTGGGTTATGGATGTGCTGGGAATGGAACTCAGGGCCGTGTGTGTTCTAAGCATGCTTTCTATCTCTGTACTAAAACTTCAATCCCTTTATATGTTCTTTTAAAAAGGACACAAGTCATAGAATATATGCTTTAGTATAGATACAAGTGTAAGATTATAAAAAAGGGCTGTGAAGGACCCTAGAGATGACCTAAGTGAAACTGCATTTTGTAAGAAAGGAGGCAGTTTGGTAAGGACTGTGTGTGCTTTGCCCATCCTTGCAAGGATGGGCTTGTTCCTCATCTTTTCTCCACAGCCGCTGTGCCTCCCTATGTAGCTACAGCTAGTATGTGCCTTTTGTCCATAAAGTTAAAGTGTATTTGAGCCTGTTTGTCAAAATAGACTGAATTTTCTAACACACTGAGGTTTGTTTTACTAGTTCTATGAGGTACTGATGCGTTTGTCCCCGTCTCAGCTTCTCTCTATGGCACTGCACTCGCCCTAATGAGAGATTCCGGATATTGTCTTTAGAAGAGGAGAGATTCTGGATGTTGTTTTCAGTAGAGGTGGCAAATGATTGGTGGCTGGGATGGTCTGTTGGCTTGCGCCAGCCTTCAGGTTCTGCTCTCAGTACCAGCTGCAGGCAGATGTCAGCTCTCCAAACTAAGAAAAGCTCCTCAGTGCCTTTGTCCTCTGCTTTGGGCCTTTGCCACAATTCTTGAAGAAAGGAAAAGTCCTTAACCTTTATTAGAACCAGCTTGTCTGCTCTCTGCCAAACAGCTCAAACTGTGACCCCTGGTGGTTCAAAGTGAGTGTGCAGTCCATAAGCTAACTGATAGTGTGTGCACAGGGTTCAGAGACATACACAATTCAGTTCCACTGAGCAAAAATTGCCGAGTTTCTCTAACATAGCTACATTTTTATTTATTAGCTGTTTTAAAATATTTTGTTGTAAAAGTCCCAGAAAGTAAAATTTTCCTTATTTATTTAACTAGTTTGTTTCGAATACCAAACTGGAGACTCAATGTTTACTTAATTATTTTAACTAACTGATCAAAATCCTGCAGTGAAGGAAACTGAGGCTTTCCCCAGGTCACTCAGCAGGGATGGTCAAGCTCAGGCTAGATTTCAAGGGTCCTTTCTCATGCCTGGGACTCCACATATTGGAGCACATAGACCCCCTGTTCTACACATTATTCACAAATCATCCAGACCCAAGTTCTTGAACTAGTGATTTAACTGCCTGGTAACATACCCCAGAATGTGCTTATAAGTAACAGACACCATGTTGGGTACAAGGCATCAGGTGGCATTCTGTAAATTTAGTAAATGGTAGCTAATCATTTTGGTGCAAATGTCTAACCAAAAAAATCATTTACAAAATGGCTCAGTGGATAAAGGCGCTTGCCACCAAGCCCGAGGACCTGAGTTTGATACCTGGGACCCACATGGTGGAAGGAGAGAACCCACTCCCACAAGTTTTCTTCTGACCTACACACATGCATGGTGACACTCTGTCAGAAATACACATCACACGCACACACACACACACACACACACACACACTGCACAATTTAAAAAAAATTCAAAGTTAGTTACCAAAATACTGCTTGCAGTGATGCAAAATCTCTATTATATAATAGTTTGAATATGGGTAACACTGCTCCAAGGTCTACATGTTAAAAGCTGGTCCCTAGGGTGTGCAAAGGAGGAGGTGATAGAACCTCTATGATGTGGGGCCTTATGAGAGTTCTATAGGTCATTGGAGGTATGCCTTTGAAGGACTGTGGTATCACATCAGTTTATTCTCTTATTTTCTCTGTTTCCTGGCTCATGATATAAGCTGTTTGCTCCACAATGTGCCCCCACCATGATGTAGTGCCCTTACAAAAGGTCCAAAGCAAAGTGACTACCCAGGCCCACACAGGAAACAAGTACCATAAGCCAAAATGAAGTGTTTCTCTTTATAGCTAATTGCTTCAGATATTTTGTTACATTAACATAATGTAGGCAGAAAAAATCGTTGAATAATGGATCTGAATAGATTTAAAGAGAAGATACAATTGCTTTTAGTTGTGGTCAAAAAGCAAGGAACTATCCATATTTCCAGACAGATGAAAATTGCTTCCAATCTTTTAAGCATGTGGGGTTTATCTATAGAATCACTCATTTGTGCATTACTGGAGAACATGTGATAGACAGAAACTTCTGTTTAATGAACGCTGGTGTCTTGAATGAAGCTTGAGTGTTTGAAGACTTGGTCAGTTGTTGGTATTGTTTGGGGAGGGTCATGGAACCTTTAGGAGATGTGGCCTTGCGGGAGGAAGTATGTTACTACAAGTGGGCTTTGAGAGCTCATAGCATTGCTGCACTTCCAGTTTTCCCTCTGTTTCTTGTGCCTGCTTGAAGCTATGAGCTCTTAGCTTTCTGCTCTGGCTACCTTCCTGCTGTGATGGACTCTCATCCCTCTGGATCCATAAGCAAAGTAAACTCTTCCTTTTATAAGTTGACTTGGTCAGGGTGCTTTATCACAGAACAGAGAAGTAACTAACACAGGAGTTGATACCAAGAGTGGGGTGTTGCTGCAAAGAATGTGAACATGTTGGTTTTTGGAGGAATGTGGAATACTTTGGAAACCTGGACCAGAAAACTGGTTGAAAATGTAAGCAATGCTTAATGGACATTCCAGGAAGAGTCCAGAAGAAAGTAGTGCTGAGAGCAATGTAGTTTCAACAGGAAATAAGGACTTAAATAGCAACTGGGCTATTTTAGCAAATAATCTGGCTGCTGCTGGCTACCTGTAGACTAAGAACTTACCTGAGGCTAAATTAAAAAGTAATGGAGTAATATCTTTGATGGAGGAAATTTCAAGGCAAACTGATGGAGGAAATTTCAAGGCAAACTAATGTTGAATTTGTGGCTTGATTATTACCCATGAATTTTATGCAGGTGTACAATGAAAAAGAGCAAGTGGGACAGAAAGAAAGACAAAATGCAGTTTGGAGAGAAAGAGAGCACCAGGAAACGTAATCTTGTAGCCAAATTGTGTTCTGGAGGAGAAGCTGTCTTTGCTGAGGAGATTAGAATTCTTAAGGAGAGGCCTCCAGATTGCACTAGAAAGAGGCGAAGAGAGCCTTGAGGGCAAGACCCCAAGCTTCCAGTTCTAAAAGAAGAAAGCCTAAAGGGTTTTCTGCTCCTAGAAAACACAACATATAAAAGGTGGTGTTAATTTGGCTGAGGGGAGCCAAGGGCCATCCCAAACTGGCAGCTAAACTTGACAGTGCTGACATTAGAGGCATGAAAGATACAAGAGTGAGAGTCAGGAAGTTTTAGAGAACCACTGAAGACAGGCGGCATGTATCAGGGGAATAGGGGACTCACTGCACAAGGAAGGCCAGAGAGCCCTAACTGGTGATTGCCTGATGCTATGAAGGTGAAGCCTGGGTTCCAGAGGTCACTCCCAAGATGTTAGAGATGCCAGAGCTGTGAGACATCTGTTTAGGAGAGCTGCATACAAGGAGTGGTACCAGCCCAAGAGAGAGATATATGTTGCAGGCAGCAAAGCTGGATGAGCAGAGCCTCTAAGGCCTAGACATGGGAAATGAAACTACAAGATTTGGTGTTTTCCCCACTGGGTTATGATCTTGCTTTGGTTCTATATTTTCTCGCTATGCCCCAGTTCTTCCCTTTTGGAATGGTAATATATATTCTGTGCCATTGTATGTTGGAAATATGCAGTTTTCTTTTTGAGTTTTCAGGGGGTTATAGTGAAGAAGGTGTCGTGAGTCTTAGAAGAGGCTTTGAACTTTTGAATAGTGTTGAGACTATGACGGTGAAGATGATGAGGACTTAAAAAGTTCAGACTAAATGCATCTTACATTATGGTATGTCCATGAGCTTCTGGAGGTCAGGGAGTAGAATGTGATGGTTTGAATGAGACTGTTCACCATAGGCTCACATATTTAAGAGTTCTCCACACTGCTTTC
>NW_008344412.1:2145636-2146048 GCF_000622305.1 Nannospalax galili | reverse complement strand
GAGCCATTTGGAATTGACTTTTGTGCAAGGTGAAATATAGGGGTTTAGTTTAATTCTTCTACAGGTGGAGATCCAGTTTTACCAGCTCCATTTCCTGAACATGCTATCTTTCCTCCAGTGAATGTTCTTGGCCCCTTTATCAAATATCAGGCGGCTGAAATTGTATGTACTGATATTTGGGTCTTCAGTTTTGTTCCATTGATCTATAGGTCTATCTTTGTGGCAGTACCATGTTGTTTTTATGACTATAGCTCTGTAATACAGCTTAAAATCTGGTATAGTAATCTCCCCAGCATTACTCTTAGTGCTCAGGGTTGTGTTAGCTATCTGAGGTTTTTTGTGCTTCCATATGAATCTTAGGATTTTTTTTCCAATTCTGTGAAAAATGTCATGGGGATTTTGATTGGCATTG
>NW_008344412.1:2145074-2145520 GCF_000622305.1 Nannospalax galili | reverse complement strand
GATTTAAAATTTTCATTGTAGAGCTCTTTAATGTCTTTGGTCAGGTTTTTTGGGAGATATTTTATATCTTTTTGCAGCAATTGTGAAGGGGAGTGTTTCCATGTACTCTATCTTTGATTGCTTGTTATTGGTATATAGAAAGGCTACAGACTTTTGTAGATTAATTTTGTAACCTGCCACTTTACCAAACATGTTAATAATTTCTGGGAGTTTTCTGGTAGAATTTCTGGCATCTCTTAGATATAATATCATATCATCTTCAAAAAGGGATAATTTGATCTCTTGTTTTCCAATTATTAATCCTTTAATTTCCTGCCTCTTGTCTTATTGATCTTGCAAGAGTTTCAATCACTATGTTAAAGAGAAGTGGGGATAGTGGAAAGCCTTGTCTGGTTCCTGATTTCAATGGGAATGCTTCCAGTTTTTCCTCCATTTAAAATGATGTC
>NW_008344412.1:2143825-2144819 GCF_000622305.1 Nannospalax galili | reverse complement strand
GAGTGATGCTGGCTTCATAGAAGGAATTTGGAAGTTTTCCCTCCATTTCTATTTTTTTGAATAAATTAAGTAGTATTGGATGTAGATCTTCCTTAAATGTCTGATAGAATTCTGCTGTAATCCATCTGGTCCTGGGCTTTTCTTTGTCAGGAGGTTTTGTATAACTGTTTCAATTTCTTTTTGTGTTATGGGTCTGTTTAAGCTGTTAATCTTTTCTTGGTTTGTTTTGGCTGTTCCTGTGCATTTAGATATCCATCCAGTTGTTTTAAGTATTCCCTTATAATGTTCTGTATCTTTCTGGTGTCTGTTGTGGTGTTTCCCATTTCATCTCTGATTTTGTTGATTTGGAGGTGCTCTTTCTTTCTTTTGGTTAACTGGGCTAGCGGTCTGTCACTCTTGTTTATCTTTTCAAAGAACCAGCTCTTGGATTTGGTGATTCTTTGTATTGTTTTCTTTGTTTCAATTTCATTAATTTCTGCCCTGATTTTTGTTATTTCATCTTGTCTGCTGGGTTTGGGTTTCATTTGTTGTTGCTTTTCAGGTGACTTGAGTTGCAATATTAAGTCATTTATTTGTGTTCTTTCTGATTTTTTCTGATGTAGGCATTTAGAGTTATAAAGTTCCCTGTAAGGACAGCTTTCAGCATGTCCCAGAGGTTTTGTTGTGTCTTATTGTCCTTTTCATTTAGTTCCAGGAATACTTTTATTTCTTTCTTAATTTCTCTTTTGACCCATTCATCATTTAGGAGTGTGTTGTTTAATCTCCATGTATTCATGTGGTGACTAGGGCTTCTTCTGGTGTTGATTGTAATCTTTATTACATTGTGGTCTGATAGAATGCAAAGAATTATGTCAATCTTTTTGTATTTGTTGAGGTTTGTTTTGTGACCCAGTATATAGTCGATTTTGGAGAAGGTTCCATGGGGTGCTGAGTAGAAAGTATATCCTTTGGTGCTTGGGTGAATACTTGGTAGATGTCTGTTAGGTCCATTTAA
>NW_008344412.1:2143264-2143740 GCF_000622305.1 Nannospalax galili | reverse complement strand
CCCCTACTATTAATGAGTTGGGGTTAATTTGGGTCTTAAAGTCCTGTAGTATTTTTTTATGAAGTTGGGTGCATCAGAGTTTGGTGAATATATGTTCGTGATTGTAATATTCTTGTTTTTTTGTTCCTTTGATCAGAATGAAGTGGCCCTCTTTATCTCTTTATCTCTTCTGATTAGTTTTAGTTTAAAGTCTATTTTGTCAGATATTAGAATTGCAACACCTGCTTTTTTCTTAGTACCATTCGCTTGGTATATTTCTTCCATCCTTTCACCTTCAATAGTGCCTGTCCTTGAAAGTGAAATGGGTTTCTTGCAGACAACAAAAAGGTGGGTTTTGTTTCTTAATCCATTCACCTAGTCTGTGTCTTTTGACTGGCGAGTTTGGTCTGTTAAGATTTAAAGTTATTAATGAAAGATGTGTATTGAATCCTGTCATTTTTATTTCTGTTTACATTCTTGATATAGCTGTACTTTTC
>NW_008344412.1:2127164-2142940 GCF_000622305.1 Nannospalax galili | reverse complement strand
TCAGTATTGTCTCTTTGTTTTGTATGTTTAGTGTTTTTACTATGATGTGGCATGAAGAGTTTCCTTTCTGGTCCTGTCTGTTTGGTGTTCTATATGCTTCTTGTATTTTTATGGGCATGTGTTTCTTTAATTTTGGGAAATTTTCTTCTACGATTTTGTTGAGGATCTGATCCATGCCATTATCTTGAATTCTTCTCCTTCCTGTATGCCTATGATTTGTAAGTTTGGTCTTTTTATGGTGTCACACAATTCCTGCATATTCCATTCTTGTTGTGCATTCTTAAATTTTTCATAATCTTTTCTTGAGTGGTCTAGTGCATCCACTTGATCTTCCAGTCTTGATATTCTGTTTTCCATTTCATTCATCCTATTGGTGAGGCTTTCTCCTGTCATTTCTAATTGGCTTACTGAGTGTTTCACTTCCTTCTTCATTTCAGCCTGAGTATTTGTCAATATTTCTAACTCTTTTCTAAATTCAGAAATTTATCCCTATCTTCCTTCAGTTCTTTGATTTCTTTGTTTTTGTGTTCTTTAAATTCACTGAATTCCTTTATCATATTTATAATTGTTCTTTTGAGTTCTATGTCCTGCATTATATCTAGGGGGTTCTCATTATACTCCTCTAGGGGACTATTGGTATTTGGTGGGGATACATTATTTTTGTTTTTCATATTATTATTTTTTCTCCGTGATTTTGACATGTGGATTTCTTTTGTACTTTCTGATTCTTGTGTGAGACTTAAGCCTTCAAGTTTAGGTCTGCTTCTTTTTGTAAACTTTATGTGCCTTTGTGTTTTACTTTTTGGGCATGAAAAGCTGATTTGTCTATGCTTCCCGTTCTCTGTTTTGATTTTATATTGGAGTGGCTAGATTGCTTTTGTCTTCAGGAGTTCCCACAGAGGCCCAAGTCAGATGAGAATCAGATGCTCACAGGTTTTCTCCTAATGTCTGGATCCCTCCAGGAAAGATGTTGTCCTTAGGAATTTGGGGTTGGACTTGCTTGGGAGCAGGGCCCAGGAAAGATACTGGTCTCAGGCAGCTGGTGGCCATGCCACCCAGAGATGCAAAGGGAGATGGGGGCAGGAAGAGTCCCCAAGGGCTCCTGGGGATGGCAGGGAGGAACTGGGTTTGTCTGGATGAAAGTGATCAGGAAGCCAAGAGGTCAGCCCTGGTGTCCAGGAAAGAGGCTGGCTTGTTGTGCAGCCCAGGGAATCAGAGGGAGGTGAGGGCATGACCAGGCCTAGAGGGCTCCTGGGGACTGCAAGAAGGAACTGGTTTGGTCTGGATGCAAGGGATCAGCAAACAGTGGTGGTTCCCCAGGTATCTGGGGTGTCAAGAGAAGGAATGGGACAGTACCCAGGCTAGAAGGAGAGCTGGTCAGGGGAGATGGGAGGTTGAATGAGGCTAGGGGAGTCAAGGCATGGTGGGCACGATGGACTTACCCAGGAGAGAGGCTGGCAGGTTGTGCAGGCCCAGGGAAGCAGAGGCAGGATGATTTTCTTATTAAAGAGGTTCAAGGGAGTTCATTTATCCTTCTCCCAGGTGAGTCACAGCAAGAAAGTGCACCTTGATCTTGGAGTTCCCAGCCACTAAAAGTGTAACAATTTTCTGTTATGGATAACTCACTCAGTTTATGGAGTTTTATTTTAATGTCTAAAAGAACTAAGACAAGTTTCATTAACTCTGAGAAGAAATAGAAATAAGTACTTTTTGAAATATGGAGAGTAAATAGTCAAAAAGCTTGACTGGAGCAAATGCTTTTCCTAACTGTGCTTTATAGAGTATCATCAGTAGTTTTATTACAGACCATTTGTCATAAAATGGAAAAGATAGGAAAGGTTCAGAGATTCAGAGACGTGTGGTTTTGGTCACCCTAATCCCCCAAATCCCCAAAGAGAAACATTCATGTGATTAAGAAGCACCATGTTCACAGAGGTTGGTCTCCTAATCTTGAAGCAGAGGTATCCCAGTTCAGGCCAGTCAGAAAATTGATGAAAGATAAGTTAGACTGTAGACACTTACAGGTGTATCTTTTAGGGGCTACATTGATACAGGAGAAATCAGGGTCTCTTTTCAGGGTTCTTAGCCTCATTTATAAAAGAATTTAAGAATGGACTCAAATGGAAGCTTTAGGACAATTTTTTAGAGTTTAAAAAAAAACCTCTAGGGCAAGCAGGCTGCAAATCTTAGCAGCTGCTCTGAAGAGGAGAATGGAGGGGAGATGGAAAAACCCAGGTCATTTAAATCTGGTATGGAAGTAAGACATGTGACAAACTGACAGTCACATGGGGCTTTATAGAAAGAGTAAAGAAGCCAAAAATATTGGGGTAGCCCAGAGTGTTAGGGAAAACATACTTAGAAAAGAGACAGAAAGGAGAAAAGATGAGGCTACTGTTTTCTGAAAAATTCAGAAAAGCATATACTGACTTACAGAGCTACATGCTGTCTACTGCTGGACTGTATGCAACTGCCAGGACACATGGAAAAGTTAACCATCTCATTTATGCACTAGTGATTCTGCCTATCTCTTCAGTATCACTTAAGATTGGGATGGAAAGTAAATGACATCAAATGGTTGCTAAAAGCTTTAGCAATGTGAAGGTAATGAAAACCTTAGTATAGTTGCTCAGGACTTTGAATGGTTGCTAAGAACTCTGGCCATGAGATAAGATAAGAGATAAGAATGGGGGAGGTAAACAGGAATCTTCCCCTGCCCCTGTGGTTACTGATAGGTAAAGTAGGCAATGGAATCTGGTTGATCTGGAGAAAGCACCAGGACACAGATAAAACTCCAGCAGAATTGAGTTTAATTAGCAAAGGAACACCTGGGTCGTGAGTTGGGGTCATTTTAAGGGGGAGGCTTCTGGGGGCTGCAGAAGGTGGGAAGATATTTTTTTTTAAAGTTGGGTGGGGGAAGCAGGAGAGCGGGACTGTTGAAACCTGCCTTCTTTAGAGATCAAAGGGGAAGCCTGCTGTGTTGGCCGAACAGTGGACAAAAGTCTGCTTCTCTTGACTTCAAAGACCAGGGTTCTTATCAAATGGGTTCCCTTTTCTCAGGGGCTTGTGAGGTCCATGAGGCCCTGTTGGTGAGGGGGCGGGACTATCTGAACCCTAACAGTTACCCAGGATTGAAGTCTTTGTTGTCCAAACTATCACATTCCTGTAACTACTTGCTTGATTATCATGTATGTGCTATTTGCCTTTTGCTTGCATTTCTCACATATGAATTAACTATAAATGCACCCAAAAATTTGCACTAGGGGCTGGCACCATTACAGAGTGATCGAGGTGTCAGCCTGCTGGCATGAACTAAAATTCACTCTTCTTCACCTGCCTTTGGCTGCTGGTCTCCTGATTTCTTGTAACAATGTGAACCCACCTTGCTAGGGGTGATCCAACAAGCAGATAATTGACCTGGCAAAACTAGAATGTTAGGTCTCCACGCAGACCCTGAAGGGGCATTTCTTGCTACCTGTGTGTCATAGTTTATATGCCTTGCTTTGTGGGTGTGATGATTTGAATGAAAATATCCCCCATAGGTTCCAAGTATTTGGACATTTTGTCCCCAGATCTAAGATGGCACTGTTTTGGGAGGTTTTAGAAGGTGTGGCTATCCTGGAGGAAACATGTCACTGGGGGTGGACTTAGAGAGTTTATAAGCCTTGCCAGATCTCCAGTTTCTCTCTTGTTTTCCTGTGCCTGCTGGAAGATTTAGAGCTTAGCTTCCACGCCTCCTCCAGCCACCTCTATCATCATGACTCCTTGCCATGATGGACTGTAATTCCCCTGGAACCTTAAGCTCAAATAAACTCTTCCTTTTATAAATTATTTTGGTCAGTATTTCTACCACAGAAACAAAAAAGTGACTAATACAGTAATTGGTACCAGAGAGTGGGCTGTTGGCCGTGAAGAACCTGACCATGTGGGGTTTTGAAGAAATGTGGAAGACTTTGGAAGGTTGGGCTAGAAAAGCAGTTGATTGCTGTACATGGAGCTTAACAGGCCATTCTAGTAGGCACCTGGAAGAAAGTTGTGCTGAGAACAATGTAGTTCCAGAGGGAAATAAGGACTTATGCAGCACTTGGGATATTTTGGCAAGAGTCTGGCTGGAGTCTCCCCTCGGTCAAAAAACTTGCCTGGGGCTAGGTTGAAAAGCAACGGAGTAATTTCTCTGGTGGAAGAAATTTCAAGACAGCTTAATGTAGAAATGGTGGTGTAGCTATTAATGGTGAATATTATACAGATTTACAATGAAAAAGAGCAAACGGGACAGAAAGAAATGCAGAATGTACATGGATTGAAAAAGAGCAGTAGGAAGATTAATGTTGGAGCCCTGGCATATTCTGGAGAGGATCACTTTGATAAGGAGATTAAAGTGATTAAGGAGGGGCCTAGAGATTCCTACTTAAACAATGGAGAGAGTACCTCCAGGGCAAGACCACACCTAGTTAAGCCCCCAACTTATGAAAGGAAAATCCTGCAGGGACCACTGAAAAGAAAAGCTTCTAAAATGGATAAAGCAGGCTGGAGCCCATCCCAAATTTGCAGTCAAACTTGGCAGTGTCATTCACCTGGTGCTGGCTTCAGAGGCATTAAAAATGAAGAGTTAAGGGGTCATTGGTTCTTCTTCTGTTGTTTTAGAGAGCCACTGGGGCCAGGCAGCATGCAGCAGGGGTTCCGCTGCATAGAGAAGTCCCTGATAGGCCATTGCATGAAGCCATGAAGGCGAAGCCTGATTGGCAATGGAGGCCCCAAGAAGGTGTTAATGATGCCAGAACTGTGAGGCATCTGCCAAGAAGACCTGTATACAGGGAGTGGTACCAGTACAAGAGAGATATGTGTGTTGCACACAGCAAAGCTGGAGAGGCTGAGCCATCTAAGTCCTTTGGAAGTAATGTCCCTGAAGTTGGACATGGAGCTGCCAATTTGGTGTTTGTCCTGCTCATTTTCAGTCTTGTTTTGGTCCGGTATTTCCTCACTATGCCTCTATTCCTCCTTTTTGGAATGGTAATGTGTATTCATTTCCACTATATGTTGGGAGTATGTAATTTGTCTTTTGATTTTACGGGGGGCTTACAGTTAAGATATTTCCCTGAGTCTCAGGAGACATTTTGGACTGTGGGCTTTTGAATAGTATTGACACTGATAATGACTATGGGGACTTTTAAAGTTGAACTAAATGCATTTTGCCTTTTATATGGTCTTGAGCCTATTGGGGTGATGGGGTGGAATGTGATGGTTTGAATGAAATGCCCCATAGGCTCCAAATATTTGGACATTTTGTCCCCAGATGATGGTGCTGTTTTGGGAGGTCTTAGAAGGTGTGACATGTCACTGGGGTTGGGCTTAGAGAGTTCTTAAGCCTTGCCAGATCTCTAGTTGCTATCTTGTTTCCTGTGCCTGCTGGAAGATGTAAAGCTTAGCTTCTGCTGCTCCTCCTCCAGCCACCTCTGCCACCATGACTCCTTGCCATGATGGACTGTAATTCCCCTGGAACTGTAAGCTCAAATAAATTCTTCTTTTTATAAATTGTTTTGGTCAGTGTTTCTATCACAGCAACAGAAAGTGACTAATACAGTGGGCTACCTAAATTCTCCTAATTTGTTTGATCAATTCTTTTAACCAGGGTGTGTGAGTCTACCAGGGGTTATCTTCTGCAGCTGCCAAGCCACACAGGTCATGTCCTACAGAAGATAAGCATGCTGCACACTCCTTTAGCAGATGTGTATCTCCTTGGGTTGCCATAATGGAATATCAGATTACATTCAATGATATGAATCCATTTCTCACTGTTCTAGAGGTAGAGGTCCAAAATCAGTGTTCCAACACATTTGTTTTTTTGCTTATTCTTATTTGTAGATGACAAAGATACAAAAATAAACTTATTTCTCTATGCATATAACACTTATGACACCAAATGCATTTGTTTTTTACACCAAACAGTCCTTTGTGCTGTAAGGATGGTAAAAGGAAGAAAATGATCCTTTACATGTATATAATGCTTCTGACACAAAGCACATAGGTACACTTTTCTATTCTAGATGGATGTCCTACAACTTAATTAACATCTAATACTATTACCTACTGTTAGCACAAAGCCCACAGGTCAAGAGCTGAATCCCCCAGTTCAGATGCCCATTTTGAAGACTCTATTCAGGTTTCATAATTTTCTGTGATGGTTCAAAGAATTCAGTAAAACATTCATTTACCAGCTTATTATAAAACACATTACAAAATACAGAGAGGAACAGCCAAGTAAAGAGAGGCACATGAAATATGGAAGGGTGTTAGCACAGAAGCTTCCATTCCTGTGGAGTTGGGGTTCTCTACCCTTTCCCCACATGGGTATATCACCCACAAAGAAACCTTTCAGTTCCATCCTTCAGGATTTTTAATGGAGTTTTCATTTCATAAGAATATCTGCTTCAATCATTGGCCCCTTAGACCAGCTCAATCTCCAGTCCTCTCCCACTAGAGGTTTTGGGGTGATGCTGAAAGTTCCATGTGACTGTTTTGATTGTTTCCCCTGGTAAACACCAGGATCTTCCAAGGGTCAGTTCATTAGCATAAGTGCAGGTATGGTAGAAAGGGACTTAGTAGGAATAACAAAGTTACTCTTCTTATACCAGGACTTAAGAACATTACAGGGATATCTTCTGCCTATGATACCTGTTTTGTTTGTCCATACATAGCTTGCCTCTGTGCTACAGTCAGTGCCTGGGGAATTGGAGTAGTAGGGATAAGGTATAGAGGGTGAAGAAACAGGGTAGGACAGGCCAAGGTGAGGTAGATCTCACATCTCTTTCTCTTCTGATAAGCACCAATCCTTATGATACATAAATATTGGGATGTCTTTGAGAATGACAGAGCCCTGAAAACTCAAATGGCCACCAAGCCTCTGGAACCAGTGGCTTTGGATTCTTGTCTCACAAATTTGAAGAATAAAATTTATTGACCACAGAGGGTGAGTTTTAGAGGGAAGTTTATTACAGATTCATAGGTAGAAGTTTAAAAGGAAGGGAGAGAGGGAGAGAGGGAGAGAGGGAGAGAGAGAGAGAGAGAGAGAGAGAGAGAGAGAGAGAGAGAGAGAGAGAGACTCTTGTATAGCAAGAGGTTCCTAGGAAATAGAGTACCATTGAACCTAGCTGCCTTGGACTTAATAAGGCTTTTCTGGATGGAAGAAGGGAGAGGGGAGGGTGAACGGATCAATTTGGTTCCCATTCCAGGAGTTTTGGTGTCATGTCCTCAGTATGGTTTCCAGAAAAGGGGTCATACTTTAAGGAAAAAGATAAGGAAAAAAATCTAGTCCCCCACCCCCCTTTCCTGGCATCTCTGGGCTTTGGCCATGGTGGAACCATAGAAATTTTGGATTAAACAGTTCTTGCATCTCTGGCCTCTGTGTCATGAATGCAGCTGCTGACAGACCCAAGGACACTTTCATTTTTGAGTCAGGAAAGAGATTGGTCACTTTTCTTTGGGGTCTTTTTACCCTAAACTGCCTTATCAGTTTCTACCTCCTGTTCTCATCACTCATAGAGTGAGGTTCAATCCTTATAATGTCATTTAACCTTAATTGACTTTCCTAAAGACCCTGTCTCCAAATATTACATCAGGAGTTAAAGCATCAATGAACAAATGGTGAGAAGACACAATTCAGTTCAGAACAAGACTCACACTGAATATGCACATGAATTGATTCCTATATCAGCTTGACAGAATTTCATCTCTTGTCTTCTTTCTGATATTTGAATATTTCACCTGGTAATCCATTCAGAAACTTCCTTTCAGACTTCTGTGTAGTCTCTATCTAGCATCAACTTTATCCACCTGCCTCCTTTGTTTGTTTGTTGGTTTTACTGTGGCCCCAACTCTCTCTCCTCTGTGCTAGAGTTCTGTCATGAGCACCTTGCTGTAGAAGTAGGGAGTGTGACACTGCGACAGTTATTTCTACCTCTGCCACATATAAGCTAGCTTATCAAGGACCCATGTTAATGGTCCAACCTCAGAGGAAAACTCAAAAGTGAAGTCCCTGAACAATTTAAATCTTGCCATTCAGCAAATATTATTTTGTAAAATACTATCCCATCAAGATTCAATCTTCATTTTCCTGGTGAATAGGCCCCTTTAAATCCATAATGGATTGCCAATCTAGTAAGAAAACCCTAGAATTTATTAAAAGGTAGAATTTGAAAGCAAAATGCTTATGGGCACGTATTGGAAACTCCAAATTCCTCCTGTTCATGATGGTGTATTTATTATTCTTATGCTTAGTCAGCAATCACATAGTCATCTCAGAGGGAGAGTGACAAGTCTATGAAGGGCTAAGAACGTGAGCCTGGGAAGGTAAGCAGGGCCCAGGTTATGAGAGCCTTCAATTCTTTGCCAAAGACTTCATTCTGTAGTTAATGGAGGAGGCACAGGCAGAGGAGACAGATTCAAGTGGCTTAGAAGTTGTTGAATTTGTAACACATGGGACATTGTAGGAGAGGAAGTGCCAGGCCTAAGCACAGGCCGCACTAGAGAGCACAGCTTCTGCCTTGAGAGCACAGCCCGCGCTTCTGCAAAAGAGCCAACCTAATCTGTCCCAGACCCAGAGACTGATGATATGAGTGGCCTGGTTGAGGGGATCTATCAGGGAATGACACACCAGCTTATGGGACACTGGAGGCAGGGGGAGAGATATATAAGGTCTGCCCTTCCCAGCAATAAACAAGTCTGCAGCACCTTGCCTAGTGCCTGCTTCCACCCGACTCCTGGTGTCTGTGTGTTGACTCCGTGCCGCTCACCCCCACCTTGGTTGGAACCCTCGTTCCCTGCAGTCCCTCATGGGCTGGACCCATGAGGAAACCTGCAACAGGACCCTGGAGGCAGGGGGAGAGATATATAAGGTCTGCCCTTCCCAGCAATAAACAAGTCTGCAGCACCTTGCCTAGTGCCTGCTTCCACCCGACTTCTGGTGTCTGTGTGTTGACTCCGTGCCGCTCACCCCCACCTTGGTTGGAACCCTCGTTCCCTGCAGTCCCTCATGGGCTGGACCCATTAGGAAACCTGCAACAGGACATGAAGATGAGAGAGAGGTCATAGATGACTTTCTTGGTGCTGTGACAAAGTCCCTGATGAAAGCAAACTAAAGAGAGGAAAATTCTTTTTGTTTCCTGCTTTCAGAGGGTCACAGTCTGTCTGGCGTGGAAGGCAAGGCAGACTCTTTTGGTCCATGGCAACAAGAATATGCAGCAGCATCTTGTTCATGTAGCAGTAGACCAGGAAGCAGAAACAGCAGGCCAGAACAGAGTTAGTTAGAACCTTCAGTTCCATAACTAGTGACCTGTTTTAGCCAGCTAGTCTCCCCCTCTCTCATCCTGCCTAAAGGTACCACAGCCTTCAAAATAGCATTATGAACTGGGCATTTACAACATATGGCTGATATTTTAGATTCAAACCATAACATCCTGCTCCTGCCCCCCTAAAGACTCATAGCCAGCTCATAAAGCAAAAGGCTTTTAGTTCAACTTTGAGCATCTCCATAGTCATAAGAGTTCCAGTGCTGCTCAGAAGTCCAAACACCGAAGTCTCTAGGGAAACTCAAGACAAACCTTGAGCTCCGAGTGCCTCTAAAATCAAATAGCCAGGTGTATACTTCCAATATATAATAGCACAGAGTAAACATTACCTCCCAAAAGCAAAGAATTGGAAGACCAACAAGGAAAGATCAACCAAAGCAAGACAAAAAGACAGCAGAGAACATATTAAATCTTGGGGCTCCATGTCAGGTATCTGGGGCATGTGGTGTCCGGACATGAGCTCCGTGTGCTCAGGTACTCCTGCCTCTGTGGCCTGCCTCATTTTCAGCCCATGTGGATCCTCTGCTGGGCTGGATCCTCTTGAATCCATCAGCTTTCCCTTGTCAGACAATCCACATTCCTGGCATCTCCAACATCTGGGGGTCTTCACTGCAGTTTAGGCTTCACCCACACAGCTTCCCACATCATACAGACCTCCCTTGAAATAAACTTTGGTGGAAACCTCCATGATCTCATAACTTCATTGTTCTGCATGTCTGTAAACCCACCATGAGGTAGACAATGCCAGGGTCTACCACCAGCTCAATCAGCAGTTTGGGCTCTTGGACTAAGACAGTAGGAGCCTCAGTGCACTTGGATAGCTGAACCTGGGAGTTCAAATGAGTTTACAGTTTAATAACCTGGAATTTGCAATGAATGGCATCTGGCAAATTTCCTTCTGTCCCAGTGAAGAATGTTTGCCTTCTCTTTGATGGCACCAATCTCTTTCACAGACCTGCACTCCGTGTCCATAACTTCCAACCTATTCCTTTTCTGTCACACTGTTCAAATTCTTCTGTTCTACTTTTTCCTCCTGATTTTCACTGTAAATCTAGCTAAAAGGAGCCACCAAAAACCATACATACCACAGTTTGAGTCCTACACTGTCTTGAACTTTCTTCCACTAAATTAACTAGTTCATTCCTTTTTAATTCAGCCTTACTCAAGAGTCTCAGGGCACAAGCAAGGTGCCTACAAATTCTTCAGGCCAACGTAACACGAATGGTCTCCAGTTCAATTCCTTAATCTCATCTGAAACCTGAACATAGACTCTACTGTCTGCATTTCTACTGGCATTCCAGTCTTCTGCGCTTCCCCCCAGCACAATGCATTAAGCTCTGCTTACAGTGTACTAGGGCTTCTCTAGCCCATTTCTCTAAAGTCCTGCTTGTCCTAAAAACCAGTTCCATATCATTGGATTTATCACAATGACCCCACTTATCTACTACCAGTTGAAGTTTTAAGGGAAGAACAGATTCATTTTTCTTCATGATTTCAGAGGGTCTTAGTCTTTCTTGGTGGGGAATACAAAGAAGAGTGACTCAGCCTGAGATACCAGGAGCATGCAGTGCTGGCTTGGTCACACAATGGCAACCAGGAAGCAAAGGTAGAGGATGGACTCAGAGGCGAGTATAACATTCAAGGACCTATTCCTATCTCAGCAGGCAAGCCCCACATCCTAAATGCTCCATGGCCTTCAAAATAGCACTATAAACTAAGGACTGAATGTTGAAATCACAGCCTCTGAGGACTATTATAGATTCAAATCCTAATACCCTGCTTAGTGCCAGTGAGCCCAGGGGGGATAGTGGGAGCCTCTCTTGAGAAATGGGATGCAGAGGCTGGAGCAGGTCTCTGGTAAGGATGATATATTTACTTGATGACAAATTAGTTGATGACATAAGGGCTCATCTAGAAGGAGGTTCCCAGAGTCTGTGTCTCAATGGAGCCTGAGGGATCCAGAAAGAGCCTGTTCCTTCTCATTCATTATTTCTATAGTATTAACTCCTGTCTGAAAATTATGCTTTTTCTAACTGGATGGCTGTTCACTGAACCTTTCACGCCTGACTCCTTGGTGGAAGTCACCCCACCCCACAACATTACTTTGATCTTTCTGCTTTCAACCCCCAAGTGGATTGTCACAACTCCTCCTGTCCTGCCAAAGCTCCAGTCCAGCCCTCTCTCCTCTGGAGTCAAGATGCACGTACCTGTCTCACACAAGTTCCACTTCAGACTGGACTGCAGGCTCTATGTTGTCCTTCCTTTGTTATCCATCCACCTCACACTGCTGATTCCTGAGATTTTTCAAGGCACAGACCTTCTCTAGGACACATTTAAGGTCTGAGCGAGGAAGGGGTGAACATAGGGACATTGTATCACAAATGCTTTTTGGAAGGTAGATTTAGTAAAATTAAGAAATATGGAAGTAGGGGCTCGTGGCATGGTTCAGTGAATAAGAGCACTGACTGCTCTTGCAGAGGACCTGGGTTCAGTTCTCAGCATCCACGTGGTGGCTAACAGATATCTATAACTTCAGTTCCCAGAAATCTGACACCCTTTTCTGAAAAATCCAGGCCACTTTACCACTGAATTCTATATACAGCTCCCAATTTTGAACTCCCGTCATCACAATAATGTTATGTATTAAGCACTTATTATGCAGACACTAAGTAGACCTCAGGCATTGTCTTGTTTAACAACAGTGCTACCGTGCTCACACTACTAGTATTTCTTTTTTTTTTTTACCTTAAGTTTCAAAAAGATCATTTTTTTCTATCTTTAATTGAATTTTTGTGCATTTCATACAAAACATCATAATCATCTTTATACCTCCTCCCCCATCTGGATTCCTCCGTAGCCTACCCCACTGGATTTCGTGTATTCTGTCATTTATGTTAAGGCCTATTGAGTCAAGTTAGTGTACCTAGATGTCCCTCACTGGGGTCTAGTCAGCCTATCTAGAGTCTTTAATTTTTGCAAGATGAAGACAGTGTTTAGCAGGTCACATAACTTGTCTACGAGTCTTACTGTTCAGCACTGGTGGACCCAGTTCCAAAGATGACTAAAGAGCTAAGATTAAGTGTGGCTGTGGGTACCGGGTTGAATAAAGCTACCCTCAGTTCATGTCCGCTTGAACCCTCCTCATGCAACCTTTTCTGAAAATGTGGTTGTTGCATGTGCAGCTAAGATGAAGTCGTACTGGGTTAGGGTAGGCCCTGAATCAAGTGGCTAATATCCTTACAGGAAAGCCACATGAAGGCAGTCACATAGTGGATACCGCTGTGTGAAGACGGAGACAAAGGGGAAAGAATTCGCTCTAAGCCAAGGAATGCCAGGCTTGTTGGCAGCCACCAGAAGAAGGAGAGAAGCATAGGGAAAAGATCACTTCCCTTACTTGCTATAAGGTTCATGGTGGGGGACATGGAAAGAGATCAAACCCAAAATGCATTCCTTTGTACAGAGCTGGTTGGTTATTCAGGGAAACCGTAGTCCTCTGCAGATCCAAGCAAGGCTGCAAAAAGGAGTTTGCACCTATCTATGTTAGCAATGGTGCGAGGCAAGACTTTCTATCTGCCCAGAGACCTTTCCGAGGGAGGAGGAGACCAGGCCTCTGACCCACGGGCCACAAGACAGCCCACGTTCACTGTGTACATCCTCCCAACTTTCGTCTCCCTTTCCCCAGAAGCCCGAGGTCCTGCCCTTTTGCTTGGCTCTGTATGAGGCTCAGCACCTTGCTCCTTTTTGAGTCTCATGTTTTGTGTGCAATTCCTGGGTCTGTTAATACATTTGCTTGATTTACCTATTTATTTCCATACTGTCAGTTCATTTACTACACCAAAATGATCCAAACTTCAGAACGAAAAGTGTGACGTTAAAATGTTCCTACACAATTGCAACAAAAGACACTATCAAGAGAAAAGCATACAAGTTGATTTCACAAGTTTCAGGTGACAAAGGAATCTTAAGAAATGAAGACCCAAAGAAACAGGGAAACCTGTGAATTTACATGCTAGGCATGGCGGAGGAGTGGATAGTGAGATCCTTGGAAAATACAGGCTGTAGTGACAATCAGCTCAGGTGAGAATAGAGCAAGTCCTGAGTGTTCAAGTTCTCTGTGTCCCTGTGTCTCCAGGGATAATTGTTTCTGACTTCTGGGTATCAGGAGGGCACCTCTTGACTGAGGGTTTTATGAACTGCTTCAGGGCAGAAAAGAGGAGCTGAGAGACACCTTTTGATAAGATAAACCAAAATGGCTGCAGAAGATGGAAAGAGAGAACAAAAATCCTTTTCTGTGCCTTAAAGAATTTAACTTATGAATAAATGATCACACAGACCCATGTTGGGAACTAAACCCAGCAGCAGGAAATCTTCCTAGAAAAAGCTTAAGAAACCAGTCATGAGTTTTTGATTCTTTTAAATTTTGCTTATTTATTTGTTTAGTTTGTGTGTGTGTGTGTGTGTGTGTGTGTGTGTGTGTATGTGCGTACATGTCTCGGTGGGTGTACATGTGTCACAGTGCCCACACATGGAGGTCAGAAGACAGCTCAGGTATTGATTCTCTCCTTGTGGGATCTGCTGATTGTGCTCTGGTCTTCAGGCCTGCAATCAAGGGCCTCTGCCTGCTGAGCCATGTGGCTGGCTGAGTTTTTGCTTCTTATCCCAGATTTTCCAATGAATTCACACAATTTATTACTGTCTGCTATGGTTTTTCCCAAAAGCTCATATGTTAAAAGGCCTTGTCCCTGGATGGTGCTGTTGGAAAGTGGTGGAACTTAAGAGGTGGGGCCTGGCAGGAGTTCTTCAGGTTACTGGAGACAGGCGGTCAAGGGAAACAGTGTGATCCTGGCTCATCCTCTTCATCTTTTTCTTTTCCTGGCCACAAAATGGGTGGTTTTGGTCTGTAAGGAACTGTCACCATGATGTGCTATGAGCCACAAAAAGCCTTTCCTCTTTGTAGACAGTTCTCTCCAGCATAGCTATGGAAAGTCAACTAATGAACCACAATTTGTGTCACTTTCCAACCAGCAGGCTTGATAAAAGCTGGAGCCTACCTTCTAGAGAACAATAGTTCAGTCTTAAAGCTATTTATTTATTTAATCTATTTTTTATGTGTATGAGTGTATTGACTGCATGTATATAAGTGGACCCACGTCATGCAATGCCCACGGTGTTGGATTCCCCCGGAACTGGAGTTATGGAATGTTGTCAGCTACCATGTGGCTGCTAGGAATTGAACTCTGATCCTCTGTAAGAGCAGCCAGTGCTCTTAACCACTGAGTCATCTCTCCAGCCCTATTTAATTTATTTTTGAGACAGGGTCTCACTATGTAGCCTTGGTTGGCCTGGAACTGGCTATGTAGATCAGGCTGGTCTTTGAAGTTCAAAGAGATCCTCCTGTATCCACCTCCTAGAATCTAGAATTACAGGTGTGTTTCACCACACTGAGCTCAGTGGTTCAGTATTGCTGAGCCTGTGTCCGTGATGGGCAGATGGATGTCCTCTGCACTCGAGTACAACTGTCTTTGCTTTTATTCCAAGTTCATCTGTGGTGTTTCAGTTTTCACTTCGTCCTTCTGCTATTTTCTCACATGGCTTCTTTAGGCAGGGCATGCCCTGATCTCCACAAAGGGAGAATCTCACCCAGATTCCCCCAAAAGGAACAGCCGTCCCTGCTCCTGGTTGCAGGCTTATAGCCGCCAAACTCTAGGATCATGCTGTTTTATTATTTCACTGTGTTGCACCTGGAGGACTGAGGTACACAGCACTATCACCAAGGTCTCTCAGATTATTTCCTAGGAACCAAGGTATCAATTTCCTTTCTCCAGTTCAGGTGATTTAGCTTTGGCTCCTTTATGGAAAGCCTTTGGTTTGCAGGTGTAGCTGTGCCACCCAGTGGCAAAAATTGAGAAATGCAAATGATTTTTCCTAAACATGTTTTGAGTAGTTTCTTCCTTCAGGCCTATCAAGACAAAACCTCACCAAATATCTGTATTACTGATATGGGTTCACTAAGATATTTTTCCAAAATCACATCTACATTTCTGAATATGGGTAAAAGTAAAACATTAAGTCAGAGGATTTTAAAATGTTCTATAATTATCGTGTTATATGATGTGTGTCAAGTTGAGAAAAACTAGTCAGCTTGTACATACAATGCAAGAAACAGAAAACAGGACCACTGAGACAGCTCAATGGGTAAAGCACCTCCCAGGCGAACCTGACAACCTGAGTTTGATCCCCAGAACCCATATAAAGGTGGAACGAGAGAAAGCAAGCCCCAACCCCACAAAGTTGCCTTCGGACCTCCACACACACTCTAGGGCGTGCTCACCATGCCTGGCAGAAAAATACTCCTGTGACTAATAAGGAGTGGGTTGCATACTAAAGCTGGAGTGTAAAGGTTTAAATGGGGATTGGGGGAGGGGGATGGGGAAA
>NW_008344412.1:2122283-2127147 GCF_000622305.1 Nannospalax galili | reverse complement strand
CCAATCTCGGGCTATAGGGGAACACCCTCTTAAATTATCAAGTAACTAAAATATTTAATTAACTTTTAAAAAGCTTGAGCTGAGGTAGCTCGGATGAATGGATAATGTTGCTCCAAGAAGTCACAGGTCTTTACATAGAAATCTCAGTGCCAGATGTGGGGTATCTCCCTATGCGTTGTTGGCCAGGGAGCCTCCCTGAACCTCTTAAAACAAGGGCAACTATGTATTCTGTATATGACATAGCTGATGTAATTATAAACACACACCAGCTATGGCTATCTGCACAAGACCTGCCCCCTCCACACAAATAAACAAACACAACATGAAGGTAGGAGAGGAGCTAACTGAGAGGAAGGAGTCCCTGGAGGAGGGCGATAAGAGAGGGAACAATTGTCAAAAGTTAAATTTAAGCCAGGCATGGTGGCACATATCTTTAATTGCAGCATTTAGCAGGCAGAAGCAGGCAGATAATCATGAGTTCAAGGCAGCCTTATCTACATAGTGAATTCCAGGCCAGCCAGAGCTGTGTAGTGAGTACCTGTCTCAAAAAAAATTAAATTAAAAAAATTAATTAACCCTTTCCTGGATGACAAGCTTAAAATTTCCCATATGACTTTGCCAAGAAAATAAGATGACTGTGGTATCTAATTGTTATGTGTGACTTTAACGTATTTTTCATGTGTTGAGGTCTACTGATTTTCTGGGGACAGGTGCCAATGTCATCAGCAGGGGAAAGAAACAACTTTTCAGCAAAAGGTGCTGGAACAATTGGAGAGTCACATGCAAAATCAAGATTGAGGGCTTGGGATACGGTTCCAAAGGAGAGTGCTTGCCTTGTGTATGCAAGGCCTTGTGTTTGAGTTGCAGCTGTGGAAAAAGGTAGTTGAATCTTTAACTATGTATAAAGTTAATTAAAAATGGATCAAAGACCAAAATGTGTTATTAAAACTGTAACTTGCCCAGCCCTAAGTGACACATCTACAGTGCAACCTATATACCAAAGGCTCAGGGAACATAGTGGAACAAGGGGCAGAAAGAATATTAATGCATCTCTCAACTCTCACCAGCAAAACTTTCTCATGCAACAGATGGTGATTAACCCAGAAAGCCACAAGTGACCAAAGTGCAGAGAATAAGAGACTGCAGAGTGCTTATCCCTGAAGAAGACGCTTATATCAAACCTCTGCACCCAGGTCTCAGGGAGCATGATGGAAGAGGGGCAGGAAAGGCTGAAAGAGCCAGAGTGGTGTATGATCATAAGGAAACAGTTTTCCAGACCAGCTGTTACTCATACGAACTTACAGCAATGGTAACAGCATTCACAAGACCCAGGCAAGCTCAAACCAGACAAAATCCCAGCACAGAAGTGCAGAAATGGGTAAGAAGTCTGAATCTTAGCTGAGGAACCATTTTCAACTGATAATAACTACAGGGAGAGGGAGAGGGAGAGTTGATTTTCTTTGGGGGGGTTGATGCTAGATAGGTTAACCAGGCTCCAGTGGATGGATTCATACTGAAGACATTTGGGGACATAAATTTGACGGACCTTAACATATATGACAGAATACATGAAATTGGTAAAGGGGCTAGAAGATGAGTACAGATAGGGGAAGTGGTCTGAATATGATCAAAATATATTGCATGAAATTCACAAAATTTTCAATTAAAAAATTAAAAAAGAAACCTCAAAAAACTCTAACTTAGAAGAAAGCCGGAGTAAATCAAAATGGCCATGGTTTTACCAAAGGATTCTGAATTATGACACCCAAAACACTAAGCAGTTAAAGAAAAAGATGGATAACATTTAATGAAAATTAAATATTTTATACTTCAAAGGTTTATTAGTTACTTTTCTATGCTGTGATAAAACACCATAACCAAGGCAATGTATACAAGGAAAGACTTATTTGGGCTTATGGTTCCAGAAGGATGAGTCCATCATGGCAGGGAGGCATGGCAGGAGGCAGCCAGAACAGAAAGCTGAGTGCTTACATCTTCAAAGAGTCCTAAGCCCTCTTCTGACCTCTGCTGCACTGCATGACACAGTGCACTCACACACATGCAGGCAATACACTCATACACATAAAATAAAAATAATAAATAAAATACTTTTTAAAAAATGAGCAAAGAGGCACTTATCTAAGGAAAACATACAAATGACTAGTAAGCACATGAAAGGATTCTTGATGTCATTAGTCATTAAGTATAAAATCAAAACAAAAAAGAAATAACAGTTCCTACCCACCAGGATGGCTAGAATTAAGAAATCAGATAATAGCAAGTGTTGGTGAGGATGTGGAGAGATCAGAACCCTTACACAAAACTAGTGGGAACATACCGTGGTACAGCCACATTAAGAAACAGATGAGTACTTCTGTAGAATTCCTGTATGACCAGGAATTCCACGTAGAGACATACATCCAAAGAGAAATCACGTCTACAGGAAAATTTGTGCTCATATTTTTATTGCAGCTTCATTCTTTTTCAGGGAAGGAATGCTGGGTATTGAACCCAGGGCTGCGTACATGCTAAACCCATGCTATGCCACTGAGCTACACTGTAGCTCTTTTTTCTTTTTATTAATAGCATCTGTTATTCCCTGAAACATTATTTATAATAACGATTATAGTCTATATGTTTGTGTTCTCCCAAAATTCATATGCTGAAATTCTAAACCACCAGGTAATAACATTAAGTATTAAGAAGGCAGAACCCTTGGAAATTTATTAGATCACAAAGACAAAGCTCTCATGAATAAACTCAGTGCCATTATGAAAAGAGCCCCAAAGAACTTGTTACATCCAGTGCACCATGTAAAGACAGAGTAAGAGTAAAGGCCCTCAGTGAACAATGAATCTACTCAGACCTCAGGCTACAAATCTATGAGAAATTATTTGCTGTTTATAAAGTATCCATACTATAGTAGTTATAGCCCAAAGGGACAAAGACAATATCCAAAAGTTAGAAGCAGTAAAAATGTCCATCAGCTAACGGGTAAAGAAAGTATGGTATCTGCATATAATGAAATATTATTTGGCCATCACAAAGAACAAAGTACTGAAGCATGCTATAAGTAGATGAATGTTGAAGACATAATGCTAAATGAAAAAGTCAGTCATAGACATCACACATGTATGATTCCATTGACACAAACTATCTACACAGAGAAATCTAGAGACAGAAAGTACATTAGTACCTTCTTAGGCTGAGTGGACTAGGGATGAAGAGGGTGATAGGGTCCTTCAGAGGTAATACAGATGTTCTAAATTTGGTCATAATGATGCTTGCATTTATTGAGAATAAAAACTATTTCTCTCTCTTTTCAAAACTTTTGGTCTTTTTGAGACAGCATCTCCCTGTAGTCCCAACTAGCCTGGAACTTGCTATGTAGACCAGGCTGGCCTTGATATCACAGAGCCTGCCTCTGCTTCCCTAAGTGCTGGCATTAAAGATGTGTGCCACCATGATCGGCTCTATTTGGCTTTTCAAAATATTTTTTATTGGGGCTGGAGAGATGGCTCAGCAGTTGAGAGCACTGGCTGCTCTTACAGAGGTCCTAGGTTTACTTCCCAGCACCCACATGGAAGCTAACAACTGTTCATAACTCCAGTTCCAGGGGAATCCAATGTCTTCTTCTAACTGCTGGGGGGCATTGCATGACACAAGTGCAGTTACATACATGCAGGCAATACACTCATACACATAAAATAAAAATAATAAATACAATACTTAAAAAGTATTTTTTGTTTAAAAAAGACTTGCCAAGTGTCAAGTTTCATTATATAGCTATTATTATCCACGTAAAAATAATGAAATTTAGATCTTTATCTTATGGAATGTACATAAACTAACCTAAAATAGATTTAATGTAAGACTCAAAATTATAAAACTTTGGAGACAGCCTGTTTTGACTTCCACTGGTGTAGGGGCTGAGATCTCAGCATACCACCTGAGAGCACCTGGATTCAGCCTCCAAGTGCTTGGAATCTCACTGAAATGGGCAAATAGCCCGTGGAAAACTGATGATGCAGAGACCCGAAAGTTCAGTGCCTTGCCACAACAGGAGGAAGATCATCCCACACCTACCACCCCCTCCAAGGCTCAGGAGCTGTTTTCGGAAGAGGTTGGCAGAAAGAATGTAAGAGCCAGAGGAAGGGCTGGAGTGTTAACTGGAAGTGTTCTCCATCCACTGTGCCAGTAAGCTATAGTCACACCTCCTTCCCATGCTCATCAAGGAGTTGACAGGGGAGTCAGTTACCACTCCTATCCAGTCAGTAGACCTTAGATTCATGTGGGGGTGGGCTAAGGATATATAAGCCGAGAATGCCATGAGGCACCTCTCTCACCATTTTCTGCAGCTGTTGGGAAGTCACAGGATCTATATTTGAGTGTGGGCTTTCCAGTGCAACTGAATATGGGAAGGCACCCACTCCTCTGTGAATAAACCCCCACCTTGTGTTGTTTAAAAAAAGAAAATGATAGGTGTTTGGATAGATAGATGGACTGACTAGACTGCAAGTGGATGGACTTGCACTGGGGAATGCCTGGAGACACTGACTTGACACAGGGGGCCTTAACACCCAGGACAGAGTATATGGGTTAGAGCGAAGGGGGCTATGGGAGGGTGCTGGTGGGGATGGGCTATAAAGATGACTTAGATTGTTTGAGACATTCTGTATGAAATGCAACAAAATTAAAAAATATTTTATTTATTATTTTTACTTTATGTGTATGAGTGTTTTGACTGCCTGTAGGTAAGTGTACCCATCTCATTCAATGCCCGTGGAGGACAGAAGAGGCCATCAGATCCCCTGGAACTGGAGTTATGAACAGTTGTTAGCTGCAATGTGGGTGCTGGGATTTG
>NW_008344412.1:2114366-2121289 GCF_000622305.1 Nannospalax galili | reverse complement strand
TTGCTTTAAACACTGCCCTTTGTGATAACTGAAACTTCTCAGTCTTCCTGGGTCCACCTTCTCTCTGCCTCTCACCGTGGTGCTGCAGTTCTGACACATTCTCCTTTGTCTGCCCACCATTACTGTTGTCTTTGGACAGCATTGCTTGCTTTTTCCTGCAACACCTGTGTATTTTTTTCCATTATTTTTCAATCTTTTCCCATAAAGCCCCACACAGATCCCAGAGAATACTGTTAGTGACCCTAGGAATTGAGGAAGGCCCCTCTCAACTCTCCTATATAATTAAAAATATGAACATCACTCATTTATGAAACATAACAGGTCCATCTGTGTCGGCATGTGAAGTAGGTGAGTGAACAGAGACTTGAAAGGATGACACAGAAGAAACTTTAAACAGAGGATCTGAGACTCGTCCGCAGATGCAGATTCTTCTCAGTCCCGAGCTTTCATTCAGTACTAAAATAATGGATGAGTTGAGTTTACAGCAAATGTTGTGCCAAGAACATGTAAGACATACAATAAGAAGTTAAAGAATACAGCGAATAGGTGTTATCAGAAAAAGCAACCTCTAAACTAAACTTATGTGTTCGTCAGAAACGTCTGCTTCCTGGAATAGCTTCAGCCTAACCAGAGCGTTTTCAAGAACTTAAGAACACATGTTTTGCCCCAGAAGTTTCCCTTCTGGGTACACTGCTTGTGGTGATCACATAGTTCTTTTATCCTTTCACTGAACATTAACTCTGGAAATATGCCATAAGCCAACAAGTTGGGAGACATATTAACTCTTCACTCTTTACAGAGTTGTTTGCTACGAGTCGCAAGATGTATTAACTCCTGAAGTGGCTTGCTGCAGACGTGAATACAGCACTTTTTATGTGTTCACTTGCAAAATTCTGGATTAATTCAACAAAGTTTAAGACTTTTTTTTTTTTTTTTTTTTTTAAGATAAGGTCTCATGTATCCCAAGCTAGCCTTGAATTCTTGGTAGTCCTACCTCCATCTCCAAGTGCTGTGTTATAGGCGCACACCACCACATCCAGCTGTTTCTCCTTTTTTCATACTCCTGCTTTGCTTGTACCCTAAACAGATGCAAAATTTACCGATTAGATCATCTACCTGATACTTAGCCAGTTTTCCTCAGTTACCTCACTGGTAATCCCTTCCCTCCCTCCCTGCCTCCCTGTCTCCCTGCCTCCCTCCCTCCCTCCTTCCCTCTTCCTCATGTAGTGTTCCTTTAGTCTCCATGATGAACTTGGCCTTGGCTGTCATCTGAAATGGGCACTCTCTCCCAAGAGTCAAATACTAGAAATTGTTTCAGATGCCAGTAAACTTATGCCTCTTCAAAAGCAGAAACATTTTTTAAGACTCACATTGACCTTGTCAGAATCAATATGTCTTTGGGTTTTATTAATCAACAAATAGAAATTTGAACAAGCCAGGTAGATATTCTGTAACACATTTACAAACCTTTATGGACTCTGATTTGAGGGACACAAACACTGGAAATATTGCTTTGGAAAATCCAACAAAAAATTAAGAACTTTGTTTTCACACTTCCTGGATGCACAGAGTTCTGTGGAACAATGCATTTTAGACTGAGAATTGGGTGGAAGTTTTTGTAAGATTATTGTTGACTCATGTTCAATGAATAGTTTTTACTGATATTAAACTCCATGTCTAACTTATCTATCTATTGCTCATGTACAAAAATGAAAATCATGGCATTTGATGAAAAGAGTTTCTTTTAATCTAGTGTTTTTACTAGAAACATTGTTTTTTAGAACAGAAACCAATTACTCCACATTAGTAATATTCAAATTCAAATTTGATAATAATAATAATAATAAATTCAAATAATAAATCAGCCAGCCCCAAGTCTGTGCAAAGAATAAGTGATAGGCATGTTGGACTTCAATTGCCCTTCCTCTCAATGACTTTCTGATTTTGTAGAAATACTTTTCAAATTTTTCTTTTTTTGACAGAGTTTGGTGCAAGAGGGATACTTACTCATACTAATGAAATTTTGATGTAATATCCTTTTGTGTTGGTCAGCTTTCTGCAGCTGTAGCACATACCTGAGATAATACTTACAAGGAAGAAAGCTTTATTTTGCTCAAGCATAGTTGTGTGGTTGGTTGTATGGGGGCTGTGACACGGCAGTTTAGGGTGGTAAGAGCACTTGGCAGAGGGAGCTGCTTACCTCACAGTGCCCAGGGAACCAAAGAAGGGAAGAGAATGGAGTCATAGTATCCTCTTTCAGGGGATGTCCCAAATAGGCTCACTTGATCCCTCCCACTAGGCCCCACCTTTCAAGGGTCTGAGCACTTTCTGATAAGGCCACAAGCTCAAACAAACCCTTAGCACAGGGGCTTTGGAGGAACACTTATCCAAATAATAATACCTGGCCTAACAGTTCTTTTTGGGATTGGATGTTCAGTGTCTCTCACATTTATTGTTACATGACTCTAAAGCTGATCAACAATATGTCTGTGAAAAGAGCATAGAAAAGAAAAGAAAATTCTGCCGAGAAATTTACTCTATCTTAATGCTTGCAACAATGAAAACAAAAGGCACAACTTTTTTATTGGAGGTATCAATTATCTTTGAGACTTCTAGTCTGTGATGATACCAGGAATGTAGCATGAAATTAATGTGCGCTGCTTCCTGTTTTAAATCTAGAGGCAGAGATTTGCTTTAAGAAGAATCAGCTCCTATCACACCAGAAAACCGAGTGTCAGTACTGAGTTACCAAAGAGAAAAGGGACATGTTGACTAATTGGTGGTTAGATGGCGTCTCCTTGATGAAACGTAAGGTAGTATTGATGTGAGCATTGGCCACAGGCCTTGAATGAACAAGGAAAAACAACAACAACAATAACAACAAAAACAAAAACAAAAAACACCTAAAACTATGTTCTTAGGAAAGGCCCCTTAAACACAGTCCCTAAGTGGTCTTGTGTTGCATTGGTTTAAGAAGATTCTGGTTGGTTGACACAGCCTCTAAGGTTAACAGATCTTGCCTCTGGAATGTTGCTATATCTGCCTGAAATGAACTTCCAGGGACTCTAAAAGAGATCCAAGGTGCTGGAACTTCTCTGAGCCTATGGAATGTGGGTAAAAGATGCTTTGTGTTGCTAGCTGTAGTATAGCTTTTCTCTCTGGATTGGAACATTTTCTGTTGGAGAGAAGGGGTAGGGGTATCCCATTCATGAATCCCAGCTGCTCCAGCTGAGTGTAACCCCAACATCTCCTCCTGTAAGTCTCTGCCCATCCTTTCAGGCTTCTTTCTGCCTGCTCTTTAAAACACCTGTTCCTGAGGGTACTGTAGCATTTTCCAGAGTCTGTCTATCTTGAGCCATGTCCCCCACTGGTGGCGGAGCAGAGCTTCTTTTCTCTGTGAACCAGGAGATTCCTAAAGTGAACCAAATCCTCTGGTATGGACTCTAGATTTTCTCTCATGCTTTGTAACATTTGCTGTTTTATTTTGCTATTAAAGTTAGAAATATTAGGCATTCTCTGCTTCTTCTAGTAGTTTTTAATTACCTTTCTCCAGACTATTCCTTGGAGACTCTAACAAGACTACACCTAGGTGTTGTCTTCTACCTTCATTTTTTTTTTTTTTTTTTTTTGAGCAGCTGCTACAGGTTGCACAGCTGCCTTTGAGTCACCCAGCTTCCTGTAAGTAGCACCATTATACTCATTCACCAGTGGGCTTGGATGAAGTTGTTTCTTTGGTTTGTCCATTGTCCTCTGTATTGGGAGTGAATAGAAATAGACTCATCAGAAAAAGCAATGCAACATTAGCCTGCACATGCCTGTATGCATGTTAGCTTTGTTTTCATTATAACAAGAATAGCAAGAGTGTGAGGCAATGTCTCACCCTCATCTGTCTCAAGCTACTCCATAGGTTATCCCTGTCTACCCAAAAGAAAAGCTGTATGTGGTCACATCAGCTAAGGCAGAGCAGTGTATCAGGTGCTGGGCCATGGTAATTGAATTATGTAGAGTTTTCTAGGTTATTGCTAAGAACTTTGTCTTTTCTCTGAGTGAAATAGGGAGCTACTGAAGGGTTTATAACATAGGAGTAATATAAGCAGGCATCTAGTAAGGGCATTTTGATTCTTGACTTGAAAATAGTAACAGAGTAACCCGTTTAGAAGCAGGTTCAGAGGAGGCTGTAGCAAGAATCCAAGGTAGGACAGTGACCTGATCAGTGGGGTTGTGAAGGTGACCTGAACCCTGTTCAGTTTTATAGTTAGACTCTACATGGCTGGCTGATGATTTGGATAGGATGTGCATTAGAGACAGACCAAATGTATGTGTGTGTGTGTGTGTGTGTGTGAGTGTGTGTGAGAGAGAGAGAGAGAGAGAGAGAGAGAGAGAGAGAGGGAGAGAGAGGGGGGGGGGGAGGGGGGGGGGGGGAGAGAAAGGGAGGAGAGAGAGAGAGAGAGAGAGAGAGAGAGAGAGAGAGAGAGAGAGAGGTGGGAAGAGGGGATGGGGACATGTGCATGGAATAAGTTTGAAGGAAATAAATGATGTAATGGTTTATAATTTTCAATGCTACAAAGACTTAGTCATTAGAGTTTGCTATATTTATTGAACTTATAATGTAACTTAGCACGTATTTGTACAAAGATTTGCTTTGACTCAGTTTACTTTTCTGTAAATGTCCTGATTTCTAACTACCATATCACACCACCACACTGGAGAAAAATTTTTTTTGCTGTCTATTGTCATCTGAAGGCTTCACACCTCCCTTGCCCTGCTCCAATCCACTGTAGTGCTGAGAAAGCCAAGACTGTCAAAAAGATGAGAATAAAAAATTTCACATGTTGACACCTTGGGTCGCCTGTCATTCTGCTTGGCTGACAAAATCGCTTAAAAAGCAGAATGGGATTTCTGTCACTGGTTTGTATCTAACAGTCATCAGTAACACAAGCTGTTATTTAGGTTGGGCTCCTTGCGTCTGATCTGCCAGGCTCCCTCTTTTAATTCTTAGATTCCTGTTCCCTGGAGACATCACAACAAAACCTATTGGTGCCGACAAAATGCATGGAAATTACATCAGCATAAAGTAGGGAGGTATGATGTGCCCCCCAGATACTAAGAAGGAAAAAAGTAGAGTCCTCAAAACACCATAGTCTTGATTACCTAAAAAATAAATAGCATAATTTCTTCTTAGTTATATTAAAACAAGACTGGATTCATTTATTAGACAAAAAGAAAGGAAATGGAAAAAAGAGAAGAGAGGAAAAAGGAAGGCCAGGCAAAATATTTGCAACAAGGGTTTCTAGATTTTGGATAAGAGGAAGTGGATGAGTAAAGACATGACCTTCAGTTGATTTAGCTTATAGTCCAAAGGCAGTGCCCAGGCTGCAGCAGGAGGAGAGCACCGGCCACAGCCCGGATGTCTTACGAGTCGAGAGATCTGTGAGACAGAACACTCGATGAGAAGCAGTGCCATGATGCATTACTGAGACGTGCACAAGTTCTCTCCAGCTTGTGCTGGGGACTTCTGTGCAGGAATGAGAAGGTACTAGAGCCCAGAGAAGGAGCTTCGGAAAGCTAACTGTTTCTGGAGCTCACACTGGGCTGTGTTTATAGCCCCAACAACCAGAGAAGGGGAAATCTCCAAGATTTGAGAATGGACTGGTGCTCAAGAAGGGTGTCGCATCAACAGCACCAAGCAAACCTTAGAATAATGGCTTCTTTAAAAAAATTATAAAAAATTTAGTTTTGTGTGTGCGTGTGTGTGTGTGTGTGTGTGTGTGCGTGTGTGTGTGTGTGTGTGCGTGTGTGTGTGTGCGTGTGTGTGTGTGTGTGTGCGTGTGTGTGTGCGTGTGTGTGTGTGCGTGTGTGTGTGTGTGTGTGCGTGTGTGTGTGCGTGTGTGTGTGTGCGTGTGTGTGTGTGTGTGTGCGTGTGTGTGTGCGTGTGTGTGTGTGCGTGTGTGTGTGTGTGTGTGCGTGTGTGTGTGCGTGTGTGTGTGTGCGTGTGTGTGTGTGTGTGTGCGTGTGTGTGTGCGTGTGTGTGTGTGCGTGTGTGTGTGTGTGTGTGCGTGTGTGTGTGTGTGCGTGTGTGTGTGTGTGTGTTTGTGGGTATACATGTGCCATGGTGTGTATGTGGAATTCAGAGGACAGCTTGCTGGAGTTAATTCTCTCCTTCACCACATGGGTTCCAGGGATAGAACTCAGGAGTAAGGTTTTGCAGCAGGTGCCTCTACCCATGAGCCATCTTGCCAGCCCAAGATTAATAGGTTCTTTTGAGCCATCCTGATGAAATTTAGAGGCAAGTTAAAAAAAAAAGAAAGAAACAGTTTTTAAGTGACTACATGCTAGAACAAAGTTCAATACTCCTTTAATAAAATGGCAAATTACTACGTCTATTAGTTTCTGGAGATGTTACCAGCTACTGCAAAGTAGGTTTCTTAAAGCTTTAGAAATGTGTTGTGCCACGGGTCTGGAGGCCGGGAGAGTCCTGTTCCTTTTGAAATTTCTTCCTCACCACTTCTTAGCTTCTGGTGGTGGCTGCTGAGCCGAACTTTGAAGGACACTGGCTTGTGGCTGCATCTTCTCTGCCGTCGTCATCACGTGATGGTCTCCTTGTGTGTTTCTGTCTTCCTCTCTTCTTACAGACACACTAGTCCTAGTGAATGAAGGGCTCATCTTACTTCAGTGTTGCCTCATCTTAACTAATTACATCTTTTCAAATTAAGGTCACATTCTGAAGCACTAGGGGTTAGGGCTTCAATGTGACTTTCTGGGGAGTCAAAATTCAGCCTGTAGTAATGACATGTAAAGAAGTGGAAAAATAAGTCCTTTAGGCAAAAGAAAAATTAGTCAATAGAAACAGATACAGAGACTGTGAGGATGATGGAATTGGCAGGCACAGCAGCTCCAGCCACTATGATATTAATGCTCACTAG
>NW_008344412.1:2110500-2113774 GCF_000622305.1 Nannospalax galili | reverse complement strand
CTCTAAAGAAGGCAGGTTTCAACAGTCCCTCTCTCCTGCTCCCACCCCCAACTTAAAAACAGATATGTTCCCACCTTCTGTACCCCCCCAGAAGCCTCCCCCTTAAAAAGGCCCCAGCTTACAACCCAGGGCAGACATTTTCCCTGCCCGGAAGGGAATCTGTCCTCCCCTGTGTTCCTTTGCTAATAAACTCTATTCTGATGGAGTTTTATCTGTGTCCTGGTGCTTTCTTCTGATCAACCAGATTCATCCATAGGCTACTTTATCTATCACTTCTGGGGTAGAGAGAAGGGCTGATGGTTAAGTTGCTCACCAATGGTTTACTCAATCATACCTGCTTAGGGAAGCTTCCAGAAAACCCTGAGGCTCAGAGTTCACAGTATTTGAAGGATCCAAGTCACACTGGCTCCACTTTTTTTTAGCAGTCTCCATCTTGTCAGCCTTAAGTCTCTGTTCCTAGAAACTGTAAGTCTCCTTTGCCCCATACTGCGGGCTAAGATTAGGCAAGCCCAGACATGCCTTGCTGAAATCAACTGAAATTCCTGACCATAAAAGGGCATCCAGAGGCCGATAGGGGAACCCTACCATAAAAGGAAAAATTGAGACATTCCAGGTGGCTAACCATGACTATAACCAATGAAATCCTCCGCCCCCTACAAGGAATTCAGAATTATCCAGTCAATTCAAAGGTTGCCCAGTTTTTGCAGGCTTTTTTCAAGAGTACCCAATAAAAACCCCTGCTCATTGTGGGTTGGGGCTGGACTGCATTCATTGGCTCTTGGAGTCTGTGCCCAACTGGTCATTCAAGAATTGGAATGCTTTTTAATAAAATCTTCTAAATTTTGAATTTTGGTGGATGGTCTCCAATCAGTCCAGAACCTCAGGCCCAACATTATGGGGGCTCATCCTGGGTTCGGGAATATTGGACAGACCTCCTTTTCTGACAAGAGCACTCATCTGCCACCTAGCTTTGGTGAGTTTTCCTCTGGTTTCTGTTTCTGGTGTCCGGACAATCTGGGGCTCACAGGAGACCAGGCGGACGTGCTATTGGTCTCGGAGCTGGAGGAGTCTGGGGGACACCCCAACTCCTCTCCTGGTGGGGGATCCAGGGGATATTCTGGCCTGGCCCCCTTTGGAAAAGGAGCAGCCTTTCCGACTGACTCCGGGCACTGGTAAATCTTTACGCCAGCTCACAGAGAGCTTCCTTTTTCAGTCCTCTCTGCTTCCTTCTTGCAGTTTCATTTTTGTTACCGTGTGATTCTCCTGTTCCTGTTCGCCTTAACACCTTCTCTCCTCCTAGTCTTCCCTGAGATCTTTCCCAAGATGGGTCAACAGGTTTCTTCTCTGCCTCTTGACCTAGTCCTTGACCATTTCTCAGATTTCCAGAAGGCGGCTTCCACTATGTCTGGACTACATGTCAAGCCTGGCTGCCTGAGGACATTGTGTTCCATTGAATGGCCCTCCTTTAAAGTTGTCTGGCCCTCAGAGGGCTCCTTTGACTTAACTCTCATTTACAGGGTCGTCTTTGCCTCCCTAGGACACCTGGACCAGATCCCCTATATCTTAGGCTGGCACTATTTGGTCACAGACCCTCCCGAATGACTGAAACCTCACCTTCCTCACCCAGGTTCAAAAGCGCCAGTCACTCTCCTCCCTTTGAAGGAGAAGGAACCCAAGGGGCCCTCAAAACCCCCGGTCCTCCCCCCTCATTGGCCCCAGAGGAAGAGCTCCTCTTTCTGCCTCGGTATGCTCTGGCCACACCCCCTGCCACGAGCCCAGCAGCCCTCCTCAGAGGAGGAATCAGAGGACCTTCCCTCTCCCTCCTTTGTTTCCCGCCTCATGTCTCCTGGCCCGAGCCCACTGCACACTTGATCTTGGGGAGGGGAAAGAATTGTTTGCCAGCATAGCTTGTATCTAGGAATGAAGAGATTGGAAGAACTTTGCTTGGCATTACAGCTACTATGGTTGGTGAGAGACATGGATTCCTTTACTTACTTTTCTATTTGGGGCCTATATATACCTGAGGGTACTTTCTCCTTTTATACCAAGTATAACTTAACTGGGGTGCTTTGTAAAAGTAAAAATGGTTGCTGTCTGAATTTAATCTATGAGGCATGTGTATCCCACAGGGCTCGTATCCTGGTGGGGGATGTGCGAAGGACCAACACAGACCAGAGCACTCAGTCCGACGGGAACAGGGAATTGGAGAGTGGGCAAGGATTTGGCGAGTGACAAACAGACACAACACAAGAGATGGTTGATGATCTGAATGTAATTTTTTAAAGTGGAGCATCAGATTTTATAGAAGTTACAGAACAAGATTGTACAAGCATCAGGTTGATTTCATGGCTAATCATTTTCTTAGAAATACAATTCAAAATCAAAGCAATATAGTACACTGTAGAGTGTTCTTATCTAATTAATCAGGTGCTTAGACTATTTGTCCTTTTCCCTCAGTGGTTTGGCAACATCAGCTACTTATAAATTTCATGGTTGGTAATTTTATGGTTCCGTTTTCTCAATATTATTTTACTTCTGAGGTTTCGGTGGCCGAGGCCAATGACTAGGTCAGTGAAGTTATAATAACTCCATATAACTTCAAAGGCTTGTTTCTCTAATCCTTATTTTCCCATTCTTTCTATCCATGTTTCTTATACTGCCTGTAATTATTCAAGTATACTTTGCTGCTGACTTGTAGTAAAGGCACCAAGGTGGTCTAGATCTAGCTAACCTAGCCATAAACTATAATGAATATCATAAAACTTTCCTTCCTTGAATATTTATCCATCTATTATTTCTTGTATAAACTCTTGTATGAGGAAGTGGTTCATTAGTGGCCTTGGGGATTCTAAATATGCTCTCCTTTCCCTTAAGGGGATGCCATAGCCTACCTCTCCCTAACTAGTAGGCAATTCCTAAGTCTGTCTTAACTGTAGGCAGCAATCTTCTTTCAGTATCCCTTTGATCTCCTTGAGTCAACTCTAGGGACTGAAGCAGGGGGATTATTTACAAATAATTCTTCTTGCTGTAACTTATCTAGAATTCTTCAAAGTTGCTTAATCTTAGCTACTTTACTTATTGTTTGAGCATTTGGAGGAAGTCTAATATCGGGCAACTGAGTTCCCAGGAAATCATCTGTATCTAGTCTCTCTTCAGGTGGGCCTAATGACCTGAGTAGGTACAAAGCAGTTCCTCTATGAGGAAAGAACAGGAATAAAGACAGCAATGAAGACAAGAACTAAAGCAGAACAGCCAAGGACACAGCATGCTTTTT
>NW_008344412.1:2108407-2109695 GCF_000622305.1 Nannospalax galili | reverse complement strand
TCATTTTAAATAAACTTGTTAAAGGTTGGAACAGGTTTATGGAGATACAGAGTTGTTAATTTTCGGTCCACTCCTGGCTTGTACTACACACTGGGTTGGAGATGCCTTTGAAGGAGAAGGAACCCAAGGGGCCCTCAAAACCCCCGGTCCTCCCCCCTCATTGGCCCCAGAGGAAGAGCTCCTCTTTCTGCCTCGGTATGCTCTGGCCACACCCCCTGCCACGAGCCCAGCAGCCCTCCTCAGAGGAGGAATCAGAGGACCTTCCCTCTCCCTCCTTTGTCCCCCGCCTCATGTCTCCTAGCCCGAGCCCACTGCACACTTGATCTTGGGGAGGGGAAAGAATTGTTTGCCAGCATAGCTTGTATCTAGGAATGAAGAGATTGGAAGAACTTTGCTTGGCATTACAGCTACTATGGTTGGTGAGAGACATGGATTCCTTTACTTACTTTTCTATTTGGGGCCTGAGGGTACTTTCTCCTTTTATACCAAGTATAACTTAACTGGGGTACTTTGTAAAAGTAAAAATGGTTGCTGGCTACATTTATTCTGTGAGACATGTGAATCCCACAGGGCTTGTATCCTGATGGGGGATGGGACTGTGTTATCATGGGACTGTGCTTGCTAACATGGCCACGTGGCCTGGTCGCCATCATGGCTGCTGACCTCACCAAGAGGGAGGCAAACATATGGCCTATTCTCCATCTTGGTTGATGACATCATCAATATGGGTACAGTCACATGGCTTGGTTGCCATCTTGAACAGTGACTTTTCAAAATGAGTGACCTGTGAGAACTTGCTGCCATCTTATTCCAACCACATGGCATGATTCAAAACAGTGATACCCAAAACACTTACTGGCCAATTTATTTTTGTTTTTGATTCTTGATGGGATCATTTAAAAGCAATATATTTTTATTTCAGACTAAAGAAGTAATGCCAGATTTCCACAATGTGAGTCTAGATTTTTCCCTGTTTCTAAAGGGGATTACTTTGAGTTTTAACTTCTTGTATGGTATATTTACTGGTTTTTAAATATGACTTTTAAGTTTTTACATTGTTGAAAATGTTTACAGATTTTAAAAGAAATTATGTTTAGGTTTTGACATTGTTTACATGACATCTTTACCTAATAGTTTTAAAGAAATTATTTGGATTTTAACATCTTTTATATGGTACATTTGCTGATTTCTAAAAAGTAACTTTTAAATTCTTACAGTTTTACATAAAATATTTGTCAGTTTCTAAAGAGACCTTAAAGATTTTCTAGCCATATGCCTTCAAGGTACA
>NW_008344412.1:2105169-2107671 GCF_000622305.1 Nannospalax galili | reverse complement strand
TTACATCCCAACTAGGCTTGCTGATGGTTCTATTTCTTCATTAAAGGGGAGATAAAAAGGATCATTGGACCCTCACCTGAGTACCCAGCCATTCTTCCTAGCCAGCTGTATGTAATCCTGCCCTAATTACAAATGGTCTCCTGAATTTAAAAGCTACTATAGTAATAAAAGATTTATATATAAAAATTAAAATAAAATATTTCCAGGATAAAAGGGATAATGAAATTCATTTTAAATAAACTTATTAAACATTTGAACAGGTTTATGGAGATACAGAGTTGTTAATTTTCAGTCCACTCCTGGCTTGTACTACACACTGGGTTGGAGATGTAGATTAAAGGTGTACAAACAAGTATTGGGTTACTTATGAGTACTGAAAGATGTCCTTTATGTTTACCCATAACAAGAATGATTTGACTCAAAAAACTAGGTGTCTGCCTCCTTGAACCAGAACCTCCTTGAACCAGATGTGTGCAATCTAGAAGAAAACAGTTTCAGTGAAGTTTGGTCTGAATTCTGGTCAAGCTTACTCCCTGTCTGTAGGTATGTGATATGATGCCTCCCTTCCTTCTAAATACTGTATATCGAGGTGTGGGACACTAAAAGGAGACTGTTTCTGTTTGTAACAGAACAGCCTTCATTTGTGACAGACTTAAGAAATTCTTGTTTTAAGGCCCCTTTCCTGAGCTGTGCCTAGTTAACCTGTGATGGTAAATCTCTGTCAGTCAATGTTTATTGAGAATGTTTGGGTTTTGTTCAAGCTTTATCTATATATTACACAGTAATTAAAGGTACCAGGCTGGTGCAATTAACCTTTCATGTGGCCTGGTCGCCATCATGGCTGCTGACCTCACCAAGAGGGAGGCAAACATGTGACCTGGTATCCACCTTGGTTGATGACATCATCAATATGGGTACAGTTACATGGCTTGGTTGCCATCTTGGACAATGATATTTTCAAAATGGCGGTGACCTGTATGACCTTGCTGCCATCTCAATCCAAACACATGGCATGATTCAAAATGGCAATCAATACCCAAAAACCTGCTGGTAACAGGGATATCTAGGAGTTCCCTGAACTACAGGCATTTAATCACATGTCCTAATTCTCTTACAATTTATTTTTGTTTTGGATTCTTGATGGGATCATATGAAAGTGATACATTTTTATTTCAGACTAAGGAAGTAACGCCAGATCTCCACAATGGGAGTCTAGATTTTTCCCTGTTTCTAAAGGGGATTACTTTAAATTTTAACTTCTTGTATGGTATATTTACTGGTTTTTAAAGAGGGCTTTTAAGTTTGTCTTGTAAAAATTACCATGTACTTTATGCATACACCCAACAACCTCTAGACATCTCTGAGGATTAGCTCATAACTGTTTGCTACAGTGTGTCTTCTTAGAAGCTGGGCAGTGAGCTGATTTTGGGTTTTTTCCTTTGCAGTCTTCCTACCTTCTTTCTCATAGAAAACAAAAGACCACCCTGAGCCTGAGCTGTTTCTGTCACAGACCGCCAGCCCTGCAGACTTGGCATGCTGGCTCCTCTGACCCTATGTGCTGTGCTCTTGTGCTCTCACCTCTCATTCTAAGTTCCTGCATGCTACTATGGGAAAGGGTTAACTGTGGACAGCTGTCATTGAATCATACTCATGAAACCTGTTTTCTTACTCTACTTTTTTTTTTTTTTTGTCTTTTTGAAGCAGGGGCTTCCTGTAGCCCCAGCTGTCCTGAACTCACTATGTAGACCAGGCTAGCCTTGAACTCACAGAGATCTGCCTGCCTCTGCCTCCCAAATGCTGGGACTACAGGTGTGTGCCACCATGCCCAGCTTCTTACTCTACTTTTTAATGAAAACTGTTTAAGCATTAGCTTGATCATACTGTAACTTCTGGCTATGGTTAGTCTTGAGTGCAAATGAAATGTATGACTCTGTTTTCCATCACTTGTTGAGGCTGAAACTCAGAAATATTTACTGAATTAAAATATAAATGATGGTTTTGAAAGTGCTTTCTTCAAATGAAAGCCTTCATGGCTAGCATCAATACGTATGGCTTTGTTCAGCACAGCCATTTTTTAGATGATATTCACATATACATATAATATATATGTATGAATGTATGTTTGTATGGATGTTTGTATGGATGTATATGTATAGATGTAAATGTAAAATACTGCTGGCTTTTAAGAGTTTCTTTTATATACATCTGATCAGAATTTCATTCAAGGTAATCGGTCTTGGTTTTGAAACTGGTTTGTTGTGACATTGTGTCTAACCACGGTATTTATTGAATGAGACTGTTATGAATGTGTAGACTTATGTTTAATATTAATGGAATAATTATTAAATAATAATTTACTAGATATCAAATTGACTTGTTAAAGTAAAATATTTAAATGGTTTTATGTTTTCTATAAGGTCTACCTGGGAACTTAAAGCACAGTGCGTACATGGATGTTAACTCATTATATTATCTTAATCCATATACAGTGCTCTCCGAGTA
>NW_008344412.1:2055410-2103893 GCF_000622305.1 Nannospalax galili | reverse complement strand
ACGGTCAACACAGAGGGATCATTTCCTCCATGCTTCCAAGAGAAGCCAACAATGTCAAGCAGGACCTCTTGACTTATCTTCACGTAGATGGAACTGGTAAAAGAAAAGGCTGAGGAGCCAGGGCTCCCCCCAAGCCCATGTGACCCCTGAGGACCAGATCCTCAAATGACCTTAAAAATAAAAGTAACTGGTTTATTTGGGTCAACTGCATGGTCTTAAGCACCCAAAAGGAAAGTATAACCAAAAATTAATCAGTATATTTCTTCAAGAGTCCAAAGGATTGCATTTCCCAGACATTAGACTTAAGTCCAGGTAAAATGTTATTTAGGCAATTATTTCTCAGTAGTGATTTTATCCTTAACAAGAAAATGCTGCTCAGGTGTAAGACTTCAGTTCTTGGTCTCCAATATTGTAGTCCCCACCTGCAGCTACTATTGTTCTAAAATAATGGCTAAATTTATTTTCTCTCCCTATCTAGAAGACTGATCCTAGCCATTCCAACAGCTATCAAAATGCCTGAAAGCAAATCGAATTATTTCTCAGTAGTGATTTTATCCTTAACAAGAAAATGCTGCTCAGGTGTAAGACTTCAGTTCTTGGTCTCCAATATTGTAGTCCCCACCTGCAGCTACTATTGTTCTAAAATAATGGCTAAATTTATTTTCTCTCCCTATCTAGAAGACTGATCCTAGCCACTCCAACAGCTATCAAAATGCCTGAAAGCAAATCATGAGTCCATCACTCTTGAGTCCAGCCTTGACAGACGAAAGAAAAATGAGGAGGAACCTAATAGAGGGATGGTTTTGGAAGCTCTCGTCAAGAAATTCCAATGGACATTTGAAATTTTCCCTGTTGTGGCTTTTTTCTGGTTCTCTGTCTAACACTTGTAATGTGAACTATTCTTGCCTTTACTTCTCTGTCATATCTCCCAGGCATTGGTCAAGGACCCTTTTTTTTCTTCCTATAGTTAAGAGTTATGCAATTTGGGAGTCTTTTAGATAGACCCACTGAAAGGGGTACCCCAATTGCCTCACCCTGCGTCCCTGTTCAGCATGGAAGAAGCCAGAGCAGTCTGCATCCCAATTCCCTATTGGCATTTGGGTAAGCCTCTTCACAGGGTGATATGGTAAGAATAGGAGGTAGAAATTGCCTAGGCAGCTAGGGTAAAAAGACCTCAAACAAAAGTAGCCAGTTTCTTTCTTGGTTAAAAGTCAAAACGTCCTTGGCTCTCCACTGGCTCTGGGACATAAGTCAAATCATTGACTTGTTCTGATTTAGCAGTGGGTAACCCCATCATATGGTAATATAATAAGATAGATAGAAATTTGCTAGGCAATTTAAAAGTAAAGACTCCAAAAGAAAAATGGCCAGTTTCTTTCCCAACTGAAAGCTGGAAAATTCCTTGGGTATGCTAGTGAGCTAATCTCTAAGACTAAAGATGCCAAAACCATTAAAAGGAGGTATTCTACTGTTTTTATGTAAATAACACCTACAAAGCTAAAAATAAATACAAGGTATCTACTAAAAAACTTGCTGCTTTGGGTGAACAATGTTGCTTTTATGTTAACCACTCAGGTGCAATCAGACAGTCTCTAGCCGAGGTCCACAGACACGTAAAGGAACGGGAAGATGCTAGGCTCCAGCAACAGGAGGGTCCCCATGGTTAACTACATTATTACAGCACTGGCAGAGCCCCTGATACTATTCTTGATTGCCCTTACATGTGGACCCTGTCTGATAACTGCCCTCCTCAGGTTCATATGGACCTGGCTGCAGACCATTCCACTGATGGTCCTCCATACTCAGTACAACCCAGTGGCCCAGGAAGGCCCTTTGCCCCAGACAACTGCTTGCTAACTGAAAAACATCTAACTTCTGTATAATTGCTTGCTTGCTATGGTTTAAAGATTTAACCCGTGTTACAACTCAAGGGGGAACCGAAGGATCCAGGTCACACTGTCTCCATTTTTTTAGCAGCCTCCATCTTGTCAGCCTTAAGTCTCTGTTCCTAGAAACTATAAGTCACCTTTGCCCCATACTGCGGGCTAAGATTAGGCAAGTCCGGACATACCTTACTGAAACCAACCGAAATTCCTGACCATAAAAGGGCATCCAGAAGCTGATAGGGGCACCCTACCATAAAAGGAAAAATTGAGACATTCCAGGCAGCTGACCATGACTATACCCAATGAAATCCACCCCCTCCCCCGCCCCAGGGAATTCAGAGTTATCCAGTCAATTCAAAGGTCGCCCAGTTTTCGTGGGCTTTTTTCAAGAGTACCCAATAAAAACCCCCGCTCTTTGTTGGTCGGGGCCTGACTCCATTCATTGGCTCCTGGAGTCTGTGCCCGACTGGTCATTCAAGAATTGGAATGCTTTTCAATAAAATCTTCTAAATTTTGAATTTTGGTGGGTGGTTTCCAATCATTCCCTAACCTCAGACCCAATAGTATTCAGGGTTGGTGAGCACATGGGAAATGGGGCTGGGAATAGGCCTGGATGTGCTGCACATTTTCCCTCATATAGTGTCTTATATACCATCTCTGCCTGGTTATTCCTTTCTCATATCTTTTTATAAGTGGGTAATGGCTCTACCCACTTATAAAAAGAAATACTTTCTTGGGTTCTGTGAACTGCTTGGGAAAATGGTCAAACTCTAGGAGGGGATTTTTGGGGAAACTGAATTGTAGGCAAACTGATTTGTGAACAGAAGTGGTAGATAACATAAGAACTGGTGTTTGTGATTTGTACTTAAGCTGGAACAGTTTATGGAATGCAGCTCACAGCCCATGGATTCTGAACTAATTCTGCTTACTGTCAGAATTGAATTTAATTGCTTGACACCCAGCAGACATTGGAGAATTGTGTGACTTCAAAAACATCCACATATTTTTGTGGTCACAAATGTTCAGTGTTGAGTGTCAAGACTATATATAGAAAGAAAATAGCTTTTTTTCCCACCAGGGGTTCAGAAAATGATACCACAAGGTGTGGCACTTTGACAAACTGAGATGGAATAAGTTTTAGGATTAGAATCTTTTTGGCCTTTCTCACCCGTGTTTCTCAATCTTCTTTGGTCCCCTTTCTCTTCTGAATCACAGGGAGTGGTTGTCTCTGAAGTGCTCTTATCTTTCCAAACACTAGATCCTCCAAACAGGAACTCCAATGCCTTCAAGCCTCCTATTGAAGTCTCATTAGCCAGGAAAGATTAATGATTAGAGAAGAGACTGAAAATCAAACACCACACTTAGACTTCAGCAGAACTTGGTCCAGGTTGTTTTTGGTTCTCTCAGGCCATTCAATTCACCTAAAATAATTTACTACCCCTCCAAAATTGCCTAGAGCCTCCTGCTTTGTCTCTCCCTATGTCATGTGACTTTTCCTGGGGAGGAATGAGCAAACATCTCTTCACCTCAATTAGGCACTGATGATGGACATCTCACTCCACCCAAGTCCAGCTCCGTGAGCTGGTGAGTTTATTCGGGTTACTTAAAGACACATGGGGTGAGGGTATAAAGTTATAAAGAGGAGCAGGGATGACTCAAAGGCAGCTGCATCTCTGAAAAGCCCATATCCCAGAATGGACAAGGACTCATGAGAGTCAGTCCTGGAGCCCTTGTCCTACTTACAGACTGTTGGGCACACTGGAGAGCACCCTCTCTCCAGCAATTGTTACTGCCTAACTCAAGGGCAGGGTCTTGTGAATTTTTTTTTTTTTTTGAGTTTTTACCCTTTAAAGAAGATCTCTACTTCATTTTAAGGTATGTTGTTTCCTACATTTTTTTTCAATAAAATATATATTTTTTTCAATTAGAAGAAGCATTTCATTACAACAGCATTAACCTATTCAATAACATTTTTCTGAGCTAGGGTACATCTCTTTCAAAATTGGCTGTACATTTTTAGGTTTACAGATGAATTATTATGCTTATATAATCTTTAACTCCTTATAAACTCTATAAGACATAAAATTAAATGAGGTTCCAACGTTTAAAAAAGATCTCCACTTCCTTGTCAAAACACACAGTTTCATACAGAAAAATTCATTCCAAGGCAATTGACAATGTCAATGTCTCAATGTCTCAATCTCAAGGTCTTGTGAATTTTATGGTTCAGGTGCTTCATGAGACTTGTAACTTTTCTTTTGTTTACTTCTTGAGCCTTAAGCCATAGTTAGAATGTTTCAGTTCAGAAGAAATAGCTACAAAATACCCTATGAAGAGAGTATTTAAGAATCAACTGTCTGACCCTTCTTTGAATTCCATGTTTTGTCTCCTGTGCTCATTGTATATTAATAAGTCTTTTCTATTTTTTCCCCCTTTACTCTGTCAACTATCAGTTGTTTTAAAAAAACTCAGTTACTGAGTTACTCAATAACTTTCATAAGCTGCTTTCTTTAGGAATAATCACTCCGCTTCATGCTTTAACCTCATGGTAATTCCTTTATAGTAGAGGCACCACTAACCACTAGGCATCAGCTGAGGGCTGAACCTTGGATGCCAGAGTATCTGTCTGTGATGCACTCCTCTAAGTGCCTGTCTTCTGGTGGCATCATTTCTTTCTTATGGTTCCCAGACCCAAGAGCTACTTGCTGCAGATGCTGATCTCTGTGTTATTTTGGTGCCTTTTACAGTGTTCCAGCCACAGTGTAACCAAGTCCTTGAGTTAACTGCTTTCCCTACTTCAAATACCTAGAGTAATTGCTATTCTTTCTTTTTTTTTCTGTCTTAAAAAAGTTTTTTATTGCATTATTTTGCTAATTTCATACAATGTGTTTTGATCATATTTAGACACCCTCTTACTGGCACCCCCCGGATTTCATGTACTCTATCATATATATTAAGACCTATTGAGTCAAATTTATGTTTCCTCCTGACTTGTGAACTTCCCGGGATTCTCCTCTTCCCACTTCCCATCTCCTTTCGGAGCACTGGGGATTACAGATGTGCACCACTGCACCTGACTTTATGTGGACTCTGTGGCTCCAAACTGAGGTTCTCATACTTGCACAAGAACGCTTTACCCATTAAGCTATCCCTCTAGGCCCACCTATTCTTTTGATGAGACCCCAAAGTGGTGCCACATACCAGAAGAAACAACTATAATCAACACAAGAGGCATCAAAGAGAACAGAAGATCAGTAACCCCGAGAATAAGAACTGAGGCATGGGATATTGTATCTCTAGGACAAGCTAATTTAGCTGATGACTTCTTTTAGGCCAAGTGCATTGGCATAAAGAAAGTCCTCCTTGTATTTCCTGATCTCTAGCTTAATATCTCTGCAGATGTTTCATCTACTACTTAGGAAATAGATTGTCTAATTTCAAAATAGAAAGATTATTCTAGATGAACGCTGTAGTTGTATTCACCTGTACGTTTCTCCTGAGCTAGTCTCGTGATGGGCACTGCCTCTTAGAGAGTTAACAGAAAGGTTCCATGTAGTCCCTGTCAGGTTCAGATAAGAAGAGTGAGCTAAGGGAAGCAGCACACGCCTGACATGGAATAAAGTTCTGCAGCCTAGCAACAGCATGTCACGAAGCAGCATGATCTGTGTCAATATGATTGTGCTTGGAAAGTGATTAATCCTTAAGTGTGACAGCAAACTAGAGATAACTACAGTATGAACTAAGTTCCTGGGATGGTCTAAAATAAAGGCTGTGACGGATTTCTGGATATGGCCTAATTAAAATGACTATGCATTTGCCTTCCTGTGTGTAAAATGAAATGCTTTTTTATAAATAAGTTTTTATGGAATGGAATAAAGTCTATTTGCATACTGTTTTTAGGTTTCTTTTGAGTTTTTTGTTTTAAGTGGTAGCTATATCTTTCATCTCATTGTAATTTGTGGTAATGACTTTATTGGAAAGATGCCTTTTACCTAACTTTGCCACCAAAAAGTTAGTTTGTCATGTAAACAAACTCACTGAGCCACGTGCTTTTCTTGTGACCTGGTTATCTGGCCTGGATTCTTCAGGATCCTTCCTTGACCTCTACTCAAGATCGTGTATGAATGTGTGTAAACATGTTTTTACATATCAAAATGTCAAAGTGCTGCAAGCAGCAAACCTATCTCATTGAAATCATTGAAAGAAATTTATAACACTTTATGTTTGCGTGCCTGTGTGTTAGGTACAGGGGACAGAAAGGGCAAGATCCTCTGGTAAGGGAGCAAAGTCCTTACTCGAGAACACAGTTGCAACAGAAATCTGAAGGACTAGGTGCTCTACAGTTCTGATCTACTCTTGGCCTTAAAATGGATGCTACGAGTCAGGCTGTTTCTTATTTCAGGCATAATTGTAATGTGGCATCGAAATGCTACAGTAATCTGCATTTGCAGTAAGCTGCATTTATTCCTATGAATTTCTTGGGAGTATGTGCATTCTGTTTTGCCTATGGGCTTCTGGAAAATCTATTTTGTATATGAATGTGTAATGATCTAAGGTCTTACACCTTCAGCAGGTCACGATGATGGCTTTCCAATCAAAGAGATCTGGGACTCTGGGAAACATCATGCTTGCAGTTAGCTTGAGAGCAGCTTGGCTGCCTGGCTTTCCGGCTGTCAGTTAAAATGAAGAAGACAGCAACCTCTGGATAGTGGCCACCTGTGATAGTGATGCGTCTAGAGTATTAGTCCATTAAAAAAAAACATTTCAAACATGCGGCTGTTTCCTTTCCATGGGCCAGGTTGCTTTCTGTTCTCAATGCCATCCACAGCAACTGAAACCTTTATTTCAAAGCTGTTTATGAGTGAGGCTGCTGGAGAGTCACAATTCATTTTTGGCTATCATCACTGATTCAATCATCACATCCTTAAACTGTCATGACCACTACCTCTACCCAAGTGAGTCTCCATGTGTCTATGGATTGCAGCTGACGAAACCACACGAATAAAGGAAGGATGTATGTCCTGTTTTTCATGCAGTTTTCTGCCCCCTGACCCTGCCCATTTTTAATCACAGACACATCATTTCTATTTTGTGAATTGTTGCTGGGCCCACTTTGTGTTTACTATGTTTGGCAGGAACAAGTGCGTGGTGAGTAGTTATGAGTGCATGGTGCAACCATACGGTTAAGCATTCCTTCTCTCCAGAAGCCCAAAACAGGCATTAAAAAACTGCATACGGATGGCAGGACCCTGCTCCAGAACCCCAAGCTCTACATTGTCATCCTTTGCACTTACTACACCAGAAGACATCTCTTTTTCACTACAATATGTCTAGTACTTAGAGTCTTCTGGGTCATAAAGTCCACGTGGCAATACTGGTTTGCTGCCAAAATCTGGCCTGCTGAGAGCTCTTCTTTCCCGAGCCCCATTAAGTTCAGGAATATGAGTTATAGCAGTATTTCCAGGTATGAACTATGCTGTATAAAAAAAAATGAACATATCAAGTTCCTGACCACACAGTATTGCTGTAGTTTGGATAAGAAATGGTCCCCAGAGGTCCCAATGTCCTTATTTTGGGACTATGAGAGGGTAATGAAGCCTTTAAGGGGTGGAGCTTAGTGGAATGTCTTCAATTCCTGGAGATTATGGGATGCTGGTCTCTTGGTTTCTCATCCTTCTTGGATGCCATAATGAGCTGCCTCATCACAGGACCACAAGTACTGGGGCTAACAGTCATGGACCAAGTTTCCAAAGACACATTTTTTCTTTGTCACCCAATTATCTCAGATATTTATTAATAGAAAGCTTACTAAAAGGATAGAAGGCTAAAGATGCAAGAATATGTTTCTTTCTTTGGAAGACATACTGGCATGTTTCTCACCACTAGCATCCCGTGACTGATACAGCCTTTAGAAATTTTGTAAGGCTTATTGTCTTAGTGTATAAATCTTACCAAGGTCTCCAGCATTCAATTCTTCTCACTCATCCAGCCCAATCAGCATAATGCCATAATAATGCATAATGCATCAGTTTGTGATATCTGACTCACACAGCTTTGGAATGTATTATGGCCAATAGCAGGAGAGTTAACATAGCCCTGGGGAAAACTTTAAATGTAGACTGCTGCCTAGTTCATGTGAATGCAAACTGTTTCTGATTGGAATAAAAAAGAACATATTTGACAAATCTGTGACCATATCCCATATACCTGAGGCGATGTGAATCTGTCAAGAAAAATGCCACATGTGGCATAGCAGCTGTAATTGGAACTACTACGGGATGGATTTTTAATAATCTATTCTAGAATCCATTTTGTTTGTGCAGAGGCTAGACTGGGGAATTAAATAAAGGTATGATGGAGACTGTTGCCCTTGACTTTTAGGTCCTTAGGGTGGCATTGCTTCCTGCCATCTCTTTGCCCTGGTATTAATGTATTGTGATGCTTTTTAAAATTTTGGATGGGAAGCAGTTTCAAAAGCTTCAATTTGATTGATTTTCTTCTTTAGCAGCTTGCATAGTGTCCTCCAAAACTATGAAAGCCAGTCTTCAGGGCAGAAGCTTCTAGGTCAGTCCAACTCCATTGCTCTAAGTCCTGTGTTCAAAATATGTCCTGTATTCAGCAATAAGCTCTTAACTTCAAGTTCTGTGAGGTGATCAAGGACTGTTGCAATAGCCCATGTTATTTTAGGAGTCTCTTGGACTACCCTGATGAACTGGAAGGAGGGTTTTCTCTAGACTCTATGATCTTTCCAGCTATGTGTATTTGGCCCATGGAATGGCTCCACTTCAGTTAACCTAATCTAGAGAATCCCTCACCTCACAGACATGCCCAGAGGTTTGTTTCCATGGTGATTCTAAATTTTGTTGACAGCTGAGATTAACCATCACAAAGACCATGTTTCTAAAATGTGTATAAACACAGCAGATTGCTGGAGTGACTTCTTTGGGGATTTATATAAAAAAGAGACCTGATGATAATCAATAGGAGTATATTGTTATCTTTAGTTCTGAAACAAATATTCACCCCAGAAAGTATTCCAGACATTTTCATTAAAAACAAAAACCAAACAACTCATAGGAAATTAGTAGTTTTGAACTGACAGACACATATCCCAGGGAAATATGGCTATGAAAAATGACAAGAATGAGTAACTGTAGATTACTCTCATCCTTAAGTGCTTGCTGCCCTTGACAATTGTAATAAACAATTCCATCTAACATAAAGCTTTGCATTGTCTGTTTGGCTCTTAAGCTGCTTCTGTGAAGCTAAAATGTACACTAATGCCCAGTGTTCTAATTTTTTCCACTAAAATAAATTAATATCGTCTCATGCTGTTTTCTGTTCAAAAGGTATAAATGTTGACATGCTGCTTTAAAAAAAGCCTATTTATCCTGTGTTATTTTCTGAAAGGCTGAACAGTAGGCATTTTTGAAAATAATATTAGCTATTTTCTAATCTTCATGCCAATAACCCTTGGCTGATATATGTTACTAATGCTTGCATGCATATGTGAATTCAATACACGTGTGTGCGCACACGCACACACACACACACACACACACACACACACACACAGGTAATAATGTCCTTATGTAGAATGAAACTTTCATCTCTATTTTCAGACGAATTGCCCGCGAAATTCTCAGGACTCTCATCTCTGACTTTAGCTGAGCCAAGAAGCAGCTCAACAGGTCCTGGTTCTGTTCCCTCAATTGTCTTTTACAATCACTAGGGCCCTCAGAGTTGAAAAGGGCACTAGGCTCTGGGTATAGCTTCAAAATAGAGTATTAGCTTGGCACGCACACGTCACTGGGCTCAATCCACAGGACTAAACAGGGCAGTGGGGGGGATAAAGTGGGGGCGGAAGAGGAAAAGAAGCAGGAATAAAGGAGGAGAAAGGAGGAGATGGGAGAAGAGGAAGAGGAGGAGGAGGAAAGAATGGGACATTAAAGATCATTAGAAAATCCCCAACTGAAATTGGGCTTATCAGATGCACATAGGAAGGTTAAAAGTACATACCCTTATCTTAGTGTAGTGAATCAGAGGATCTGGAAGAGGGCCTTGATAAGAGCTGGATTTGGAATCATGGATTTGGTTCAACAACTTACACAATTTCATGGCTTCAGATACAGTTGCAGAATTGTTTGTGCACGCACCTGCCTGGATACACTTACTAGATACGTATTTGATCTGATGGGGTATTATGGGGTTTTATGCCCTGCTGATCTCAATATCCTCTCTCAGCAGCTCAATGTCCTTCTTCAGCAGCCTTCACTGTGTCCTGCTCAGAGCAAGAGCAGAACACATTTTGGCTCAAATGAATTAATAATATTAATAAATTTGGATTTCGGATTTTTTGTTTTCAGAAAAAGGGAAAATCAAAATGCTATTCAGAAAAAGACAAAGCCCTATTTTTCTTCTTATATCTAAACACTGGTCGTATCCAGTGATTGACCTGGACCATCCAGGATGGTATAAGTGTACTCTGTAATGTTCCCACAATGAAAAACTTGCCTAACAAAGTATTGCTTAGAACAGATCCTCAGTCACACATTGATTGCTATGTTACTATTTTCCTTCTACAGATGATTAAAACAAGGAACTGACGGCACCTGGATCCTATTCAGAAAGATTGAGTCCAAGCCTTTCTAGAGGGCTTGGAGGGTCAAGGGGCCACAGAACCAGGGTGACTTCCAAGGCAGGGGCAAGAGAAGAGAGTATCAACAAAGGAATGGAGGGCTTATTTTCTACATGTCTTTTCTTTCTTTCTTTGTTTCTTTCTTTTTCTTTGCTTCTTGAGGGCCATTTCACTAGAGTCGAAGAGAAAAACAACAGGGCAGATAAACTGAAAATCTTTGCAGTTTCTGAGAGGAGGGAGATGGAGAAGAGGAGAGAAAGTCTCACATTTTGAGTTAGGCACTGAGGTCAGCAAGCAACTGTCTTCAGAAAAACCATGAGAAAGCCCAGGGTGTCAGGGAGTGCATATTTAAGCTTTTGGCAAGCATCTGAAAGAGAGATAGAAAGGTTTGAAAGGAAAAATTAAGTGGGAGGCCTTACCAGTGAAAATCTGCAAGTAACTGCCTCCCTTCATGCTTTTAAAATTCTTATTTATTTTTATTCTATGTGTATGAGTGTTTTACCTGACAGTATGTAAGTGCACCTGTGTATGCAATGCCTGCAGGGCCAGAAGAGGGCGTGGGATCCCCTGGAACTGGAGTTATGGGTGGTTGTTAGCTATCATGTGGGTGCTGTGAACTGAACCCAGGTCCTCTACAAGAGCAGCCAATACTTGTAACCCTTGACCATATCTCTCCATGTCCTTTTAAATTATTTTTTTGATTTATCCCCCTACATGTTTTGATCCCGTTGGGTTTCCAATTGTTATGTAAGGATGTAAGGTTCCCTGTGCCTCTGAAAAACTATTTGCTCCAATCTGTCATTTAAAAAATCTAACCAAACAGGAATGTATTAGGAACACTTAAAAAAGTCCATCTTACTCTCTGTTAAGAAGGGTGAGTCTTTTCCTGATCTCCTAACATATGTGAAACATTACAACTCAAGGCAAGTGAATGTGAGCTCATAGCTTCCAATTTGTTGGAGAAAAGCAGGGTAGGAGGTCCTGGAGTGAAGGAGACTCTTATTTCCTACTCCACAGCCTGGAAAGAAGGGCTGTCTTTAACTTGAGCCTTGAGCACATGCACATCGTTTACATACCAAATAGCCTTACTCTTTGGTTTACCAAATTATATGTTACAAGGGGACATGAAGTAGGTTTCTGTTGCTCTCATATGAGTCCTGTTTGGTGAAATGTAGTTTGCCTTTCTGTTGTGCTAGATCTTGGTCTTTTTATTCTTTATCTTTCCAGGTCCACTTCATTCTTGGTCTCTGACCAAGCCCTTCCTACAACCTTACTTTGATGCAGTAGGGATGAATAAGAAGCAAAGGAAGCATTTGGAACAGAAGTCTGGCGCAGGGGAGACTGGGGGTGGGTAGGAAAAAGTAGAGAAAAGTTTTTGAGTTGGCCACTGTTTAAGACCCAAATTATGTGTCATCTCCTTTCTAAAGCTGTTCCTCGCTGCTCCACAGCCTTCATTTGTACCTGGCTTGCAGCCCTTACTACATTCTGCCTTAGTTCAGAGTTGAGTGCTGACAGGAATTCCTAGATTATCAGCTGTATTAGTCACTTTTCTGTTGCTGTGATAGAAACACTGACCCAAGCAATTTATAGAAGGAAGAGTTTATTGGGGAAGGCATGGTGGCTGGAGCACAAAAGCATGTGATCATACTGTCAAGCAGGCACAGGAAGCAAGAGAGGAACTGGAGATCCAGCAAGGCTTAAGAACTCTCTAAGCCCACCCCCAGTGACATGCTTCCTCCAGGATAGCCACACCTTCTAAAACCTCTCAAAACAGCGCCATCATCTGGGGACAAAACGTCCAAATACTTGGAGCCTATGGGGTACATTTTCATTCAAACCACTACATCAGCTATCCTGGGTGAATGTTCCTTTAAACATTTTTAGTTATTTTTTATGTCACATATAGAGCAAAGCACAGTGAACATTTAATAGGAACATAATAAATGCTCGTCAAACCAAGGAAAGTAGGAAAGGTTGAAACATTTTCAACTTGAGGCATGTGTCTAGCAAAAAACCCTCCAGTGTCAAGAGGGACGGGGGTTGTAGACTTGCTGTTTAGGACCTTCCTGAGAAATGTGTGTGCTGGGGGGACAGGGGGAGTTACGATCTGAATGTACCTACACAGTCTCCACCGGATATAATTAAAATATAGAAAGCAGTGCATTATAAATCTAGGAAATGAATAACATATGAATTAAAAGTGAATGCCTATCACTTGATGCTCATTTATTTATTTGATTTACCAAATTGAAAACTGCAAGTCAAAACTTATGACATGAGTTCAACAGAACAGTAACATTTAATGAAAATGCAAAGAACCAACTGGCTATATCGCAATTCTGTAAATGACTGAGGTTTTTCCAGTTTCTGAATAAATGTCAGCATTGACAGCCAATTGTACAGACATACAGACACTCAGCTCCATCGTATAGCACTGAATTTTCACTCTAAGTCCTCAGTGCTAAACTGTATAGTTGGCTCTTCCTGTCAACCATGTGGGTATATCCAGTCTTTGCCACATTCAGTAGGTAACTGAGACTCCTTGCGTTGAAATTAGGAAGCTGGTAGAAGATCCAATCCTAAAACATGGTGATTGTATTCTTTACTTTTTGTGTTTGTGATTCACATTGAATTAAGCTAAGAGCTGGACTTATAAATAGAAGAAACACTGGCATCATTTGGCCCAGGAAATATAAAACAGAGCTTATTTAGGAAGTCTTACTTGCAACTTTGTGCAATTAAAAACTATCAGGAGCAGTGTTGGCATCAACCTTGGGGAGTCCTCTCTTTTCACAAGAATGAGCTGACAGTTTGCACTCTGCTCACTAGAGGGGGTTAGATGATAAAGAGCTGCCTTTTCAAGGATGGCACAGCTGCGCCGGATGCAGCAATCTGACTGAGGCTTCGGAAGGCTGGGAGCCAGACATCCTGTGGCTGAGCTGTCTTTTTGTAAATGTTAAAAAGGAATCCCTTATTAGAATATTCAGCAGATCACAATAACATTTTTTTTTGTAATTTCAAAGTAAATCTTCACTAAAGGAAAATACAGACTATCTCAGTCTAATGTCACATCCACATCTAGAACCAAGCATGATTAATTTAGATTTAACCGTATCAGTTTTTTGGAAGTTTTCCCATTATTGAGAAAAAAAATTCCCCATGATTTCATATGAATTAACTTAATATTTTAGCATCTTGGCTTTTGTTATGCTTATGTACTAATTGATAATTTGTCTTTTCATTTGATATTATGCAATGCCTGTGAATTAAGTACTTATGCATGAGTATATTAAAAGTGAGGGAAAACTGAGTAAGTTACTTGCTCTTAGTTTCTGAACAGCTCTAGTCTCCATCTGTCCTTAATTACTTGCTTTTAGTTGACCTTAGTTCCTCTGGCAAGAGGGGCATAATGAAGTTGGACCTAATCAACCAACGGTCCCCAGGCTTCAGCCCACAAGTATTAGCAAATTCTGACTTCAGGGAGGTGGTTTGAGACTTGCTCTCTTGGCTCTACAGCCTTGCCACTTTGTGAGTAAACTTTTTCTCTTTTGTAATACTTGTAATGTGTTATAGAGGAAATAAGGCTGGTTTAGTAACAATATTACTCAATATATCTTCAGTCAAAATCTTACTTTAATTTACTGTCTTCTTTACCCATGATGCTATTTTTTGCTGCTTAAAGGCAACAAAAGGCAATATTATTGGAGAGACCACTTTTATGGTAAGTATTATGTGCAATAGAGAATTAAAAAATGAGAGTCTAACCCAGGACCCTAAATTTTTGTTTGGTCCAGGCCCAACTGGGAGCCACCTTCACCTGCTGTTTTTCAGAGTCTGCCTGGTCCCTTGCCCCTCACTACCTTTCCATGCCCAGGCCTTGTGGGGAAGTTTCTCAAAGGACTTTCTTGGACTTTGCATAAGCAATCTTACACCATCCTTAAGATCCCCATGACATACCAATTACCAGTGAATTAGAACCACCCCAGTCTCTCCAGTCAGTAATCATCACTGAGTATCTGAAGGCCTGACCTACTCACTCCTATCTGACCTGAAATCAACCAAATTTGGGAAACAGCAAAACAGAACCAAACTTTCACTCATCAGAGGCAGGCTTGATAATCTCATATCAGACACACAGCCAATGAAATTGATCCACAAACTCAGGGCCAATGGTGTGTGTGTGTGGGGACATTACAAACAAAATGAGTATGTTTGGAAAACATCTTTAATCCCATTGGGGAAGTGAGGCTAACACTGTTGCAGGAACGAATGAAAGGGAAGGAAGTGCTCACCGGCATAAAGGGGCCTGTGCTACACAGAAAGATGCTCAGTGCTGTTGGAACACAACAAGAAGGATTTAGACTGCAGGTCTCAGTATTGCTGCATCCCTAGGGTAGGATCAAAGCCTGGAATACAGTTGGCTTTGAGGAGGTGTCAGTATCACCCCTTTGTAGGTGGAGAATGTGATGCTGGCGTCTGGATGAAAGATGTGTCAGGAGACTTGCTTGTCAGTGGCATGAGGAGGCCTTCACTCTTGCAATGCTATCTTTTATTTTAAAATCTGACATTACCAAAGAGGTAGTTGGGGTCTGAAGTACTATCTAAGAACACTGTGCAGATTATAGTGGAAAGTGAACTGATTCTTACTGCAAGTGAACTTTTAACCTTGGCTTCATACTTACGGAATGAGCTAGTGTGGCATAGATAACATAAAATATGCTAGGCAGTGGCAGATCATGCCCAGAATTAAGGATAAAACTATGTGAAATACTAAGATATGTATATATGCATATATACACATACACACACACACACATATATATATATACACACACACACACATAATTCCTTGTGAAGTCTAGAATAAAAACAAAAAGCAACAAGAGAACTTTTAGGTAGTGAGAAGATGTAAGGTTATGGATTCCCCTTACTGTGTATTTTTATTTTTAATCTTAGCACAAAATGCTGTTCTGAATAAAGTGGGAAAACTATAATGAATATTACAATGTAATGTCAGCCAAACATTAAAATGCTTTACAGATTTGAAACTGTGTTCCATGTTTAATTTTTTTCATACTATGCAATCAGTGCTGGCTTTAGGCCATGCATCCTCTTAAGTGAGAAACCTCTTTCCAGATAGAACCTTGCTGGCTTATTTGTCTCCAGTTTCCACTGCACATGGATGTCATAGAACAAGCGCATTGAGACCGGGGTCCAAGTAAAGCACTTATACTCCATGCACTCAGGTTTTGTGACCAGCTAATTTCATTTACCAACTTTATAAGTTGAAGAAAGTATATAACCAGATCTGTCCAAGATTTAAAATGGCTATAGTTATTTTGTATTTTACACAAAACTCTAGTGCCAAATTGATTAATGTTAGTTTTTCCATGACACCAGGAACCACAATCTATGATTGGTTAAAGTATTCATTAGTTAATTATAGAGAAGGTAAAAAACAGGAAAACAAGAGGAGCCCTGCTCAGGAATTAGGTATTTGTGATGCAATAATACTGATGAGATTCTGTGTCCTGTTGGTTGATGTCACATTTCTTTTTTTAAAAAAATTTATTCATTATTTTTGTGTATGAGTGTATTATCTGCACGTATGTAAGTGTACCCATGTCATGCAATGCCCATAGAGGTCATAAGAGGGCGTCGGATCCCCTGGAACTAGAGTTTAGGATGGTTGTTAGTCACCATGTGGGTGCTGACAACTAATCCCAGGTCCTCTGCAAGAACAGTCAGTGTTCTTAACCACTGAGCCATCTCTTCAGCTCTGTCTTTACATTTCTTGCTTTACTTTCCTTTTCTATAAATAGGTGGCTTGAAAGAGATGATCTAAAATTCCTTTTTCCCTAAATACATGCTTCATGTATGGTAGTTTGTTCAATATTTTTGAATACATGAGTTATTCTTAAAGTATCTGTGTAGATCAGCTTCGGAAAGAAGAGTAGATTTCTGACAAAAAAGGCATAATTTATATTTCACCTGTATTTCTACCCCCAAATTGGACCACTGAAAATTGATCAAAAGTCACCTGGCAGAATGAAAGAACAGACAACCAATCCAAACCCCAAACCAACCATCAAACCAACCAACTGAGCAACACACCAAACAACAACAGCAACAATAAAACAATAACAAAACAGTCTGATTAAGAAATGGGCTGAATTTGCATGGGACTTGTATATGCTGACACCATTGCTGTAGATTCGTATGAGCAGAGTCCCAGGAGCTTGTAGGACCCTGTTTCCACATGGTCCTGCACCTCCTCCCTGGCTGTTACAATCTTCCGCCCTCTCTTCCTCAATGCTCCCTGAGCCTTGGGTGGGTGAGGTTTAATATAGGAGTCCTGTCCAAGAATCAGCATTCTGCAGACTTAATCTCTATGCTTTGGCCATTTGTGAGCTTTTGTGTTCCTGGTCCTCTGTTGCATGAGGGAGCCTCAACAGCATACACAAGTCCTATACAAATTCAAGCATTCAAAAACCTAGCATAGAACTGGGGAAATGGACAGCAGACCCCAATCTTAGTTGAAGAAATATTGGCAACTGATTACTCTGGGTGAGTAAGAGCTGATCTTCTTAAACTAAGGGACTCTGGATAGGCTGACTAGGTCTCAGTAGATGAACTTGCACTGAGGAATGTCTGGGGACACTAACTTGACACAAGGCCTTAACACAAATGACAGAATGTATGAATTCCAGTGGGGGACTCTGGGAGGGCACCAGTGGGGACAGGTTTATAAAGAGTTTGACGGTTGATTGAGATGGTCTATATGAAATACACAAAAATTCAATTAAAAGAAATGGGCTGAAGAGCCAAAGAGATATTTCTCAAAAGAAGACATAAGAATGCCATCAGGTATATGAAGAGGTCTTTACCATCACTAACTATCAGGGAAATGCAAATCAAACTTACTAGTTACCACTTCATACTAATTAGGAAGACTGTCATAAAAAAAGACAAAACCAGCGTTAATGGGGATGTGGAGAAAAGGGAAAGTCTGTGCACCTTTGGAGAGTATGCCAATGGATATGACTGTTACAGAGAGCAGTACGATGGTCCTAAAGAATCTGAAAACAGATTCAGCAATTCGGCCTCTGGGTGAAAATCAAAGAGTCGAATGGTGATTTTCAAGGGATCAGAAATAGGAGATTGGAAAGTGGAGAAATATCAATCAAAGCTTACAGAGTTTCCGTTGTGTGTGGTGACGTTCAGAGATCTAATGTACAGTACGCTGACCATAGTTGATAATACTACATTACAAATTTGAAAATTTCTAAGAGTTGATTTCAAATGTTCTTGCGTCACATATAAAAGGTAATTATTGAGGTGATGGGTATATTCATTAGCTTGATTGAGGTATTATTTTCATAATGTATATATGTAATCATGTCTCAAGCAATTACATTCTTTACATTAAATACATACATTGTTATTTGCACAATGTGCCTCAATAAAATTAGATGAAAATACATTAGTTTTCTATCATTTTGTACTTTTGACTTAAAGATCATTAAGAATGTCACTGAGAGCATGATGTCTTGATGTTGCTTGGAAAACTTCTGGGAGTGAATTTGTTAGGAGGCTGGCAAGAGTCATTTTAGATGTGAAATGGTGACAGAACATTCCAGCTGAAATGCAGTGAAGACAAAGAGAAATAAGCAAAAAAGAATGAATAGTTTACATTTATTCAGATTAGCGATTTGGAAATAGGATCTTCTTAGCAGACAGCACATTATAATAAGAAGGAGCAAAAATGTGACCGTCAAACCAAATTCCCTATGAATCCTTATTGTCTCTGCAAGTGCATTGCTTTAGTTTTGTCTTAAGCAAAGGACAGCATGGGAAGTTCTTCGTTTGCTATGTGCTCATCGGGGTGATGCCACATTTCTCTGACCAGGAGCTATGGCTAGGCTAAATTTTCTTGATTTAAGAATCACGATATATAAGGTTGGTACATACGTACACATGTGAAGCAGAATCAAAATTCACACTTAAAGACTCTAGGTGTTGATTAGTTCAGAGTGAGTTGCATTTCTTTCTTTTTCTTAAGTTGGTTCTCAGCCTTTATTTTTTGTCAAGGTGATATTTCTTTGGGTTTTACCTGAGCAGAAAAGCATGAAATGAATTTCTCATCACATCTGCCTAATGTCAGGAGTGCCTGAAGCTCTATATCATCAATTAGCAACAGTCTGTGCCCTAGGGACTGGTAGTGGACGTGCCATATGCCACCCATGTCCCCTTCCGTCCATCCATTGCCCTGAATGTTACATGCTGATACATCACAGCTGAGTCTTTCTCCGGGCATTGCTCTTGGCCCAGATTCCTCACCCTCCCCAAGGATGGTCCATATCCAGTGATGGGTCATTGTGGAGCAACAAAGGCCTGGTCCCCTGCCTCAAGTTTAAATGGCTCTGAAGGATCTTCTTGCTTCTGTGGTTCCCACAGGATTCACTGATGTTTGGCTATAACCATGGCCGAGCATATCAGTTTACCTCTTATTCTTTCCCATCCTGACTCCCAATCTGTCTCATAGATTCTAACTGTCTGTTAATTTTCTACTCTCAGCCTCAGGATCTGTTTCCCTAGAACGGAGCAAAGACAGAGCAGTTTCCCACTTAAGAGTGTGAGATTCGCCAGTGTCTACACTGGGTCCTTAGTAGAATGAATGGATGCTGGAAAAGTGAATATGGGCTGCCTGGAATCTGAACTCATTAAATTCAATGTTTGCATTTTCCGATCTAGTATCTTATAGATTTTATTTACCTTTAAAATAAATAGATCTGATTTTATGCTTGTAGGTTAAAAATGACTCCTTTTACTTACTGCAAACATCATTAAACTTCAATGCCTTTTAAAATATATTGCAGTGTCTTTAAGAAATTACAAGATACTGTTCAGTATGATAATCATCGCCTCTTTTAATAGTGTCTGTATATGATTTAGTTTGCTAGCCTTATTCATATTCATTAAAATGAAAAATTAGAGTGTTTGATCTTGGTTCCATGAGAAATAATTATTACAGCTGCATTGGCGATGTCCCTCATTTCTGTGATGAAGTATCTGAGAGAAACAACTTGAGAGAGGAGAGACTTTATTTGGCTAAGGGCTTGAGGAAATACATCATAGTGGGGAAGGCATAGTGGTGCAGCTCTGTGACAGTGCAAGCGTGAGGCCAGTTTGTTTCATCTCAGTGGGAGCAGGGAGCAGAGCATTTGGGCCAGTCTACAATCCATAAATCATGCCCGTATGGCCCTTTGTCTTCCAGCCAGGCCCCATGTGCAAAAGGTGTCACCACCTTACAAAAGAGTACAGCCAGCTGCACACCAAAAGTTCAGATACGTGAGCTTGTGGGGTTCATATCCAAAGCATAGCATTCTGCCTTTGATCCCATAGACTTCTGGGACATGCATTCAGTCAGATTTCAAAAGTACACATAGTTTTATATTACAGCATTTTTCACATGTCCCAAGTCTGATATCTTTTGTGAAACTCAAGACTATATCTTAACTGTGAGTCCTTGTAAAATTAAAAAGCAAGTTATACACTTCTGGAATACAGGGGCACAGAATAAGCATTTCGATTCCAAAAGGGATGAATGAAGGTATAACAAAGAAGGACCAAATCAAAGCAAAGCCAATGCCCAGAAGGGCACAAACCAATCCCATACCCAGTACTTAGGGCTGGTGATGGCATAATCTGAGCTCCGATGGGTTTGGGCATCCCTGTGTCCACAGCTTTGCCGCCTGTGGCACATAGGACTTCTCTTTTGGGTCAGTTCTGTTTGACACCTATAGCTTTTCTTGGCAAGTGGGCTACATTACTGGCATTTCCAACATTCTAGGGTCCTCCTTGCACAACTCATGCACAACTCACTCAACAGTGCCTTATAGGGTATCTGACCTTGCCACAAATGTCTGGCCTCTGTGGCTCTCTAGTTTTTTAATGCAAGTCTCCATGAATTTATACTTCGTTATGCATATCTGCAAAACAGGCACCAAGTGGAACAAATTCTGCAGCTTTCTTTAAAGTGGCTGCAGTGGATGAGTGCCTGGGTGGCTTATACTGAGAAAAATGTCCCCATATTTTCAGCAGTGCTTTTAGATCAGGGTGCCCTGGAGGCTTGATCTTTCTAGTCAATTTGACTTCAAATGAATGCTTTTTAAATGAGTTTTTAGTTTTCTATAATCTAGGACCCTTCAATGTATGAGTCTCACCTTCAAAGCACCTTACATATTTTCAAGGTGACAATTACACTGTTTTACTTTAATGGTGCTAATCTCTGTAATAATTGCAATTGTCTGCACCTACCCTCTGTAAAACTTTAACCAGATTCATGCTTCTTTCCTGACCAAACTGCATATTTTTCACATCCTTCTCTTTTACTCTTTTACTGTAAATCTGGATAAAGTAGTGAGTGACAACCATTCTACAGTCTGGATGCTATACTATCTTAAAATTTCCTCTGTCAGAAAACATAGTCCATTACTTTTGAATTCAGCTTCATTAAAAAATTCAGGACACTGACAGAACACAGCCAGATTCTTTGCCAGAATATGAAATGAATAACCCAGTTCTCAATGGTGTCCTAAGTCCTCTGAAACCTCATAAACACATAGCCTGTACTATCTGCACTTCTATTTGGATTCTGGTCTTCCACATTCTTGCCACAAAGTTTCATTCAGTTTTGCTGAAGCATTCGACAACTTCTATAGCCCCAGCTCCAAATTCTTCCTCATTCCTTCTGTAAACCAGTTCCAAAGGCCCATGATCCACATGGTCAGGTCTATCACAGCAATGACTCTACTTCTGCTGCCAATTTTCTATGCTAGTTACTTTCCTCATTGCTGTGACAAAATGCTTGACAGGAACAGCTTTATGGAGGAAAGGTTTATTTGGTTAACATTTTGAGAGGAGAGAGGTCATTATGCAGGGAAGGAGTGATGGCAACAGCAAGGTGAGGTGACTACTTGTATTTTTTCAGAAGTAGTGGGTAGAGATCTTGGGCTGGAACTGAGACTGGGCTGTAACTCATAAGACCTGCCCCTTTGGTGGTTTGTCTGCTGGCTGGGTTCCTTGTCCAAAAGGTTCTACAGTTTCCCACAGTAACACCAGCTGGGGACCAACTGTACAAACATGAGTCTCTGGGGGACAGTTACAGATCATCAATAACGGTAGCTGAACACATATTCTCTGGATGTTTTTTCTTATGATGAATTATTTAATTCTTAAATGTTATGTTTTAAATCACAACCATAAAACAAAACAAAACAAAATAATGAAATTACTGAAGAGACAGCCTGGAAGTATGCTAGTGAGTGCCAGTTTAAGAGCTCATGCCATACACTTTGTAGGGAAAAATCCATTTTTTAAATAATAGGGAATTTTTGCTGTTTATAAATGAACATTTGTCCATTTTAACCATATCCAAAGAAAATACTTTGACTGACATTGTTGATGCTTTTTGAAAAATGCTGGATTTTTAGTACTAGTATCTGGAATACTTACAAATTATGACAGATGACAGAATGACAGAAAATTTGATTGATACTATTACATATATACAATATGTTTGTATATGACACAAAGTTGTTTTGTTTTTCTAGTAAGAATGTGAATTTAAACCTTTGTAATCATGGTTCACCAAAATTGAAATCAAGATGCACTTTAAAATTTGTTTTGACTGATGTGCCCCAAATTTTATGCATAGAATGCTATATTTGATGTTTTTCAATTTGGTTCAGTATAAGCCCCAGACATTCATAGCTCACTGTTTGCATTAATGAATGTGTTCCTTTATGAAAAGCAAGCCATCTGTGTGGATTGATAGTACAGGAGTCATGGTACTGTTCACAGTGGGTCAAGGAATAATGCATGATTAGCATCACTAATGAAGGCTACCTAAAGATGTTATACTTAAAACCCCATGACCATAACATGAGAAAGAAGAGATAAATGTACAAATAGCATGTGGGACCCAAATGTTTATAGAGTTCAGGAAAGAGTCTTGTGAAACAATTTTACAGGGATCTTCAAACTTTTCTTGGAAATTCATTTATTCCATCTATGTTTCTACTTGGACCTCAAAGATATGTGATTCAAGTTAGAAGTTTCAGAGAATCATTTCTGTTGTTTACCTGCTCTCCCTTGGTTGGTGAACTCTTTTCTCCTGGGCTAGTTCCAGTTCCTTCAGACTTCACCTCTGTCTGGCAGAGCCAGTGGGGGAAAAATATAAAGTGTACTAATGTTGATATGTAAGAGAACAATATGCCATTTGAAAGAGCTGAAAAACAAATTAATATATGTGGAGAATCAGGTATATGTCAAATTTATGAGGTATGACAAATTCATTATTCATATCTGTGGTCTAAATAGGTCCTGAAATCTGAGATTTTTCCAAATTGAGTTGGTTACCAGTGTTCCATTGTCTCTTTGCTTTATTTACTTTTAAAAATTTTATGGGGGGGCTGGAGAGATGGCTCAGTGGTTAAGAGCACTGACTGCTCTTGCAGAGGACCTGGGTGTGAATCCCAATACCCATATGGTGTCTAACAACCATTCTTAACTCCAGTTTCAAGGGATCCAACTCCCTCTTCTGATCTCTATGGGCATTGCACGACATGGGTGCACTTACATACATGCAGGCAATGCACTCAAACACAAAAAAATAAAAATAACAAAACATTTCAAAAAGTCATGGACTTCAGAAAAGAGAGTGAGAACTACTTATGGAAACCTTAAAATATAGTAATATAGTTAATGTAATGTAAGCTTATAACAAATTATTTTGGGAAATGTTTATCTAAATTTCTTCACCTACTCAGAGCTTCTCAGGACTTTGTATATAAAAATGTATTAGGAGTCTTCAAGAAAAGGGTATGATGTGTAGCATGGATTTAAATTATTGATCACAGAGTCTTTTCTTTGTATATGGACAAGTCATTAATATCTAGTTTTGTAAATGCTGACCTACAGTTTAGATTTTGGTTATAATACCCAAAAATTTTGAAATTTTTTGAAATTTTTGAGAAGTTTACATGAGTAGATGTATTGACATCATTTCCATTCCCCCCCAACTCTCTGCTGGTGTTCTTCTCCTTCTGCACTTCATGACCTGTTATTCTTTAATTATTGTATACACACACACACACACACAACCTACTGAGTCTACTTAGTGTTGCCCATATGTACATATGTTTATGGTTGAACACAGGATTGGGAAGCCTATCAGGGGACTCACCCCTGGAGAAAACTGGCTCTTTCTCCCTCAGCTGCTGGTTTTAATGTCTTGAAAAGCTTTTTGTTTATCATGGGTAACTAAACCGGACTACATTTCCCCCCACACTTTGATGAGGTCAGTCATGTTCAAGGCAGAATGGCTGCACAACCCCGCAGAACTTTGCAAGTTTCTATAACATGGGAATAATTCTACTTCTCTCAGTTTCTTCTGTAGTAAGAAAAGCAAGGTAACAAAGCTTTCTTGTGTTTAAAGACACACAGAGTTATTTGCTGAGCCACAAAACTTTCTGAAGCTATCTTCTTTGTTCTTTGTTTGGCTTCCTAATGATCCAACAAGCACTTCAGAAGATACAAATGTTCATGGATTTATGGACTCGTTCAGGGATTTTGAGATTCCAGGATGGATGGAGGAGTGAAATGAACTGGGCTTTTGGGTACTGCCCTCCTTGTTAATAGAGGATTGCTCTTTTTTGATGGTCTCTGTAGATCTTTGAGGGAAGAGCTATGCTAGGGTAGAGAAGCTTCCCCTGGCAGGGCATTTTCTCACCTCCTCTGCTGGGCGGTGAGGGTGGGGGAGTACACAGCAGCATACAAGGGGCTGTCGGAAAAGTACACACATTACAATTTATTTAGTGTTCTCTACACACATCCTCTGGGTCTTAGAAATTTTTGGGTAAAACTTTGCTCCATCAAGGGACCCAATATGTACAAAGCCTCCAATTATGCTAACCTGCTTTTAATTTCTTGCTGTGCTATTAGACCTACGTAAGGTTTTAATGAAATAGGCCTGGCCGAAGTCTAGTATAATATTGGTCACTGTTTCTATTTTTATTCTTGCTCTTGGTCACCTTTGAGAATTTATGTTATATATAAAATTCATCTTTAAAAAGTCCTAATTCTTTTTTTTTTTTTTTTTTTTTTTTGGACTTTTTGAGACAGGGTCTCCCTGTAGCCCCAGCTGTCCTGGAACTAACTATGTAGACCAGGCTGGCCTTGAACTCACAGAGATCTACCTGCCTCTGCCTACCGAGTACTGGGATTAAAGGAGTGTGCACCACACACAGTTAAAAGTCCTAATTCTTAACACACTATGAGTAACAGAAATTATGTCTTTTTAAAATCTTTCCTTCTCTGGTCACTAGCACATCGTGATACACTGGGTGTGAACACTTAACAAAGGTGGTAAAGTGAGTCAGATCTATAGGTCAGTGTTGCTTTTAAAGCCTTTTCTCGTATGGATTGACAATGCATATTGGTTAGTGGATGCCAGTCATTTCTGGCCGATGTTTATCATGTATTTTCCCATTTTTGTAATGTTGTCTTAAAAATATTCTTGGAACCATTTGCAGTAGAAAAAAATTAAGAATTAATCACTAGAGTCTAAATTTCCTACTACAAATTCTTTCCTCCTTCTGCCAGATGCCATTCTTAGAATGTCATTTACAATGCGTATTTCATCTTTGTAGAGTGGATACTTTCACTGTCCTTTTTAAAAATAGAGCACGAGCCAGGCATGGTGGCTCACGCCTGTAGTCCCAGCACTTGGGAGGCAGAGGCAGGCAGATCTCTGTGAGTTCAAGGCCATCCTGGTCTACATAATGAGTTCCAGGATAGCTGGGGCTACAGGGAGACCCTGCTTCAAAAAGACAAAAAATAAAATAAAATAAAATAAAAAAGCATGATAATAACACACACTATTGTTATGTGACTTGACCAAGGCTACATAGCTAATGAGGCTTAGAGTTATTATCATAACCCAAAATATCTGGTCCAAAAGTTAACTGATTTATAAATATATGAGCCTTATATGAGTGAGTTTTCAGCCTAATTTAGCTGGAAAACAAACATGCATGATTTTGCTACAGGTTTTACAGTGCCATATAATATAACAAGAGTATGTTACCATCCTCCTGCTAAAGGTATTCAAGGTAGGAAATAGCTTTGTGTGACTCACAAGGTATTTTCATGAGCTACAATGTGATGTCCTATCTAAATAAGATTTGTCAGTTCCTTCATTACATCACAAACTTATGGTTAGGAAATGTTATGTCATATTTTCATTGAAATTCTTTAAACAAAGCAAACATCATAACTGTTTCTGACATTACTCATTTCAAAAAGACAAAGACCAAATTATTTATAGACTCTGTATAGATATAGTATCTTTGATGGGAGTACAGTTGAGTTAGTTATCTTAATTGTACTGTAAATAGCATAGATGGGCTGGCTGGAATTTATTGCATTGCTAATGTTCTAAAGGCAAGTTTCCCAGTAATAAATTATCCATAAAACTACTTTAACAGAAGGCTATGTGATAGCATAATGGCACAGAATAAACTGGAATGCTTTTTAAATTCAGAATTTCTAAGTTATAGATTCTTCCATCCTTCTAAGCAAATAGGTGAGAAATACTTTTGAGGCACTCTGCATTTTCATCACCTTTGCAATGGAATGCAACAATTTCATAATAATCACATTCTGTTTCCCACCCCTCCATGTACTACACTTTTGATGAACTTCTTAACCTATCATGACCAATCCATTAGTGGGAGGAACTTTGGCATCCAGAAAAGGAGTAATACAGAATTGACATTGGAACTTATTATATTTGAATAGTATGCTATTTTCTGCTGAGCTAAATTCAATCACTATTTTCAAAAGATGTTAATACAGGTCACTGGTAAGATGGTTGCCTACTAATTTAGTTATTCTCTGATGGTATTAAACATTTCTTTCTCTCTTTTAGAAATTCATTTGAGCCTGGAAAACTCTGAATTGCTAACATTTGGGCTAGTGTAATCCTTAAAACTTTTAAAGTAGCTGCCCCATCCCCACTTTTGTAAAAGGAGGTGCATGGACATTTTGACTCTAAAAATATCTCTTTGCTGGGCATGGTGGTGCACGCCTTTAATCCCAGTACTCAGGAGGCAGAGGCAGGCAGATCTCTGTGAGTTCAAGGTCAGCCTGGTCTACATAGTGAGTTCCAGGACAGCAGGGGCTACAGGGAGACCCTGTCTCAAAAAGACCAAAAAAAAAAAAAAAAAAAAAAAAAAAAAAAACCCAAAAAACAAAAACCCTAAAGATATTAAAGGAGTGCAACTGTGTGGTGTCTTGCCCCAACTGCACTGCAACCTCTGCACTTAAAGCTCAGAGAACATCACAGAAAGTTGGGGAGGGGGTCAGAAAGATTGTAAAAGCCAGAACAGGATGCCTGCGGCAAGATAATACATTCCAGACGTGATAGGAAGTTGCACCATGAAATCTCCAAAGTGTGGTTGCCAAACAAGACCTGTATAATGACAGTACCAATTGACACACCAGTGTGGATAGGGGAAATGATACAAGGTCTCACCTCCAGATGAAGAAGTACAGGCACCCAGTGGATGCTGAATGGGGGAGGGAGAACTAGTTTTCTCCAGGGACAAGCTCCCTGATAGGTTATCTAATCCCAAATGGTCACCTCTAAACATGTGTACACACAAACACTGCTAATGGATTCACTGTATCATATATGCATATTTATAAAGGTATATATGTACATGTAACAACAATAACCAAAGAGGACAAGAAATTTAAAGGGAGTTGAGGGAGACATGGGAGGACGTGGATGAGAAGAGGGGGTGGAAATGGTTCAAATATAGTATTCATGTACGGAATTCTCAAAAATAAAAATAATTAAAGAGATCAGATTATTACTTTTTGCAGATGATATGATATCTAAGAGATGCCAAAAATTCCACTTGGAAACTCCTAGAAATTATTAACACATTCAGTAAAGTGGCAGGTTACAAAATTAATCTACAAAAGTCTGTAGCCTTTCTATATACCAATAACAAGCAATTAGAGAAAGAGTACATGGAAACACTCCCCTTCACAATAGCTGCAAAAGAAAAAAAAAAAACTTGGAATAAACCTGCCCAAAGACATTAAAGACCTCTACAATAAAAATTTTGAATCTTTAAATAAAGAGATTGAGGAAGACATCAGAAGATGGAAGGACCTCCCATGCTCATGGATTGGAAGAATTAATATTGTGAAAATGACCATCCAACCAAGAGTCATTTATAGATTCAATGCAATACCAATCAAAATCCCCATGACATTTTTCACAGAATTGGATAAAAACATCCTAAGATTCATATGGAAGCATAAAAGACCTCGGATCGCCAAAGCAACCCTAAGCACTAAGAGCAATGCTCGGGGAATTACTATACCAGATATTAAACTGTATTACAGATCTATAGCCATAAAGACAACATGGTACTGTGTGGGAGACAGGCTTGATCCTAGGGTGATATTGCAACTGTCAGGGTCACATGGTTTCCAGGAATCCAGGCCCTGTAATCTGAAACCCAGTATACTAATGAGGCATCCTACCTACTATTCTGTGATAGGATGTGAAGTCTGTTATGCTAATAGGATGCTAAGTCTGTTATGCTAATAAGGTATCCTACTTGCTGTGCTGTGATTGGACCACCACCCCTATATAAGCTTATGCCTTCCTGCAATAAAGCAGACCTGTGTCACTGAACCCGGTCTCCTGTGTCTGAATGTGGCTCTGCTGACACAGTCTCCTCACCAGCCCTGGGGTCCGGGACTGGGCAAAAGCAGCGATGACAGGGGGCAGCACAGGGCAAGCAAAAGAGCTGCCTCAGCCCACGGCGAGAGGAGGAGCAGCCTCGACGCCCATGAGAATGAAGGAGCAGCACCCACGAGAATGAAGGAGTGGCCGCTACTGGTGGTGACTGCAGTACTGGGACAAAAATAGACCCATAGATCAATGCAACAAAATTCAAGACCCAAATATGAGTACATGCAATTTCATCCACCTGATATTTGACAAAGGGGCCAAGAAGATTCACTGGAAGTAAAACAGCATGTTCAGCAAATGGTGCTGGCAAAACTGGGTCTCCACCTATAGAAGAATGAAACTAAACCCCCATCTTTCACCTTGCACAAAAGTCAACTCCAAATGAATCAAAGACCTCAATGTGACGCATGAAACTCTGAAACTGTTAGAAGAAAACATTGGCAACAACCTACAAGGTATAGGTGTAGGAAAGGATTTTCTAAACCGGACATCAACTGCTCAGGAAACAAGGTCATGAAACAACAAATGGGACCTCATTAAACTAAAAAGCTTATGTACACAGAAAGAAGCAACCAAGGAAGTGAAGAGAAAACCCACAGAATGGGAGAAAATCTTCACCAGCAACACATCTGACAGAGGTTTAACATCCAGAATATATAACGAACCCAAAAAACAAAGAATCAAGAAAGGAAGTAACCCAATTAAAAGATGGGCTAAAGAACTGAACAGAGAGTTCTCAAAAGAAGAAATAAAGATGGCTAAGAAGAATCTTAAAAGGTGTTCAACATCACTTGCAATTAGAGAAATGCAAATTAAAACCACTTTAAGATTTCATCTTACCCCAGTCAGACTGGCTAACATCAAGAGAACAAATGATACCAAATGTTGGAGAGGATGTGGGGAAAGGGGAACACTCATCCACTGCTGGTGGGGCTGTGAATTTGTTCAACCCCTAAGGAACGCAGTGTGGAGAACTCTTAAAAAACTACAAATGAACCTACCATTTGACCCACTTATACCACTCCTTGGCATACACCCAAATAACTCATCCTATTGCAGAGACACTTGTACATCCATGTTTGTTGCTGCTCTTTTCACAATAACTAAGAGATGGAAGCAACCTAAGTGTACCTCAATTGACAAATGGATAATGAAAATGTGGTTCATTTATATGATGGCATTTTAGTCAGCAGTAAAGAAAGATGAAATCATGAAATTTGCAGGTAAATGGTTGGAACTAGAAACTGGTATACTTAGTAAAATAACACAGACTCAGACAAAATCCAAAAAACAAAAAATAACATATGTTCTCCCTCATATGTGGATCCTAGCACCAAATCCTGATAAATGATTATGTATCCAGACATAATTACAGGAGCCAGGATAAACCAAACAAACCAGGGAGGTAAAGGAGGACCCTTTCTCAAAAAAACCAAAAAAAAAAAAAAAAGTACCAGATTGGTGGAACTAACCTTGGATGTTTAATAGCCATACTATGAGGCCTATACTAATTTGGTCAGAGGGACATAAAGGACAGTTTTTCTCCTTTCTCTCCTAGGTTGACTAAGTTCCAGGAGACTATGAGCATCTCTCAAAATATCCTGTAACTGTTATCTTGATCAAGGAGGCCATGGAGACCCATGCAGATGGACTTGAACCAGTGTCCAGTCTACAAAGAGGAGGGTCAATACAGAGGAAACATTTCCTCCAGGCTTCCAAGCAAAGTCAGCCAATGTCGTGTCCCGACCCGCAGGACAGTCAACATGGATATCTGGAGGGAGAAGAGGGGACGGAAAGGGACAAGAGATGCGAAGAATGGAGATAAGACAGGCTTTCTGATCAAGTCTCATTTAATGAACATCTACACAAAGTTTTTATAGTGAGGAGAGGGGGAAGTTGGCAGGGACAAATCCATTGAAGTAGAGCAATTCAATTAACAGAATGATTATCACAATAACACCACACCAACTGATCACAGAGTAAATTCCATAGTAACACCACAATTCTATATAGCAAGTTATAAATCAATTAAGAGGTTACACTTGTATGATTACAGAGTAATACCAAAGTTTCTTAGCAATTACATGAGAAAATGAGGGAGTCTCTCAAGCGTTAAGTGCCCAGGTTAGAACAACATGTTTGTGAGAGGCTTTCAAGTATAGTCATCTGGTTAATCTCAAACCAGGCCAGCCTTGATGTCTGAAAAACAGCTTTGCCAGGAATCAGGTCTTGCTATTTCCTGGGGTAGGGGCCTACGGCTCCCGACAATGTCGAGCAGGACCTTTGACTTATCTTCACATAGACGGAACTGGTAAAAGAAAGGAGCCAGGGGCTCCTCCCAAGCCCATGCTACCCCTGAGGAACAGATACTCAAACCACCTTAAGAGTGAAAATAAAGTGGTTTATATGGGCCCATTGTAGGGTCTTAAACACCCAAAAAGGAAAGTATAACCAAAGATTAATGGTATTAATATTTTGAGTCCATACATATAGCTAAAGGCTATATAACAAGAAACAACGCCAGACAGGAGATACCTTCCTTTGAGTTATTGGCCATGGTGGCCCAAAAGACTCCCAGACAATAACCCAGCATAGAACTGGGAAAATAAACAGCAGATCTCAATCTTATCTAAAGGAATATTGACAACTGATTGCTGCTAGATGAGGAACAGCTGAGCTTTCTAAAACAACGATCTCTAGATAGGCTGACTAGATTGAGCAGATGGGCAAACACTGGGGAATGGCTGGGGGTGTCGACACACAGTGGAAAGTAGCAGGGATGACAGAGTATATGGGGTCCAGTGGGGGGGGCTAAGGGAGAGTGCCATTTGGGAAGTGGGTATATAGATGAATAAGATTGTGTGGGATGTTCTATATGATATACACACAAAAAAACCAACAAATTTTTTAAAAAGACATATTTGAGGAAGAAGCATAAATGTTTACTTCATGCTAAATAGTAGAGGTGATAAAGATTACTAGTGAAATCTACCTGATGACTTTATAGCCATACTCAGGTGCCAAGGATCTGAGTGTAACCAACTGTGACTAGTAATAATCAGATACATAGAGACTAAAGACACATTTGCAAACATCTAAGTGTTAGTAGCATTAAAAATGTAGGAAACAGCATATTTTAAAATGAAATGGAGATCTTATTTAAAGGTTAAAAACTCTTCTCTTTCAATTTTATGTCTTACAGGGTTTATACTGAGTTCAATATTGTATAACCGTATTAATTCAACTGTGAACCAAAAACCTTACGGCCACTTTTGAAAGAGATATATCCTTGCTCTGGAAATTGTTACTGAGTATGTTAAAGCTGTAATGAAATGCTTCTTCTAATCATGTGGTTATTAAATTTAAAAAAACCCAAACAAATATCAACAACAAAAAATTAAAAATGCAAAATATCAACATTGTCCTTTGATCATGGCTACTGTTTGTATCTCTGCCATGTAAGAATGTTCTGTAAGAAGCTATTATTTGATTTCATGTTAATTTTATAAGAATAATGATTTTTATATTTGTGTAAAATATTGTGTAATTAAAAATATTTTATTTATTATTTTTATTTAATATGTATGAGCATATTGCCTGCATGTATGTGAGTGCACCCGTGTTGTGAAATGCTGTGGAGGTCAGAAGAGGGCTTTGGATTCCCCTAGAACTGGAGTTAAGGACGGTTTTTTGCCACCATGTGGGTGCTGGGAATCAAATCCGGGTCCTTTGCAAGAGCAGTCAGTGCTCTTAACCACTGAGCCATCTCTCCAGCCCCTAGTGTGTAATTTTTATTTAAAAATTCAAGCAATGAAAAATTTCACAAAGAAAACACCTTAAATGAATTAGAAAAGAACCATAGTTTAAAAATGTGTGATGTGATTGAAAAATATAAAATATGAAATAATCCAAACAATACAAACACCAGCATTTTAGAAATGGTCTTTGGGACTGGAGAGATGGCTCGGCAGTTAAGAACACTGACTACTCTTGAAGAGGACCAGGGTTTGAATCCCAGCACCCACATGGCAGCTAACAACTCCATGACTCTTTTTCCAGGGGATCTGGCACTCTCTTCTGACTTCCGTGGGCATTGCACTACATGGGTGCACTTACATACAGTCTATGCACTGACACATGTAAAATTTAAAAAATCAATATAAAAAATTTAAAAAAGAAATGGTGCTTAAAAATATAGTTATTCATCTATCAAATTTCATTATAGTGAAATAGGTCCTAATAAAATTTGATGACTGTGATAAATGTTAATTTCAATTTCTCTAATTTCTATTTTAAGGGAATATTGCTTTATATTAATGCACATTCCTTTGCATTGATTAATAACATTAACTTATTTTCATTAACTAACCACAAAAGGGTATTTTGTTGAACAAAGAAATATCTAAAATATGATGGCAGACTGTATGTAGAGATTCAGAAAATACATTTCTATATTTTGGAAGCACTGCTGGGTGGATTCCATTTCCTAGCCTTTCTTGGTATTCAATATGATGTATGACTGACTTATAGCCAACAGGATACTGGTAGAAGTGATTGGCACCACCTTCAGGGAATGCCCTAAATACCTGGCTTATGTTTGCTAAAGGTTCTTTCTTCTGTTGCCTCCCAGAAAGATCTAGTAAAGATTTTGGAGCCCTGTGGTTTATTGGAGCCCTTGGATGGATAAAATTCAGATCCCCGACTAGGAGCAAGCAGTACAGGCTCTCATTGGCTGCCCACACTGGATTTGATAGGACAATGTGGTAATCACGGAAATAATGTTTTTTTTTTTTTTTAAGTTATCTTACCCTAAGTGAGGTTTTCTTGACCTCAACATTATTAACATGTTGAATGAGATGAATCTTTATTGTAAGGGGCTGTCCTGTGTGTTCTAGCAGGATCCTGGCCATTCACCAGATATCAGTAGTACCCTTTGCCCTGTCACCATAATAAAAAGTGTCTCCAAACTCCAAACATCTGAAGGCAGTACTTGTTCTTTTTCTTGAAAGTTTTACAGAAAGTCCCCTATTTTTTAATTCAATAAACTTCTGGGAAAAAAAAAAAAAAACTCTTGAAAGTTAAATATCTGAAAGTTGAACAATCTCTGTCTTACATACAGAGCTTTGTAGTACAGGAGAACTAAAAAGATTAAATATTTAAATTGCTGTAACATTTAGTAGTAAAGTTTGAAGATGTTGCCACAGCAATTTTTATGTTTATAAACTTTGTATTTTCCCTTCAAAATTGAACCCATGCTGGAGCATCTTAAATTGAAACTAAACAGTACCACTTAAGGCATATAGCATGACTTTGATCTGTGGAACAGTTTTTAAATGTCTGTGATATTTTGTTCCTAAAATACATTGCTGTTTTCCATTTTATACATATTTTTTGGAAATATGAAAAACACTTAAGATAATTTACATAACGAAGCAAACAGTTTTCTATAGACAATATGGTAATGGAACTGACATGAAACTTTTAAAAGATGTTTTGTTATAAGAATCATGTAAGATATATGTTTGTTTGCTGTGCAAAAGTCAGATTTCTTTTGACACTTCTGAAGTTGGTCCATGTTTCCTACGCTTGGTTTCTCTCAGGCTCTGCATGTTCCTACCTTTCCATTATTTGCACCTGGTGACTGGTCTTTCACACCAGGCACTCAGAAAGTTTAGACATTTTGACCCTCTGTTGACTTCTGCTTGTAAGAGACATTGCAGAGCTGGATGTTTGATCATGCCAAGGGAAAGGACAAACCCTACCCCAAACTGAGGCACTCTTGATAGTTGATGGTGTCTATTTCTTTTTCCATTTTTCATGTAGGTGTGTGTCCTGTGTTTGCATTCATGTGGTGCTTGTGTGTGCCAGTGTTCATGCATATATGTGTACATATGTGTGGAGGCTAGAAGTTGATATCAGGAATTGTCCTGGATCTCCCTTTGGCTTTATTCACTGAGGTAGTCTCTTTCACCAATTTGCTCTGGAGATCCCATGTCTGCTCTCTGAGGCTGGAATTACAGCCGGGTGGCCAAGGACAATCATTATTTACCTGTGTTCTGTTGATCCCAACTCCATTTCTCATGCTTGCAAGCATTTTAACCATTGAACTGTCACCTTATCCCCCCAGAGTGAGTCTTCTTTAGGGTTCAACCCCTAGTAGGTTGACCGTGCTCCAGGGCATGGCCCCACATCCATGTGCACTTGGGCAGCACTAATTAAACTCAATGGGTTATTAAAAAAATAGAAAAAGAAAAGAGGACACAAATTTGGAAGAGGTATGGGGGGATCCAGGATGAGTTGGCGTGGAGGTGAATATGATAAAAATACATTGCATTCACTTACAAAATTCTTGAAGAATAAAATTTTAAAATCCGCTTAAAAAAAGAAGGAAGAAAGAGTCCTTGCTTTTTAAGGAATTTGCAGTCGGCTGGTGGAGGCTGATGCAGGCCCAGATATTAGGAGAAGTCTATGAAAGGAAAAAGGCACTGAAGTGACTCTAAGTTTAACCCAGAAACAATGCAGTTGGAGTGCATTGAATCCGAGTGCATTCCAGGAGAGGTGGTTAAGGGAACATTCTGATCTGAGCCAGCAGTGCATATCTGATGGAAGATGCTCTTGTGAAATCCACCCACGGGCATACTCCTAGTCATACCTGTGACTAGGGCACAGGAGAAGGTTGTAATTAAAATTCATTCCTCTGAATGTGTGGGAATGGTTAGTTTTGAAGACTAGGTAGATTCAACAGCTCAGTCCTTGATTAAATCAAGTTTTGATATTAGTATAATGCCTGTTATATTAATTAAAATTCAAAGACTTTTGGTCAGACTATGTGTTTTAGGATTCCAAATGTGATTTGAATCTTCAGAATGACCTTGAGAATAACTCCCCTTATGTCTCAGCTTTCTCATTAGTAAAACTGGAATAAGAATTCCCATTTGGTAGGATGTTGTACAAATTAAAAGAGTTGATGCATGCCACATGCACATTACAATACTTGACATTTAGTCATAGTCTTGATAATCATAACCTCTTATTAATATTTGTGGTACCTTATAGAATTTACTCTTTTAAGCAGTTTACTATGGGCTTTGATGATTTTATACTTAATATGACTCACTTTCATAATTCTGATACTTTCTTTTGTAATGTAACTCAGTCCCTTCATCTTTTTTGTCCTGTCGTTGTCATGTGATTTCAGTCCTGGTCACGTGATTTCTACTGATACCCAAGGTTCAGAAATCAGTCTAGAGCTCCCAAGAAGGGAAATACTTTGATGGACTATCTTTACAAAAACACACTGTGTTATTACAGACCTTCAGGTTTCATTTTATGACTTTCACTTATAGCAAATACATTTCCCTAAAACTTTAGGGGAAGAATTGATGTATTGTGCAGAAAATACTGAAAATCCTTCAAATTCCTCTGCTCTTCACATACTTTTCTCATATTTTCCTTGAACATTGTTTTAACTTGACTTGACTTGAAGAAAACAAAATGCTCAACTTCTTACTACTCAGGCTGAAGCTTTGGGAGGCATGAATGGGTGGGCACCTGCAAGCAAGCATCTTCAGCCCTCAAGGTCTTGATGCTCAGTACCCCACAGCAGTGGAAGGATGTGGGCAGCACAAGAACTCCCTTTCTCTAGGCATAAAGGCAACCACATTTTAAGAATGTATTTGGAAAAAAAGAGGGATATGGATTCTTAGGAACTATGATTATCTCAGAACTAATACCACAGTGGAAGAATTCAAGTATAAGAATTTACTATACAGAAAATAGGGACTAGCTGCTTCTACCTCTAGTGAATTCCCAAAAGGGCCTAAAACTTACATGGAATAGTTATGTTGGGAATGAAGAGGAATTTTCTGGCGATGTGGATGAAACATTAAAAGGGACCTGTTAGATGAATACCTTAAAATCTGAAAGAACCCCAAAGTAGAGTGATCACTCTTCTGGTACATTCTCTGTGTCTGAAATCTATAAATCCTTGTATTTTTATGAAATATGAAATAACATGTCTCCATTCCTCATTATACATTGCAAACATTTTAAATTAGTGCATTTTTATGGGAATATGTTTTACACATATTTCCTATGCATGGCACACTCAGCTCTTGGTGCCTGATGAGTTCAACCAACTGTTGACTGAAAATACTGAAATAAATTCAACTGGTACTGAAAATACAGATTGTTTGTCCTCATTAATACCTAAACAATGTAGTATAACAACTATGTACACTGTATTTATTTAGTAATAAGTAATCTAGAGACAATTTAAAGTATGCAGGAGACAGTGTAGGGGTTATTTGTACATACTATGCCATTATATATGAACTGAGTATCTACAGATTTGGGAGTTTGTGGCAGACCTGGGAAGCAATCCCCTAGGGCTATTGAACAGTGACTGTATCATAGAGAAAACATACTTTGTTTTCTCTCAGGATTCTGTTGATGCAGTCTGGGGATGTTGTTTTAGAATCAAACAAACCTGGACAGATATCTTGTTTTTATTATTTCTGTCATGATCTACTGTTTAATTTCTCTAAGACTTGAAATTCTCTTATGAAGGAGAATATTTCAAGAATAGACTGGCCAATACATGAGTGTCATGAATACAGTGCTAGCACGTAGTAGCTACCACAAGCATATTAATTTAAAATGTGCTACATTGATACAATTACATACATTAAACATTAAATAGGAATATGTTATAAAAGCTGCTCTAGCATATGGGAAACAAAGCTCCCTGAACAGATACATATGTCCGTTGCAATGCTAGCTAAAAGTACAACTGTGTGAGATAATTAACAAGAGTGAAGAAGTAATCAGAAAGGACATTTATTATATTCAGATACTACTGCCTACAAAAGTGGTAGATACAATAATTAATATTTTCTTAATGAAAAGAAATCCAATTATAAACAGAATGAAAAAGAGAGAAATGGAAAGGAGGAAGAAAATTATTGTTTGTAGATAATAGCAGTATGTATTGAAACCCAAGAGAATCAACTGAAAACTTGCTGCATAATAAAATTTTAAGTTGTCTATACACTGATACATATAAAGAAATAATAGACTATGTTTACAGTACCAGGCATGAAATCCCTTCTGTGGATCAAGCCTGTAAACATGCTCATGTAAACATGCTCATGGTTGAGGTCATGTGCCCTGTGGCGGAACCCATTGCTGTTGTTTTCCTAGTCATATTGTCAGCTACCTTCCAGATACTTCTGTTTGTACTCATAGATTTGTGCTGCTCCTGACTTTGGCTGAAGAAACTTATTTTTTTTTACTTAGTTTTTGTTCACAATCATAAACATAACTCTGCAATCCAGCTAGATTTGGAGGAGAATAAGGATAGTATGGAACTCAATGAACTTCAGTAATAGCACACAGATTATGGGATGTCGTGAGCAGATGGGATGGGGGGCATGCTCCTGAGCTGCTGAAGGAATGGTCTGATGGTTAAGATGTACACAAGTCAAATGTATTAGAGTTGCTTTCAGACACTAATGGTGACCTTCTTGCTGGCCTTGCCAGTTCTTGACCCAAAGTACTCCATGGCTTCCTCAATGATGTTATTGTCACCTTTCACCCCCTAAAAACCACAGGCTTGCCATCCAATCACTCAGTCTTGACTGTAGTTGAAAAACTGGGAACTGTTTGTGTTTGATTTAGCATTTGCCATGGACATAATGCCAGGGTCTGTATATGAAGTTCTCATCCTCACATTTTCCCCTACAGATCGACTTGCTGCCATTGCCTTATTGGCATGTGAAGTCACCATCCCAACACAGGAATCCTAGAATATTTCTGTGAAAGGAACAACCCTTATAACCAAATACATTCTCTCTAATGCTCAGAGCATGAAAGATTTTTTTTCTGTCTTTGGAACTTTGTCTGAAAACAGGTGAAGAAGATGCAGCCACAAGGGTTTGCAGTCGTTGACAGCAATGTTGAAGAACACGGTGGGGTTGGTCATGGCTGATAGCAAGGGGCTACAGAAGACAGCAGCATCAGTAAAGCAGGTGATAAGCTTCTTTCTGCATTAAATGGTGGTTAATACAGAGATTCTTAACAGGTCATAGTGCTGAGAATAAGCAACTTTGAGTGCTCAACCATAGATGAGCATCTGCAGCGATCTCCCCGATCCAAGGTTCAGGAATATTGAAGAATAGGGGTGGGAAGTAAAAGTTGGAAGAGGGGGTGAGAAAAGCCATGAAATGCTATATTCTGGACATAACATGGACATTGCATACATGAACTCAACAGCAGCTGTGGTTACTTGAGCAAGACCTACACAAGATCAAGCCAGTCAAGATTCCAGAATGGATGGGGGCAAGGCTCCCAAGACCCCACTTCTAGCTGAGGAGCTATCATCAATCGATGCTTGTTGAGGAAGGGAGAATTGCGTTTCTTTAGGAGTGTGGCTGCTGGTACTTTGCCCATGCCCCAGGGGATGACTCCACACCCATACTCACATGGGCAGTGCTACCTGGACTCAATTGGCTATTAACAAAAAGAGGAGGACATGAAGTTGGGAGAACGATATGCTGATAGGTCTCAAGGGGAGCTGGAGGGAGGTATTAAGGAGTGGATATAATCAAAATACATTGTGCACCTATGAAATTTAAGAATAAATAAAAATATTTAATTCAAAATAATAGATTTATAGTAACAAAGTATTTTAAGGGGAACAAACTAAAGAAGTATGTGAGAATTTTATGAAGAAGATTCTAATATACAACTGAGGAACATGGATGATGTTTTGACTAAGGTAGCCTGGGCATTACAACATTTCACCCTTTCCCAAATTCAAGAGGAAGTTAAACACGTTAGAATAGGAAAATAAGAGTAACGTCTTTGAAGAGACAAGGAATGCAGATTTTAAAACATATTACTATGACATGCATCGAGAGATTAAAGCTAACAAATCAAAGAAATCCTTTAGTTTTTTCTTATGTTGTTAGAAGTTTGTGTTACGTGGTTGTCAAAAAATCAGTGGCCATGTAGTTTACATTTCTATAAACCTTTGTATGTAAAATTTATCATGAAAAATATTCATAAAATTTCTTTTGGGCTCTAGTCCAATATGTTCACTAAAGTCTTTGAAGGGCAATGTGGTGATAGCTACAATTTATTTTTAAATAAATCATAGGATAAGATGGACTAATGATAGCTAGTGGCTTGCATACATGGAAACTTCATAATCATGTAAAATTATCTTTCCATATGCTTGCAAATTTCATAACAAAATGTTAGAAAACTACAGAGAATTTTTAAGATTTTCCAATAAAGATGAAATGGCAAATCTTTAAGTTATCACTTCAGATACAGGAAAAAAGATTCTTCCTAGTGTAAGTTCTAGGAATTGAAATCCAAAGATTGGACATATGGGATAGAGTTGGCCCTAGAGTGAATGTCTCATTCTTGCAGTGTTTCCTGGAGGTCTGAATGAGGAGGCTGATGCGAACATTGGCAGCCTTCCTGTGAGAGCTCATGCTCTTCTACAGGGAGCCACGTCTACTAGCAAGGGGAAGGTGAGGAAGGATCCTTGGGACAGCGTGCACGTTCAAAGGGCTGGGAAGATGTCACCATTGTATCCAGGCATCTGCTGTACAGGCCAAGTGGAGTCAAGCCCAGGAATTACTCACTTTTGGGGTTTCTTTGCTAGGTTACTCTTATAGGTAAACACTTTAGGATTCAGAATAGTTTATACAAGAGTTCTGAGAAGTTCATCACATGCTACTCAGTCCTATATTTCTATCTCTCAAAGATTATAAGGAATAGGAAAGAGTGTTATTCTGATATTCTGTTAAAAAAATTGGGGACTCGGGGCTGGAGGTATGGCTCAGCAGTTAAGAACACTGGCTGTTCTTGCAGAAGACCTGGGTTCGAATCCCAGCACCCACATGGCAGCTAACAACTGTCTGTAACCAGTTCCAGGGAATCTGACAGCCTCTTCTGCCCTCCAAGGGCATTGTATGACATGGTGCAATTACATACATGCAGGCAATACACTCATCCACATAAAATAAAAATAATAAATAAAATGCTTTTTTAAAAATTGGGGACTCACGGGCACTCACCCGAGTTTCCTGAAGAAGCAGCTTTGCTACAATTTGGAGAGAATTAGCCAGGATCTTCAGCCTCTCTTAGGTACTGAAATACTGATGGGTAAATTGGGGATCCTTTTATTTGTGCAGTATGGATGAGAAAGGGAGTATATATTTTGTTCACAAATGGGAAGAGTATAAATTCAAATATATGAAGACTCACAAAGTTTTGATTTTGAGAGCTCTCAGAGAGAGAAAGGAACACTTTAAAGAAAATGGCTTACAGAATGTTTACAGCTGAATATGTCTCTCCACTACACCCTTAATAGCACCATTGTCAATAACACTTTTTCCATTTAAAAAAATTCCCATTTTACAAACGCATAGTTTCATATGAAAACCATATCTTGTCGTTAACTTATTTAGTGGACAGTCTTAGAGACTTTTAAAAGTCTACACCTGCCAGAGCCCTACTGGAGTCAAACACTGGAAAGCCTCCAGTGATGAAGGTCACCTAGCTCAGCCTTGTGCATGTAGTTCCCACTGAACATTATTTCCATGAGGTGAGAAGTATAATTAGAATAGCGTCAGCAAAGAAGAGTCTAAGGAATGTGATTGTAGAAGCAGAGAAGTCCTTACAGGCAGGCTTTCAAAGTCTAATACACACAAGTAAACAGGACAGAGCTGAAGCCAGCAGTGATGGACAGACCACATCCCCAGTCCCAAGTGTGAAACACCTACTTAGACACAACCACAGCCTGAGACCTTATGGGCATTTTCTCAGTAACAGGTTCTATGTTAAGTGCTTCATATACCCTGACTCTTCTCACAACTCAGTAAAGTAGGTATTTGAATCTCCATTTTGAAAGTAAAGAATCTCAGGCCATGAGAGTTCAGTGATGTCAGAATGTAATTTAAAAGACAATAATATCTGACTCAGTAAAATGTAAAAAGGATGCATGTGAAGTGCTTTTTCATGAATTAATGAGATTATGATCAATTCAAGAGCATTTAAGAAGCAAGAGTAGCTATCAGCAACCTAATGAACATGTCACAATGAGATTGCTGAGCTATGGTTAAAAATGGATTAATGTCCAGGGAGTCATTAGTATTTGGGATTGTTTCATTGGCTGGAAATTGTTGGCATCTCTGCCAGACAGAATTCTGTAAGTTAACAAGTCAATTCCTCAAATATAATAATAATCTATGCTAATATAAAAATAAACAGCAAGAATGAGAAGCAGTAATTATAAGACTAGACAATCCTTGGGTGGCTTTTGTCTCCACCATTTGGCTTTATTTCTAAGTTTGGAGAATTTTTCTGGAAGTTACCTGATCCTAGGTTCTACAAATATTAGGTAGTGGTACAGAGGTTTGAACTCCAGGCAGTGTGACCATTCAGCTCTTGAATGACTTTTTTCTGATCAATGTCAAGTTAAAATGTCTCATTTATTTATTTATTTATTTATTTATTTATTTATTTATTTATTTATTTATTTATTTTTGTGTGTGTACACAGGGAAGCCAGAGGTTGACACTGGATGCCTTCCTCAATCACTCCCCACCTTATTGTTTTTGAGACAATGTCCCTCACTGAACTTGGAACCCACTAATTTGGCTATACTGACCAGCCAGAGAGCCCTAGGGCTTTTGCTGTCTCTTCCTACTGTCTCCTCCCGTTCTTTTTTTTTTTTTTAAAAATGTATATTTTTATTGAATTATTGTTCATTTCATACACTTAATAATATTTAGAACCCCACCCCTGTCTTCACCCTCCATAGTGTGCCCACTGGATTTCATGCATTCTGTCATATATGTTAAGGCCTATAGAGTCAAGTTTGTACCTAGATGTCCCTCAGAGTGAGTTCATCCACTGGAGCTTGTTCAGCCTATCTGGCTGGCATCACTCTCTTAAAGAAGATCAACCCTCCCTCACCCAACAGTGATAGGCTTCCAATAGTTCCTCAGCTCAGATGTGGCTTTCTGCCCATTTCCACAGTTCTATGCTGGATTTTTGTCTGATTGTGTGGGTCTTACGCATGCTATCATCATTGCTATAAGTTCATATGATTAAGTTCCTAGAAGCCTGAAAGACTGTTTCCTTATGGCCATGTACCACCCCTGGCTCTTACAATCTTTCTGCCCCCTCTTATACAATGGTCCCTGAGCCCTGGGTAGGTGAGGTTTAATACAGGAGTCTCATCCAGGGACACCCATTCTGCAGTCTCTTATTCTCTAGACTTTGGCCAGTTGTGGCCTTCTGTGTTCATCATCCTCTGTTGCATGAGGAAGCTTTACTGGTGAGAGTTGAGAGACACATTATTACTCTCTCTACCCCCTGACCCACTATGTCCCATGAGTCTTATGTATAGAGGTTCCAATATAGATGTGTCACTTAGGACTGGGTATCTCACAGGCACTTATTCTCTGTGTGTGACCAGTAGTCTCCATCTGTTGCAAAGAGAAGCTTCTTTGATGAGTTGTGACTGACATACCTGTCTATAAATAAAAGGATCCATACTTAAAATATAGTAGGAATACATTTGTCTAGTGATGTGACAGATGTAGAGTTTTCTCTAGACTCTATGACGTCTCTAGCTGTGTGTATTTGGTTACATTTACAGTACGACATATGAGTTCCCCCCCACTGACCAGGTTTAAGTCCAATTAGATAACTACTTATTGGTCATAGGGTAAAAGTGCCAGTACTGCACCAGTATAGTTTGCTGTGGTGGTCATTGCTGTGGTTATTAGGCTTTAAAGCTGGGTTTGGACCACTGATTGATCTTTTTGCCTTAGCAGCCTGATTAGTGTCCTCCAAAACTATGAGACTTAGTCTTCAGGGAGAAGGTTTCCGGGTCAGTTCCAGCTCTATTGCTTCAAGTCCTGTGTTTGAAGTATGTCTTATCTTTAGCAACACGGTCTTACCTTCAAGATCTGGAAGGTAATCAAGGGCTGTGGCAAATAGCCTGTGTTATTTTGAGAGTCTCTTAAACTAGCCTGACCAACAAATTCGAAGGGAGGTTTCTCCTGTTTCTTGTTATACAGCCTTCAGATAAACACATGCACTCATGTACAGATAACGAATACATTTACCTCTTCTTTTTTCATACCACCTAAGCATTATTTAATCTCTCATCTCTCTCTCCCTGTCAAGCCCTCCCTTCTCCCTCCCCATTACTCCCACCCCCCCCTTGATAATTTCCGTCTTGTTGGAATATGGCCAAAAGTGATCGGAATGTAGAGCAGGGCCATATAACCCTGGAGACCTCCTCATGAGGATGGCAGGAGATGGACCCACTCCATTCCGGACATGTTGGACATCCCATGATCTCTTACCCAACTGCCTCTAGGCTAAGCTTCCATTTCACCAACCCTAATAAGTCATGTGACCAGACAACAGGACAGAAAATACCATGAGCAGAAGCCAAGTAGCTCTGGAAATCCCCTCCCTCCCCTTACCTGCCTGCCTGCCAAAAACCCAACCCTGCCTCTTTGCTGGTGAAACTTCCCCATAAAAACTTCTACTTCGCCATATTAAAACGAGCTGTCTGCTGACACAGTCTCCCAGGTGTTTCTTCCTGTGGTACTCGCTGCCACCCAAGACCTTCCTCTCCACCACCAGCTTCTCCCTTACCGGACCCTGCACAACCGGACCGGTGCCCAACGGCTCTCTGGCAACAGCAAAGGTCCCGGCCCGGAGGAGACCGACACTGTCTCCTGTTACCCCCCTCTCTTGAGCTCCTTCTTCCACTTTACTCCATGGTTCTTTCTATATCCTTCCCTCCCCACTTCCCAGTTAAATACTACCCTTTCCCACATTTTCCCCTTGTTAACGTCTGTCTCCCATGAACTCCTTCTTGGATTCTTTCTTTTTCTTTACGTCCATGAGTCCTTTCCATTTCTCGGTTCCTGCAGTTACATAGGGATATACACTCACATATAAGAATTTGGTGCTAAGAAGCACAAATGAGGGCGAACATACATTGCTTGTTTTTCTGAGTCTGTGTTACTTTACTTAGTATAACAGTTTCTAGTTCCATCCATTTACCTGAAAATTTCATGATTTCATCTTTCATTACCACTGAGTAGAACGCCATTGTGTAAATGTATTACATTTACATTATCCATTTAACAGTTGAGAGACATTTAGGTTGTTTTCATTTCTTAGCTATTGTGGAAAGAACACCAACAAAATGGATGTGCAAGTATCTCTGCAGTAGGATAAGTCTTTTGGATATATGCCAAGGAGTGGTATAACTGGATCATATGGTAGATTCATTTTTAGGTTTTTTTTTTTGGTCTTTTTGAGACAGGGTATCCCTGTAGCCCCAGCTGTCCTGGAACTCACTATGTAGACCAGACTGGCCTTGAACTCACAGAGATCTGCCTGCCTTTGCCTCCCAAGTGCTGGGATTAAAGGTGTGAGCCACCATGCCCAGCCATTTTTGGTTTTTTAAGAGTTCTCCACACTGCTTTCCATAGTGGTTGCATGAGTTTGCAATCCCATCAGCGGTGAATGGACAGTTCCCTTTCCCCACATCCTCTGCAGCATTTGTTATCATTTGTTCTCTTAATCTCAGCCAGTTTGACTGGGGTAAGATAAAAATCTTAAAGTGCTTTTAATTTGCATTTCCCTAGTTATTAAGGATGTTGAACACTTTTAAAGGTGTTTCTTAGTCATTTTTATTTCTTCTTTTAAGAACTCTCTGTTCAGATCCATAACCCTTATTTTAATTGGGTCATTTGTTTCCTTGGTTCTCTGTTTTTTTAGTTCTTTGTATATTCTGGATACTAATCCTCTGTCAAATGTGTAGCTGATGAATATGTTTTCCTACTCTGTGCATTTCCCACTTGTCAATTGTTGACCCTGGGTAGGTTAACCAGTCTACAATGGATGGACCCCCACAGAAGGGCATCTGGGGATGTGGTAGTTTCTTGTTGTTCTAGGAACAGCGAGCCTTCACGTTAACTTAACTGGCAACCTTGGCTGGCCCTGCTTATTCTATTCCCACGGTACAGACTCCCTTTCAGAATCTGTCAAGGAGCATGGAGCTTTATTCATTACTATATCTCAAGTGCTTGGCATGGTGTCTAGCACATAACAGGTGCTCAGTAAATATTTCTTTTAAAGAAATCTTCTGCTTTTATTCTTATTTTGCTTGGCATTTTTCCTAGTTCTGTTTAACCCTTTTCGATTTTATTGCCTAAGAGACCAGGGGCTTTTCTCTCTGACTTTCTTCCTACAAGAGTTAATTTGAGCTTTAAAAATTTGAGGTATAATTTATATAGCATGATATTCAGTGTTTTAGAGCATGAAATTCTGTGTTATTACATAACTGTCACTACTATCTCCAGAACATTTTCATCACCCCCCAAGAAAACCCCACACTTTTTAAGTGGTCACTTCCACTTACATTTTCTCCCCCAGCTCTGAGCAACTACTGGTTTGCTTCTTTTGTTAAAAAAGTATTTTATTATTTTTATTTTATGTGTATGAGTATATTGCCTGCATGTATATAAGTACACCTTTGTCATGTAATGACAGAGGTCAGAAGAAGGCATTGGATTCCCCTGGAACTGGAGTCACGGACAGCTGTTAGCTGGTCAATCGAACCCCTTCTGCAAGAATAGTCAGTGCTCTTAACTGCCAAGCCATCTCTCCAGCTCCCACTGGTTCACTTTTTAATTTCTATGGTTTACCTGTTTGGGTCATTTCATATAGATGGAATCAGGCAATGCAATCTGACTCCTTCCCTTCACATATTTTCAAAGTTTAGCTATGTTTGAAGTGTAGAAGTACTTCATTCCATTTTTTTAAAAATTATTTTTATGTGTCTGAGTATTATGACTGCATTTATGTAAGTGCACCCATGTCATGCAATGCCTGCAGAAGCCTACAGAGGGCATCAGATCCCCTGGAACTGGAGTTATGGACAATTGTTAGCTGCCATGTGGGTGCTGGGATTTGAATCCAGGTTTTCTGCAAGAGCGGCCATTGCTTTTAACCACTGAGCCATCTCTCCAGCCCCTTCATTGCCTTTTTTTTTTGGTCTTTTTGAGACAGGGTCTCCCTGTAGTCCCAGCTGTCCTGGAACTCACTATGTAGACCAGGCTGGCCTTGAACTCACAGGGATCTGCCTGCCTCTGCCTCCAGAGTGCTGGGACTAAAGGTGTGCGCCACCAGGCCCTGCCCTTCTCTTGTTCTTTAGTTCCTATTATGCGTATGTTGATGAGCTTGAAGCTCGCCTGGGGTCCGTAAGAGGCCACTCACTTTTCTTGCTCTGCTTTCTCTTTCATTTCTCTACTGTCTTCAGATGAGTTGGTTCTTCTGGCCGCTCACTGTCCTCAGCTTCAGAATTGTCTCCTTTTGAAATAATATTCATCTCTGTAATGGTATTTGTGTGTACAGGTATGTGTGTGTATATATGTTCGAGTGTGTGCGTGTGCATGCATGCGTGAGGAGGCTACACGTCTTCCACAATTGCTCTCACCTGGCTTTTAAAAAACACTGGCTTCTGGGGGATTGAACTCAGTCCCTTATGCTTGTGTAGCAGGCATTTTACCAATGGAGCCATATCCCTAGTCCTCCGTCTTGATGATTTTTATTTACCGTGGCATTATCCTCAGCTCTCTTTAGTTATTTGGTAATATTTTAAATAGCTGATTTAAATGTTTTGTCAGTCCAGTTTATGGGCTTTCTCACAAATAGTTATGGATGGTTCCCAGTTTATGACTTCTATTGAGTCCACAATGATGCAAAACTGCTATACAGTAAGTAGAAACTGAATTTTGAAGTTTGCTCTTTTCCTGGGCTAGCAATTTGCAGTACAAAAGTCTGTCATACTGCTGAGCCATCGTAAAGCTCAGTCAGTCAAGCAAGCGTGTATGTGAACAACCCACACTCTGCAAGGTACTGTGTTGTCATGCCAGTGCTGGGCATATTGTGTTCTTTATATCCATATTCCATCAGGCACATTTGTATTTCTTGCTTTGAGTGGGAAGAAAAAAAGAGGAAGGCTCTTGTGATGAAACTCAGGATAATTGCTGACCACGAAGGGCAAACCAGGATGGCATTACATGCTAGTTATGACTTGTACGGTCTATAGTCTTGAACAGCCTACAAGCAGGGCTTCTTAAACTTTTGCTTTTTGTGACCTCTGTCCACCTAAGAAATGTTTACATGGTCTCAGACATATGGGCATATAAGATAGGTATAAAAATAAAAAATTACCAATAATATATCATGAAGAAGTTTATTTTAAAACAGCTATTTGGTATACACATTTTTTTGCCATTTTAAAAGATGAAATAAAATTTCCATACTAATGAGTTGAACTGCTTGTTTATTTTTACATAAAGAATTAAAATTTGGCTGAATATTTAATGCTGCAAGATATAAGGCATGTTCAACATTCTTCAGCATTGATAGGTATTTTGATGCTGTACAACATGGCAGACATGTGTTTAGGGCCATTTCAGAAATTGTTGGAAATTCTGTCTAATCCCAAGCCAAAATTCACTGAAAAATTTTTGATGAAATTCAAGTGAGAAATCCAACAGTATTTTTGCTTTGTACTGATTTATTAATCATTATCAACAATTAGATGCAAACAGGGTATTTGTCAATAAGAGAATGAATAAGCCAACAGCAACAGTTCTATACAATGCTATATTATTAGTTGAAAAGAGAAAACAGAGGGCTACCAAACTGTGGACAATATGCAAGAGTCATGCTACATATAAGTACAGGAGAGGAAGCAAGTCTATAAAGGCTAGACATCATGTGATTCCAACTCCTTAACAGTGTGGAAACGGAGAAATTAGGGAGACAGTAAAATTATCAGTCTTCCAATAGCTTGGCGGAAGAGAGGGAAGGGAAGGATAAAGGGTAATTAACTGGAACTTGGAATTTAGACCATGGGAATATCTCATATGCTATAACGGTAGATACATGTTTGTGGAGGTATGGTAATAAAATGACGCTGAGCAGCTTAGGTGAAGGCGGAGCCAGCTAGCCAGCTTGGCATGCAACAATAAGAAAAAATAATACTAATTGTAGCT
>NW_008344412.1:2051933-2055301 GCF_000622305.1 Nannospalax galili | reverse complement strand
ATTGGATGCCGGCCTCCTTGCCTATGCTATGCTTGTGTTTTTTGCCTTTAAATATTGTTCAGCCTTAATAATAAATGAGCTCCTGCTGGACAAGACTCCCTGCCTCCTTGGTGGTGCCTCGGGAACAGAGAGTTAGGACGGCAGCACATTCCCCCTCCTTGGCCCCCATCGTGCTGCGTTCGGGGAAGGACCCCCGCACATGTTACAATATGTTTGTCAAAATCTGTAAAGTGTACAGCACCAAGGGTGAACTCTAATATAGTCTGGAATTTAGTTAATAATAATGAATCAAAAGTGGCTCTTTTGTTCTAAAACAAATACCACATTAATGCAAGATGTTTACAATATGGGAACTGTGCACTGGTCAGTGAGGGGGACATGGAGAGTTCAGTGTGCTTGAGAATCCTCAATTTTTCGAACAGAAATTTTACAAATCAAATATCCTAACCCAATACAACCAAAATATGATATAATACTAATTTGATATATGCTGAAGAATGACTGGAATAATATCAAAAGTCTTTGTTTTCTGAAATTTTACTGTTGTTTTCTGCAAGAGCAGAAAAATTTGTATGTAGAGTAAAAACAATGGAATTCATGGCATACAATAGTCTCTTAAATCTGAACCAAGGTGATTCAGACAGAGCTGGTCTTGCACTGTGTGACCACATGCTGAATGCTCAGAATCACAGCTGCAGTGAAGTCATGTGACGCACCATGGCTGAGCACTTCCAGAAACACCCTGAGATTCATTACACATTTGATTTTGAATTACATTTTGGTTGTCCCACATTCAGAAACCTTTTATTGTTGCCAAATTTCTGGCCCCTCCATTTAGTCAAGCTTTTGTGACCCTGACCATTCAGCTGTGTGAATCCGTATGGGATTTCAACCCATTATGTGAGAAGCTTTGTCTTAAGGGATCAGAAGCAAATTAATAATCCAGGGAAATCATCCAACTAGTTAAATCCACTGTCATGAAGAAAAGGTCTGGACCAATTGATGATAAGAAAAAAAATTTCTTGGCGTGTGAATGGATGATCAGAGAATGAATATTACGTATCTTAATGATAACCAGGCTAAGGCAAGAAGTCCTCTGAATGCAATAGAAGAGCACGTTAATAAATGCTAATATTTATACCAAATTCATAGGTGTTTCAATGGCTTCAAACAGCACCACAATTTGCATAAGATAAAAGTCAGTGGTGAGGAAGCACATGATGTTATTGAAGGTGCTGGAGCTTTTGAGGAAAAGCTCCACAGGATAACTATGGATGGGAAAAACCTGCCAGAGGGAACAGTTAGTGTTGATGAAATAGCTCTTCTGGGAGCATATGCTACAACATGCATACATTCATCAGTAGTCCAAGACAGTGCCAAGTTGGAAGGCACTCAAAGACTATGTCATGCTGCTTTAGGGCCGAAATGTTGCAGGGTTCAAAAGAAAGATTTTCAGAATCTAGCACTTGGAGAGTGTTAGACCTTTCAAACCTGTGACATTCACATATCCTTGCTTTATTATTTCTATCACACAAAAACTTAGATGGCATCCGCATTGTTTGAAGACTTTTTAAAAACTGTTTTATTCCACAAGTATGATATTGTGGAAAAGAGGATATTGTAGGAAAAATGACATCCCATTTGAGAGTCTTCTGCTTCTAGATAAGGTCCTCGGCATCCACAACATTTCAGTTGCCTGTATATGAGGATTATGTATTTGACTCTGGAAGTAACCACACTCATTTACCCAGTGGTCCAAGACCTAATAGTTTTGATTTATTGTTCAAAGCATGTGTTTAGGCCAAATGTTTGTGTAGGTTATTGAAGCCACTGGATCTATCCAAAGACTCCGAGATCTTTGGCAAGGTTTAATGTTGTAAATTCCACCCAGCATATCACTATATCATGTGAGGAAATCACACAGCATTCATGCGCAAATACCATCGGAGAGATAGTTTTGAAGACATATACAAGGATATTCAAAAGCTTTAACAAGAGCTTTTCAGTTGAAACAGCAAGACAATAATGATGGAGAAACAGTTCAAAATGGACATTGATGAAGGTAGTTATTAATTTCTTCCTACAGGGGTAGAAGACCTTTCCAGTTAGGAGCTGATCAAACCTAGAGAAGATAAAAGTAAAGAATTTGGGCACAGGAAAAAGAATTTGTATCTGGGGCACCAAGAAGTTCAAGGCAGCAGAAGTGGTGGTACATCTCCTGTTATCAGCAGTGGGGCATGGCTGCTAAAAGAAGTGGATGCCATTGATAGAGGCTGCTAGCAGCTGACAGGTAGGTAAGGGTGCTCTTGTTTACTATAGAGAAATGCAGAATAAAAAGAGGCAAACTACATAGTCAAACCTGGTATCTTCCCTTTGACAAATATCAATGCCCCAGTTCCTTCTACTAGCTGTCTTCACGTCTCACCAGACTGAGAGAAGTTGATGATTTTGTCATCGCAGAATCCCTATCAGCTTTGACTTTAGTTTCAGGCTTCAGGCCCAGTGATATGCTCAGCTGTGTATGTTAGTGGTGACAACCTGGGTAACTATTCTATTTTCCACTTTCAGTAGAGCATTCAGTCAATTACATGAAACACTCAGTGCTTTATTATAACACAGGCTTCACATTACATGATTTTGCCCAACTGTAGGTTAATATAAATGTTCTGTGCATATTTAAGGTAAGCCATAATGTTCAATAGTTCAGCTGTATGAAATGCATTTTGGCATACTTTCCATGTAAAATGGTTTTCAGGACAGAACCCCATTTCATGTTGAGGATCACCTTAACTTTTGATTTGCTTCTTACCCCAGGTCAATTTCTTCCTCTATATGTCTTTATTATAACTCTTTCTTTAAAAAGTTGAGTATTTTGAATGACTTAATTTGGCAACTCTTGAAATAAGATTCTTCCATCTTCCAAGAGTTTGTTGCTGCTGTTATTGTTGTTTGCTTAGTGACATTCCAAACTGATTTTGTACCATCTATGTTCTGTTGTATGTGGTCACAGAAATTTCTGTTCTTGGTTTAATTGCTAGCTAATGACTGAACAGAGGTTTCTTTAAGTGCCTGGAACCAGTAAGTCCCAGATTTTGACAATGGCTCTTTGAACATTTGCCATTCTCTTCCTGCCTTGGTCTCCAAGGTTAGCCATAGGCCAAAGCTTGTAATCTTTTTCCCATCTTTCCTCTACATACCCAGTGCTATGGGAATGCAAACAAGTAAGAATACACATGTAGCCTCCTAGGTTCCTGAAGCTATGTGGAGCTTTTCAAGGCCTCTCTAAATATCCTATTACCTAGCTTCTTTTAAGCTATTTTGCTAGCTTGTCTCCTGTGATGTTAAATAATTGCCTTGACAAGGTTAAA
>NW_008344412.1:2043320-2051921 GCF_000622305.1 Nannospalax galili | reverse complement strand
ACACACACACACACACACACACACACACACACACACACACACCCCAAATATCCAGCTCTCACCTCAAAAGTGGTAAGAGCTAGTTTTATTCTGGAGCCAAATATGAGTGACTATGACTTGGGAACACAGATTTAGGTTACCTCAATTTCCTACTCCAATGTAGTAGCAGTTTCATGCAGTTTTCTAAAGATTTTTTTCTAAATTTATTTTTATTTTATGTATATGAGCGTTATGCCTGCATATGTATAAGCGCACCCATGTTGTTCAGTGTCCACAGAGGACAGAAAGGGTGTCAGATACCCTGGAACTGGAGTTATAGACCGTTGTTAGCCACCATGTGGGTTCTGGGATTTGAACCCAGGTCCTCTTCAAGAACAGCCAGTGCTCTTAACTGCTGAGAAATCTCTTCAGCCCCAGTTTCATGAAGTTTTTTAGACTAACAGAATAAAGAAAATCATATATTGAAACACTTTTAAAATGTATTGGTGGGACCATCAAGAGGGGAGGTTGCAGGAAAGCTCTGCTTATAGACCTCAAATGCGATCTAATAACATTTTAGCTTTTGAATTTGTGGAAGGTAGTGGCCTGTCAAATTAATATATCTCAAAATATTTCACGTTAATAGTCACAAGGATGTTAGGTTAGACACAGAGGTGGACAATTAGTGGCTATTAAGGGTAATAAAGACAGACCAAGATAATCTGACTCTGAATCTGTAGCATTCCAAGCACTCCACAATCATCAAGGTTATCAGGTGTTGTGACACTATTCCTGGAGAGACATGAACAAACATTTACTCACTGCAGATGGGGAACTCATAACAGATGACTAAAGTAAGGATACCACCAAAGTCCAACTTGGTGAACCAATGGGTTTTATTTGGGTTATTTATAGGAGTATTGATGAGGGGGTCTCTGACAGGAGCAGAAATGACTCAAAGACAGCTGTGTCACCAAAAGCCCACTTCAGCGTGGATGACAGCTCACAAAAGCTGGAAATCTGGAATGTACTGCAAAACCCGCAGGCAGATCAACACAGTGGAGAGTGTCTTTTGTAGGCACCTAGGTTGACCTCTTGCCTCTTCCAGGCAGCTCAGCTGTTCCCAGATTCTTCTAGGCAGCTTGGCTGATCTGAGAGTGTCAGTAGCCCTCAGGTTGATATATTCTTAGGGAAGAAGCCTAGTGTGTCTGGTCAGTTTCAGTGACTTTCTAAAGCCTTTGAGTTTACTTCCTGAGCTTAATGAGCTTCCCTGCTGGATGGCAAGTCTTGTCTCCTTTAGAGCATCCAAGATAGGTTTTACCTAGGAGGAAATTGCTACACAACATTACCCAGTCATCCTCAGAGATTCACCTTCTTTGCTCTGGTCTGAGGTAAGTTTCATACCTGGTAAGCTATGGGTCTTGTCAAATAACTTACAAGTAGGTCTTTTGGAGAATTGCCAGTCAGGCCAAACAATGATGGTTTTCTAAGACTGAGACTTTAAAGGAGTTCTATCTGTCCCTTTCTATGTCCTGTGATGGCTGCCAGGCTTCTGGCTTTTATGGTATTGTGGGATGTTGGTTTTCTAGTCTACTGCAAAGCTAGAGGTAGGGAGATGGGAATAGACCAAATGGAATAGCTATGGACTTGCTATTCTTAGGAATGCTAAGACTTAAAGAAGTACTCCCCCAAATTATGATAAAACATTGGCCAATTTCCAGAATTCTAAAAAGTTTTAGCAAGTTTTCTTGTTCTTCTAATTAAGAGAGATTTTGGAAGGCCTTATTTCTCCATTTTTGCTGATTTCCTTTTCTTTTGACCATACTCTGAGCTCTAGATTATTCTAATACTATCCACAATTAAGTAAATTGGAAAGTGTTATCTATGGGAGCATGTATTATAAGGATAGCATATAATTAAGATTATCTTATTGCTTGCTTAGATATTGTCATGGGAAAATCCTTATATGTAGAGTAAAAGGAGCTTTCTTATTCTGCATATATTTTCCATCCACCCACTCATCCACTCATCCAGTCATCCAGTCAGCCGGCCAACAAGTCAAGATTTTTTGGCATCTACTATATTCAGGTTTATATACTAAAATTTCAGACATTGATGTTTTAAATATTTGAAAATTGAAGAGTTATGATTTGTCTTCTATAAGGAATGAAATAGCTTAAATTTTTTTAGCTCAAGTATCTTAAAAGAATCTAATGTCACATCGAGATAAATGGTATTAAAAACTAAACATTTAATAGTGTGTAAAGTTGAAAGAAAATTATCTGAAATAGCATGTCCTAAGAAGAAGATTAGAAAATTGTTAAACATAGGCCCTTTTGGTTTCTGAGTTGAAAATAAAGCCAGTCTGTTAATGAATAAAGTATTTTCCTGGTATTATAAAACTTAAAAAAGATTACATGTGAAACTCAAAGGAAATGAGAGTCTAGAGTGAACTCTTCACATGTGAGACTCAAAGGAAATGAGAGTCTAGAGTGAATGCTTCTGAAGTCTGGGCAATTGAAGTCTATTTAATCAGCCTCACCTCCATGCTCGGTTGGTAGAACAAAGTAAGAAAAACAATAAATTATGGAAAGGTCCCTTTCAAACTGAAAATTAGTAGCAAAAATGTTAATAACAGTCTATTTTTGTTTCTTAACTTTAAAGTTAGGATACAAATAGATAGGTGTCACTGTGGCATTTTCATGCAGGTGTATCATTGTACTTTATTCTTATTGCCTCCTCTGCTGCCCATCCTCAGTTCCCTATCCCCCTTTGCTGAGCCCTTTACACCCTTCAGGTAGTCCCCCACCCCCGTCCTTCTCTTAAGATCTTTTCCTCCCACTTCACAGCTTCCTTTCTATAATTACACACATACAAATGCACAGATACAGGAACTGGAGAGATGTCTTAGCAGTTAGGAGCACTGACTGCTCTTCTAGAGAAAATACCATGGCCAAGGAGATTTATAGAAGGAAGAGTTTTGTTGGGATAAGTCAGTAGTGCCTGGAATATAGAGCATGGCCGCCAGCCCAGACACCTCCTAGTGAGAAAGACAGGAAGCTGGCCCCTTCCATTTTAGGGACACTGTCTCTTACCCAACAACCCCCAAGCAAAACTATTAAGCCTCTAATCCTTTAATCCTAACCAGGTCCTTTGTAGATTATGCAAGTGGAGGACAGGACAAAGGCCATGAAGCCTTAGTAGCCTCCTCCCTCCCCCTACCTGCCAACCTGCCAGAAAACCCAACCCCTGCCTCTTTGTCTGCAAAGATTTCCTATATAAACCTCTGCTTCCACCATAATAAACGAGCTATCCACTGACACAACCTCCTGGGTGTTTTCTTCCTTGTGCCGCCCAAGGCCTCCCTCCTCCCACCGGTTTCTCTCCTCTTCCTGACCTTCCACTACAGGGACTGGTGCACAAGGTCTCCCGGTGTTGGGGTGGGGGGCCTTATGTTTCCAGAAGGAGTCCATTATGGTGGGAGGCATGGTGGCAGAGGTGGCCAGAGCAGAAAGCTGAGTGCTCAAGTACTCACGTATTCAACCACTTGCAGGAAGGAGAGAGAGAAAGAGAGAGAGAGAGAGAGAGAGAGAGACTATGAACTCTCAAAGCCCACCCCCAGTGGCATACTTTCTCCAGCCAGGCCATGCCTCCCCAAACAGTGCCACCAACTGACCAAGTGTTCAAATACTTGAGCCAATAAGGGACATTTTTTCATTCCAACAACCACAGTTCATTAACCCATTTATTGATACGATAATTCTGGGTGGTCAGAGTGTTTAATTTTGGCAGTGTTCCAACATTTAATATGTATGTATTTAGAGTTACTGAATCTTCTCGATGATTTGTTCCTCTTGTTAATGTGTAGTGGCATTCTTTGTCGTTTCTTTTGACTAATTCTGGCTTTGTGTATGTTGTTGGGTATGGGGTAGCTTGCTTCCTGCTTCCACTTGCTCAATAGATTGACTTGCATTTTAGTCTGTGTGTGTTTTTGCCAGAGGTGTTTCCTGGAGGAAACAAATAGTTGGATCTTTAAAAAAAAAAAATCCAGTTGGTCTCTGCCTCTATTAGTGAGTTGAGGTCATTTGTATTTAAGGTTATTATTGAGAGATAGTTACAAATTCTTGTGGTTTTGGAAAGTTTTTTTTTTTTTCTGGCTGGTTGGATTATTATCTGGTCTTTATTGTCTCCTCTGTTCCTATCAGGGTTGGCTGGTTTACTGTGCTGAACAGGGCAGATTCCTTCCTAGTTCTCTTTTGTTGATGTATTTCTCTCGCAAAATGTATTCTTTGCCATGATCTTGTTAGTGAAACTCTTTCTTTTTCCTTGTGTCCTCTGCAGCGCTGGTTTGAAAGTATGAACTCCCTTCTTTTGTGCTTGAAAGGTCGTTATTTCTCTGTCACTTTTAAAGACAGTTTTGCTGGCTATAGCAATCGTGGTTGGCTATTATCTACTCTAAGGGTTTGATATATACAGTTCCATCATTTTCTGGTCTTGAGAGTTGCTGATGAGCAATCCAATATTATTTTGATTTGCTTGCCTTTGTAGATAAGTTGGTGTTTTACTCTTACAGCTTCTAAATATTGTTTATTTTCTTCCTGTTTTTTGGCATCTTAAGTATAACATGTCATGAAGAGGTTCTTTGGTCATGTCTATTTAGGGTTTTCAAGGCCTCATGCTTGCATTCCATTTCTTTCTCTATACTGGGATCTTTTTTGTTATGATTTCAGTAAATGGATTTCCTATACCTTTAATTTTTATATTTGTGTGTACTGCTTCAAGAATTCGTGCATCACCCTAGCATGGTGACCATACTGATCCTCACTGTGTCTTTCCAGTTTTAGTAGATGTGCTGCCAAAGTGATGATGATAGCAATTTTTTAAAAATTTATTTATTTTTATTTAAAAACCACATGATTAGAAGAAGCATTTCATTACAGCCTTAACATATTCAGTAACAATTTCAAGAGCAAGGATACATCTCTTCCAAAAGTGGCTGTAAGTTTTTAGGTTAGCTCTGCTTCCCTGGGCGTGCACAACCCACAGGCCTCTCTGTGACCCATAGGCCGCTCTCCAGGACCAACCCAGCTCCTCAGTGCAGTCCCCAGAAGCCCTTGGAGCCACTTCTCACCCCCATTTTCTTTGCATCTGTGGGTGGCACAGACTTCAGCTGCCCGAAACCAGCATCTTTCCTGGGCCCTGCTCCCAGGCCAGTCCAACCCCCCAAATTCCTGCAGCCAAAATCTTTCCTGGATGGATCCAGACCTTAGGAGAAATCCTGAGAGCATCTGCTCCTCATCTGACTTGGGCCTCTGTGGGAACTCCTGAAGACAAAAGCAATCTGGCCACTCCAATGTAAAATCAAAAGAGAGAAACGGAAGCTTACAAAAAGAAGCAGATCTAAACTCAACAAAGGAAGGCTTGAGTCTCACACAAGAATCAGAAACTAGGACGGAAATTCACGTCAAAGTCACAAAGAAAAAATAATAACATGAAAAACCGAAATAACATATCCCCACCAAATACCAATAGTCCTCTGGAGGAGTACAATGAGAACCCCCTAGAGATAATGCAGGATATGGAACTCAAAAGAACAATTATAAACATGATAAAAGAATTCACTGAATTTAAAGAACATACAAAGAAATCAAAGAACTGAAGGAAGATAGGGATAAACTTCTTAATGAATTCAGAAAAGAGTTAGAAATATTGAAGACTACTCAGGCTGAAATGAAGAAGGAAGTGAAATATTCAGTAAGCCAATTAGAAATGACAGGAGAAATGACAGGATGAATGAAATGGAAAACAGAGTATCAAGGTTGGAAGATAAAGTGAACGAACTAGACCACTCAAGCAAAGATTATGAAAAATTTAAGAAAGCACAAGAATGGAATATACAGGAATAGTGTGACACCATAAAAAGACCAATATATGAATCATAGGCAAACAGGAAGAAGAATCCCAAGATAATGGCATAGACCAGATCTTCAATAGAATTGTGGAAGAAAATTTCCCAAACTTAAAGAAAGACATGCCCATACAAATACAAGAAGCATACAGAACACCAAACAGACAGGACCAGAAAAGAAACTCTCCATGGCACATCACAGTAAAAACACTAAACGTACAAAACAAAGAGACAATACTAAAAGCTGCGAAAGAGAAACAACTCATCCAGCCTTCTTCACCCTCCCAGCTCCCCCACCCTATCACTCCTCCTAGCCTGGGCACTGGCCCATTTCTTGTCTTGGCACCCCAGACCTCTGGACTGACCTCTTGGCCTGGACCTCCCACTGCTTCCTGATCCTTTGCATCCAGACTAACCCAACTCATCACTCTACTCTCTGGGAGCCTGCAGGGCCTATTCCTTCCCCACCTCCCTTTGTATGGCTTGGCAGCCCATCCCCCCAGCATCCTGGGGCCAGGGTACGTTCTGTGGTGCCCACTGCACCTTGACTCCCCCAGCCTTCTTCACCCTCCCAGCTCCCCCACCCTATCACTCCTCCTAGCCTGGGCACTGGCCCATTTCTTGTCTTGGCACCCCTAACCTCTGGACTGACCTCTTAGACCAGACTCCCCACTGCTTCCTAATCCTTTGCATGCAGACCAACCCAATTCATCCCGTTAGTCTAGTTGAATGGATTAAGAAACAAAACCCATCTTTTTGTTGTCTGTGAGAAACTCATCTCACTTTCAAGAACAGGCACTACCTTAAACTGAAAGGATAGAAAAATATATATATACCAAGCAAATGGTACTAAGAAAAAAGCAGGTGTAGCAATTCTAATATCTGACAAAATAGACTTTAAAGCCAATCAGAAGAGATAAAGAGGGCCACCTCATTCTGATCAAAGGAACAATAAATCAAGAAGATATTACAATCATGAACATATATTCACCAAACTCTGGTGCACCCAACTTCATAAAAACAATACTACAGGACTTTAAGACCCAGATTAATCCCAACTCATTAATAGTAGGGGACTTCAATACCCCACTGTCTCCATTAGATAGGTCAACAGGGCAGAGGGTTAACAGAGAGACATCTGAATTAAACAATGCCATATATCAAATGGACCTAACAGACATCTACCGAGTATTCCACCCAAGCTCCAAAGGACATACTTTCTACTCAGCATCCCACGGAACCTTCTTCCAAATTGACCATGTACTGGGGCACAAAACAAACCTCATCAAATACAAAAAGACTGAAATAATTCCATGCATTCTATGAGACCACAATGCAATAAAGCTTACAATCAACACCGGAAGAAGCCCTAATCACCACATGAACACTTGGAGATTAAATAGCACACTCCTAAATGACGAATGGGTGAAAAAGAAATTAAGAAAGAAATAAAATTATTCCTGGAACTAAATGAAAAGACAATACAACACAACAAAACCTCTGAGATGTGCTGAAAGCTGTCTTTAGAGGGAAATTTATAGCTCTAAGTGCCTACATCAAAAAATCAGAAAGAACACAAATAAATGACTTAACATTGCAACTCAAGACACTTGAAAAGCAACAACAAATGAAACCCAAATCCAGTAGACAAGAAGAAATAACAAAAATCAGGACAGAAATTAAAGAAACTGAAACAAAGAAAACAATACAAAGAATCAATGAATCCAAAAGCTGGTTCTTTAAAAAGATAAACAAGATTGACAGACTGCTAGCCCAGTTAACCAAAAGAAAGAAAGAGCACCTCCAAATCAACAAAATTAAAGATGAAAGGGGAAACATCACAACAGAATCCAGAAACATGCAGAACATTATAAGGGAATACTTTAAAAACCTATATGCTACTAAATTTGAAAACTTAAAAGAAGTGGACGGATATCTAAAGACATGGGAATCATCAAAACTAAACCAAGAAGAGATTAACAGCTTAAATAGACTAAGACCCATAAAACAAAAAGAAATTGAAACAATAATGCAAAACCTCGTGACTAAAAAAAGCCCAGGACCAGATGAATTGACAGAAGAACTCTACTAGACATTTAAAGAGGATCTACATCCAATACTACTTAATTCATTCAAAAATATAGAAAGGGAGGGAGAACTTCCAAATTCCTTCTATGAAGCCAGCATCACTCTAATACCAAAGCCAGGTAAAGATACAACTAAAAAGTAAACTGTAGACCCATATCCTTAATTAACATAGGTGCAAAAATTCTCAACAAGATACTTGCAGACTTCATACAACACACATCACAAAGATCAAGTTGGTTTTATCCCAGAGATGCAGTCAATATACTTACTTAAGTCAATAAATATCATACATGATATAAATGAGCTCAAAGACAAGAACCACATGATCATCTCAATGGATGCAGAGAAGGCCTTTGACAAAATTCAACATGCATTTATGCTCAAAGTCCTAGAGGGAATTGGACTGGAGGGAACATACTTCAACATAATTAAAGCCATGTATAACAAACCCACAGCCAACATCATTCTAAATAGAGAAAAACTGGAAGCATTCCTATTGAAATAAGGAACCAGATAAGTGTGTCCACTACCTCCACTTCTCTTTAACATAGTGCTTGAAACTCTTGCAAAACAAATAAGATAAGAGCAGAAAATTAAAGGAGTAATATTGGGAAAGAAGAGATTAA
>NW_008344412.1:2040625-2043161 GCF_000622305.1 Nannospalax galili | reverse complement strand
GAAACACTCCCCTTCACAATAGCTGCAAAAAGTAATAAAATATCTCAGCATAAACCTGACCAAAGACATGAAAAACCTCTACAATGAAAATTTTAAATCTTTAAAGAAAGAGATTGAGGAAGACATCAGAAGATGGAAGGCCCTCCCATGCTCATGGATTGGAAGAATTAATATTGTGAAAATGACCATCCTACCAAAAGCCATTTAAATATTCAATGTGATGCCAATCAAAATCTCCATGACATTCTTCACAGAATTGGAAAAAACCATCCTAAGATTCATTTGGAAGCACAAAAGACCTCGGACAGCCAAAGCAACCCTGAGCACTAAGAGCAATGCTGGGGGGATAACTATCCCAGTTTTTAAGCTGTATTACAGAGCTGTAGTCATAAAACAATACGGTACTGGCACAAAAATAGACCCATAGATCAATGGAACAAAATGAAGACCCAAATGTGAGTACATGCAATTTCAGCCACCCGATATTTGACAAAGAGGCCAAGAACATTCACTGGAGGAAAGACAGGATGTTCATCAAATGGTGCTGGCAAAACTGGATCTCCACCTGTACAAGAATGAAACTAAACCGTATCATTCACCCTGCACAAAAGTCAATTCCAAATGGCTCAAAGACCTCAATGTAAAGCCTGAAACTCTGAAACTGTTAGAAGACAACATTGGGAAAAACCTACAAGGTATAGGTGTAGGAAAGGGTTTTCTGAACCGGACATCAATTGCTCAGGGAACAAGGACAAGAATTAACAAATGGGACCTCCTTAAACTAAAAAGGTTCTGTACATCAAAGAAGGCAACCAGGGACGTGAACAGAAAACCCACAGAATGGGAAAAAATCTTCACCAGCGACACATCTGACAGAGGAATAATATCCAGAATATATAATGAACTCAAAAAATAGAGAATCAAGACAAGGAGTAACCCAATTAAAAGATGGGCTAAGGAGCTGAACAGAGAGTTCTCAAAAGAAGTAAAGATGGCTATGAAGCAAATAACTGATACCAAATGTTGGTGAGGATGTGGGGAAAGGGGAACACTCATCCACTGCTGGTGGGGCTGCAAACTTGTTCAACCCCTATGGAAAGCAGGGTGGAGACCTCTTAAAAAAACTACAAATGAAACTCCCATTTGACCCAGTTATACCAGTCCTTGGCATATACCCAAAGAACTCACCCTACTGAAGAGACACTTGTACATCCATGTTTGTTGCTGCTCTTTTCACAATAGCTAAGAGATGGAAGCAACCTCAGTGTCCCTCAATTGATGAGTGGATAATGAAAATGTGCTTCAGTTATATGATGGGTTTTTTACTCAGCAGTACAGAAAGGTGAAATCATGAAATTTGAAGGTAAATGGTTGGAACTAGAAACTGTTATACTAAGTGAAGTAACATAGACTCAAAAAAAAAAAATCGACATATGTTGTCCCTCATATGTGGATCCTAGAATGAAACCCTGATCAGTGAGTATGTATCCAGACATAACTACAGGACCAGGATTAAGGAAAGGAACCAGGGAGGTAAAGGAAAAGAAAGAACCTGAAAGAGAAGAACAGTAGGAAACAGACATTAATAAGGGAGATATGGATAAGAACTGTGTTAGTTTAAGGGAGGGGGGAGGTAAGGGTATACAAGGAACCTAGGGGATAAAGGGAAAGAAGGAGCTCAAGAGAGGTAGTATTGTAAAAGAAGGGTATATTTAAGGGAGAAAGGGGGAAATGGGGGTACCTTAATTGGGAAAACTGGTGGAGGGGTGAGACAATGCGAGAGATAAATAATGCCTAGCTAGTTTTGAAAAACAGAGGGAACCTTATTACTCCTATAACCTACTGACAAATTATACATAGCACATCAAGAAATATATGTCTAGGGAAGGTTTATCTGAGAACAACTGTTCTTTGCCCAAGATTTATCTACATGACACACAGTAATCAAAAATACCAGACTGGTAGAACTAACCTTCTTGGATGTTTAACAGATAAACTTTGAGGCCTATACTAATTTGGTCAGAGGGACATAAAAGACACTTTGGCTCCTTGCCCTCCTATGTCAACTATGCTCCAGGGGACTATGAGCCTCTCTCAAAATGTCCTGTAACTGAAGTGCCTCACCTGTCCTCTTGATCAAGGAGGCCACAGAGACCCCACCAAATGGACTTGAACCAGTGTCTAGTCTACAAAGAGGAGGGTCAACACAGGGAAAACATTTCCTCCATGCTTCTAAGTGAAGCCAGCCATGCTCGAGCAGGATCATTGACTTATCTTCACATAGATGGAACTGGTAAAAGAAATAAGCCAGGGGCTCCTCCCAAGCCCATGTGACCCCTGAGGAACAGATACTCAAACGACCTTAAGAGTAAAAATAAATTGTTTTATCTGGGCCAACGTTTGGTCTTAAACACCCAAAAGGAAAGTATAGCTTTGAGTCCATGTGTATAGCTAAAGTACATAACAAGAAACATTGCCAGATAGGAGATACCTTCCTTTGAGTTGTTGGCCAGGGTGGTCCAAGAGACTCCCAGAG